>NC_080594.1:59291741-59592991 GCF_027887145.1 Ammospiza caudacuta | reverse complement strand
AAACTCCAATCCTGAGATACAGGATTTTTACAATTCTCTGTAATACTGATGGCAGCACTGCTGTTTGTATGCAGCATTTTCTGTGGGATACTGACAAACCTGTAGTATATATTATTTTAAATACACTACTGAAAATAATGTGTCAGTCTCTGGCAAAAGAACAAGAGAGCACTGCTGTATTCTGCATTTTTTGTTGTACTTGATTAGTTGCAAGTTTCTTGGAGCTATTGAACAATGGTGTGTGCTGAAAGCTGAAAGGGAGGCTTAATAATATCATACACACATGTGTGTATATATATATATATAAATATATATATGTATGTATATATAGTTAAGCCATTTGCTAAGTTGATGATTTTCTTTTATTTATTGTTTCTTTAATAGTCAGAACTTGTTGAGCTGGCTGAAAACATCCAGCAGAAACTTTCTTACTTTAACGAGCTGGAAAATATCAACACTGTAAGTATTATTAATTGTTAATATTCTTAGAAAATGAAAGCTTACTGGTCTGTTGAACTTAGTCACCAACAGTAATGTGCTTAGGTTCCTTACAATGATGCTTTGTCTTGTTTTCCAAAGAAATTGAATTCCCCTACGCTGTCTGTGAACAGTGAAGGATTCATTCCCATGCTGGCTAAGCTTGATGATTGTATTGCATATATTTCATCACATGTAAGTCATTCTGTATTTTTGGTTAAATTGTCACAACTATGTGTTCATACTTTTGTAATGTTTTTTTTTCCCCCTATAAAAAGTTTTCTGTGCCAAATACAGGAAAAAGTTAAGGATGGTGCTTTATAAATGTAGGAAATTTTTATTGAATATACTTTTTATTCTGCTTAATTCTTTTGTAAAATACTTCTTTTAGTTTGTACAAGCTGGCTAGTTATGTGAGTATATTAAGTTTTGATAAATTTTGACTCTTACTATTTCTATTTAAAATTGATTTTTTTCTTTCTTTCAGCCAAATTTTAAAGACTATCCTGTATATTTGACGAAGTTTAAACAATGCCTTTCTAAAGCTATGCACCTTATCAAGACATACACTGTGAATACACTACAGAACCTCACAACCCAGTTAATGAAAAGGGTAAGGTGAACCAGCAAGTGGGAAGTAGAGCTGTGCTGAAATGTCTATTATAACATCAAAGAGTTCTCTTTTTATTTTTTTGAAGGTGGGATGTGTCAGCAGATTTTTGTGAAAATAGGTCAGGGCAAACACTATGGTGTTTGTGTAGGTTGTCCAATACTCAGCCAAGTATGACAGAGATCTAGTGATCCAAAAGATTTAAAAGTAGTAATAATTAAAAAATGATGGAAATTGAAGATTAAGTCATTGAATAGAAGTAGGTGAGCAGTAAGCGAGTGAAGGCCAGGGATGGATGAAGAACTGTGTTAGAGACACCAGATGGCCAGACAGTGGCTTTCCTGAGCCAGAGTGTGCACTGGAGCTCTGAATTGTCTGTTGGTGTGTTGCCAAATGGGGAAGGTACACAGGAGAAATAGAGGTACTGTGGTGTTTTGTTTTGGAGGTGGATTGCTTTGGAGACAGAGAGAGATTAAAGGGAATACTTGAAAAAAGTGTACAGGAGCTGGGTGTTACTGGATGGTAATTGTAAAGCACAACTCTGAGTTCATACCATGATCATTTCAGTATTACATTCCAGTAAGTATTCTTGGGTGCTCTTGGTCATGTAAATGTTTATTCTGCAGTGGTTTGTGTAGCTGCAGATAACAACTGTGCCAGGTTCCTGTTAGTTTTGCCAGTATTTTTTGTTTCAATTTAAAGTGTTGACAGTGATGCTAGAGTGTCCCAGGGAAGAGACACCCTGTCCCAGTGTTTACTCCCCCTCACTCCAGGGAGATGTAAGCATAAATGTGACCAGGGAGGTGTTTTTGGTCTCATTAAGATGTTGATAGTCTCATGCTGCAATGTTCTGTCAGAGCAGAAGGGAGAGGGGAATGTCTCTTCCTATGCACTTTCATTCTTTCTCCAAATAATTGTTGTGTACTTTGTGCTCAGTTCTACTACAGACAAACTTAGTGTCCTGAGGGATAATCAGTGAAACTAAAGATAATAGAATTGAGAACTGGCACACCAGAAAGAAAGGAATTTTAGGCAGTGTTCATGGAAACTTGTGGAGGAGTACTCGTGGAGTGAAGATATTAGTTAAATGGCATTGAACATTTTTTTGTGTTTGGTACCAAACTAGGTTTTATTAAAAAAAAAAAAGTATCATAGCTTGGTTTGATGCCAGTGGATTGTTCTGACTGAGCTGAATTTAAACATCTCTGATAAGCAGCATGTCTACAGAAAGAAGTGTGTAACCTAATTTCTGAATTTGAATTGCTGCTTAGGAGTTTTAAGTCAGGAAGAATACGTCTTTTAAGAGTGGGATGACCTTTTCCTTCCCATGTACATGGGGGTTTTGTGGATATCTTGTATACTTTGAAACATTAAATGTCTCCCTCTGCTAGAAGTGCAGTACTGGACCAGTGTTTTTTAGTTGTTGTCAAGTGTTGAGTTTTCCTATTGTAACAGAACAAGACTGTCAGGACTGGGAAGGAACCGAGATCTGGATGTTCTCTGGTGATGCACACATGTGAGTGGAGGTTTTGATGTGAGTTCATAGAAGGATGATGAGGTTGCTCACAGGGATGAAAATAGGAGGTGAGGATGGTGGAGTTTTCCTGTCCCCATCATGTTTCTGAAGAAGACCATCTCTTTCTCACTTCAGTAGGGATAAGGGGAGGAAAGCTTGGTGTTTAAACTGGGTCTCTGCTCTGCTTTGTTAGTGCTAGAATTTGTCTGAAGTTCAAGCTGTCTGCCTCACTGGGCTGAGGAGCTGTAGGGGGAGCTGCCTCAAGACAGCTTGATTTTCTGGTTGTAGGTTGAATGCAAGCTGAAACTTAGCTTCTCTGCCTTGGGACCAGCAGATAAAGGGAAATTTGTTCCATTTTAGTACTACATATTAAGGACCAACAATCACTACTTCTCTGGCAGGTCCAGAGAAAATTTTTGTCTCTAATGGAGAATGTCATAATTACTGAAAATGTTCCTTTTTCTGTAGAGGCTGTTGGATGAAGCACTTGGCTTGGGTTTTGTTCTTCCATCTGACTTTAAATTCTGAAACCAGCATGCCTTTGTTGGTGGGAAGTGGCAAAGAGCTGTTTCACTGGAAGCATAAGCATAAACAACCAATACCCTGTTTTAGAGCCTAATTATCTCAGCCATTATATGCTAGTAGCCAAATATAGTATTTTGCTTTTTAACCAATTACTGATCTCTTCTTTCAGGATCCTTCAGCTGTGCCAAATTCTGACAATGCCTTCACGCTGTTTTATGTGAAATTCAGAGCAGCTGCTCCCAAAGTCAGAGTAAGTAGCTGGTAACTAACTTTTAAAAAGGAAGTTATGAAAATGAGGCTTGAATTTATTAGTGTGAATGCAGGGATTGCATATTGTGCAAATGTGAATGTCCAAAGATTGCATATTGTATCCGTGGAAAAATACTACAAACTGTTTTCCAATTACTACAGAAAATGGATTTACTGATAATACTTCTTTCTCTGTTTTTTTTTTTTGAGTAGACTCTTATTGAACAAGTAGAGCAAAGATCTGAAAAAATGCCAGAGTGAGTATGTCTGCATAATTTATCTTCAACAGTTTTAAGTTTTGAAAATATTTACTTTTGTTTAGGTACTGTTAAGCACATTATTTGTTTAAAAGAAAGTTTTAAAAATTGTAATTACACAGACCTAAAGAGGATATTAGAATGAATTTTATGTGTGCCAGAAAATGATCTTCAGTTACTGTTTTAATTTCTTGGCTAGGTATCAGCAAGTTCTCAATGAAATCCATCAATGTTACCTCGACCAGCGGGAGCTTTTACTTGGTCCAAGTATCGCTAGCACTGTTACAGAATTAACCAGTCAGAATAACAGGGATCATTGTGCTCTGGTAGGTAAAGTAGTCATGTGTTGTGAAGGTTTTGTCATGTTTTAATCCTTTCTCCCCCAGGAAAAACGAACCTACTTAATTCAGTCATCTGCATGCAGAATTGTTACTGTTGTCTGTGAGTTTGAATCATTAACATTCTACTAATATTTTCAAGCCATACATGTTTTATTTCTGTAAAAACTCCACCCTGTTACATACCTCACAGAGGGGGGGAGGATTAAAAAAAAGCATAAAATGTGGTTACTTAAATTTCAGAAACAAAAAAAGGGGCAGAAGTTGTACAGTGAGCTTTTATTTGGCTAGTAACATCTTTTCAGCCCGTACTCTTAGAGTTCATCTTGTTGCTTTTGAATTTTACAAACCTTCAGTTTAATCATAGCTGTAGTAATCACAACACAATATATAATATATAGTAATAATACCTTTAATATCTCTTGTGATACTGATGCAAAGAAAATAATTTAATAATCAAGTATTTGTATTTCTGTGAATACAGGTACGAAGTGGTTGTGCCTTTATGGTCCATGTATGCCAGGATGAACACCAGCTTTACAACGAGTTCTTCACAAAACCAACACCAAAACTGGAGTAGGTGGTAGATCCTGGTTTGGTTTTGTTTAACTGGATGTTGTATTTAGGGGGGTGTTGTGATGTAGCAGATAATATTTTATGGGAAACAGAGCCATGTTCAAATGGTTTGGTAAGAACTAGCAAGATAAAAAAAACAGCTTAATCACTTTAAGCGTCAGAATTTGTTGTT
The DNA here is from genome assembly GCF_027887145.1 of Ammospiza caudacuta. Taxonomy (NCBI): domain Eukaryota; kingdom Metazoa; phylum Chordata; class Aves; order Passeriformes; family Passerellidae; genus Ammospiza; species Ammospiza caudacuta. The sequence continues at coordinate 59,588,271 of NC_080594.1, read as the reverse complement.
CTTGTGTTTTCTTCTTTCTTCAAGCAAAGCTGATAGTTCCCATTCTCCATAAGTAATCTTTGCAAATGCTCTGTAGATAAACATATTCAGGTTCTTTGAAAATAGCTGTAGAAGTCTACAGCTCTCAACTGTTTTTGTACAGCCTGTTTTGCACAGCCTGTAGCACAAGTGCATTCATTTACTTCAGTCTGAAGTTAGGCTGATGAACTCCAGCTATTTTTCCGGAAGGATTTAATGAGCTGCCCTTACTGTCAAGGAATATTTGCATGTTGTCTGTATTTGGACTGAACACAAGGCAGGGTATTGGATGCCTGACAAGAGCGGTGTCCCAGTCTCTCGTGCCTAAACCTAAAAGAGGGACAGGGTGCTGTTTCACACAGGAATTGTATTGGAAAAGTATTGTTGAGTTTTTTACAACAAACCTGTAATGGTAAAGTATTTGAATAGATTATGTCCCTCCAGTTTTCTGGTATGTTTTAGTACTGATACTTGATTTTGAAATTTGGGTAGGTCGTGTTCCCTTGCTATAAAGTTCCTAACTAAAGTGTGTCCCTATTAGTGTAAGTCTAACTTATTAGTGACTGAGCAAGACACTGGTTTTGAGTGTTGCAATGTCTTAAATTGAGTGCAGCCTAAGTTAAACAAAGTGTGTAACCTGAAAAAGACTGCCAAGTACCCTTCCCATCCTTCAAAGCTAAAGGAAAACCAAAACTGCTTAAAGCCTCACTAGAGATAAACCACAGTGCCAGAGTAGGCCCAGTCTTTTCTGAGGGTTTGTGGCCTTGTGTAGGGCATGCTCAGAATTTGAGGTGACTGAAATAAATTTGCTTAAGAATCAGTTTAGCTATCTCAGTCTAAATCCTGGACTAAACATTCCTAATTGAAATCAGTGTAAAATGTTGTTCAGCCAGAAATCTTGTCACTAATGCTATTCACACCAAGAATGATAATAGACTTCTGGTTTTTTTTTAATTTTGATGGAATGTAATTACCTAATTTCCTAAGAACTTGCTTCCCTTTTTTTTTTTTTTGCCTACATCTAAATAAAATATTTTTTAAAAAATGTTTTAAATAGTAGCTCCTTTATTAGGTTTCTCTAAGCGTAATACATGGCCTCATTTTCTTTTCTGCAGTGCTAAGGTGCTCTGAAGATATTATAGCCTGGTGTCTGTGTAGAGATAAGAGTTTACCAAAATTCTACCCAAGAGTAAAGATCTGAGATTGAGTATTGTAGTTAATAAATAAGACTAGTGAAACTTTCTCTTTTGTTTCTGCTTTTAACTGTTTTATCAAGTTACTTGTGGTGCTATAGGATGCAAAGGAAGAGGCATTCAAAATGTTTCTGCTGCGTATTTTTCATGAGCATTTTTGTTCCCAGTCTGAGGAACTGAAGTGTCATTGTCCCATTGACAGACATTTTTTGTGAATTAGAAAAAAACAAATAGTGCAGTAAACTCAGTGTCTTTATCACAGTGTCATTATTCAGTGTTCTTGATGTTTAAATTTCCAACTCTAGAAATTACTTGAATTTTCAGCTACTGGCAATGGCATTAGTGCCTAATATGTGATTAGTGAGGGGGGCATTGAGAATGGCAAAAATGTCTAGAGTGAGTGCTTTTGATGTCTTAACCAGGATATGCACCACTTTGAACATGAAAGAAAAAAATCCATGGAAGTGGGATTTCTGGTGTGTCACTGTATTGATATCATAACTTCAGTTAGATTGGAAAGTGTGTTCTGAGATGTTGGTAGCTATAACAGAAAACATTACCAAGCTTCTCCTCCTGCATCCCTCTTTGTGTGCTCCTGATTCTAACACACTGTTGAGTCCTTGCAATCAGATGAGCCTTTTCTTGAGGGAAAATTCGGGTTGTTGATTCTGAGCTCAGCAGGAGCATTTTTTTACATAGTAGCCAAGTAAAACCAGGTTGCAGCGTCTTCCCTTTGTGACAGGTTGAGTTGTTGGTTGGTTTGTATAGGTTTTTTTTGGTTTATTTGGCTTTTTAAAATTTTATATTAAAATTAATTAAAAGCTATAACACCATTTTTAAGCAGTTGATATGTCACATCTTTTAAAAGGAAAGCTTTTCCTACTTTTTAGGTAATAGTGGGTTTATATTTTAAACTGTCTTGTTTGAAGTCTTCTATGACACCTTTTTTCTCTCCCTCCTTTCAAAAATCTTTGCCACAAAATAATCTATGTTTGTGGTAAAATTTTCTTTTGCTTTTGAGGGATCCTGAAAATATTTTGCTTTGTTTTATTTTTTCTTCATAGTGAACTCTTGGAGAAGTTGTGTCTTTCATTGTATGATGTCCTGAGGCCAATGATCATCCATGTCATTCACTTAGAGACACTTTCTGAGCTCTGTGGGATTCTCAAAAATGAGATGCTTGAGGATCATGTACAGAACAATGGTAACTCATAGATTGAAGATTATTGTTTTTAAGTGTCTTCTTAACTGATAAAATTATTTAATTGCATAGTCAGAAATTCTAGATGCGTATTTCTTTCTAGTGGATCTTAACCTAACCTCATATTTGACATGTTTGTGTAAAATTAATTATGCTTTTTCATTTCTAGTGAAGGTCTGTATATTTGGGTCTGTGCATAGCATCATTTTAAGTAATGTACTGATGTTAGTCATGTTTTCTCTAGATTGTACAAATGCTAGCAAGCATACACCCAGTGTATATGCATGCACCAGGGTTGATTTAAATTAACTTTTAAAATTAATGAACTGCTTCACTTGGCCCTGCTAATGCATCATCCATGTAGAGCTTTCTGCATAATGATGATAAAATAATTGAAACTGATTTTTTTTCAATTCTCCTTAATGTCATGTTTCCCAGATTAGAAATTGTAACTTCAGCAGAGGAGTTAAGTAGCAGTGTAGATTCTGGAGTTTTGTGAGTATGCAGAGCCCAAAGTCTCATAGGAGAGGGCCGACCTGGTGTCTCATTTCATAGTATGACCAGTGCAGAATGGAACCCTTTCAGAGTCTTTATTGCACCAGGCAGTAAATAGAAATCATCCTTGGTACCTGATTTATCACCCAGTGTAGCTCCTTGTCACTGAAGCTGTGCCAGTAATCATGAAGAATTGTTCACTTTCCTGGAAGTATAATTGTGACACTGTTCGGAATGAGCAAAAATTTGCTGACTTAATCATTTGGCTTATCATAAGTGTCTTACTTCTACTTAAATTTGGGCTGATACAGTAATTCTTAAGTTTGATGTGACCTGCATTGGTTTATCTGTTTTTATCAGCTCCCAACAGTCACACCACGAGTATTGGCTGTGATGGAACCAAAGCCACCTTGTTTTGTTGTTCCCTCCAGAATTCCACTTAATGTACCCAGGTCTGAAATAGATAGAACCCTTAATTCTAACAATGCATCTGAGATTGCATTTTCATAGCCTAATGAAAATCTGGGGAGCCAAAGCAACTGCAGCATGGAGTTCAGTAAACTCCTTGTTTATCACAAATTTGTCTGCATGCTGCTGTTCCAAAAATACCCTGACTCCATCTGCAGCAAGCCAGGTTTTTATGGTCATATGTGTGATACTTCAGATTTGTGTTTCTATAAGCTTGTTTTGTCATTAACAAGTTTGTGCCTGTTCTTATCTTTGTCAGCTGAACAACTGGGAGCCTTTGCAGCTGGTGTCAAGCAGATGTTGGAAGATGTGCAGGAGCGCCTTGTCTACAGGACACACATTTACATCCAGACTGACATCACCGGCTACAAGCCTGCGCCCGGCGATCTCGCCTATCCTGACAAGCTGGAAATGATGGAGGTACAGCCTCAGCTTCTTCATTGGCCTTGACTTTGTACATGCTGTTTATGCAGTTATGCAATTCAATGCTTTGCAGCTTGGGTTTTCCTGTTCTTAGGTGTATTTGGTGTTATTGCCGTTTTTAAATTGACACTTGCTGATTAAATTATGGCCCTGAACTAGATGTCAATGTTTTATGTCAAACTTAGTGACAATGGCAGTAGTTCTCACAGTTAACAGTTTTGATAAAACTTGAAGCTTCTGAATTTTTATTTACATTCATCAGTAATAGGTATTACCCAATGTATTTCCTAGTTGAGCTGGAATTGAAATGATGTTTGAGACAGTCCCAGTTAGCTTCAGGTTTGTTTTAAGAACTACTGGTCAACTAGCTTTTGGTAGGCATGTGTGTACCCTGTGCTCAGGCAGTGTGAGAGGAGATTTGCTTTAAATAATTTAACATGTTAGCAATGGCTTCCAGAAGCCTTTTTCAAGTTCTTATCAGTATTAGCCATTTTTTAGTCATTCCAAGTCCTTTGAGTCAGTGTTCCTGTTGAAATGGATCAAACTAATTCTACTTATTTTAAAAAATGAAATAACTCATGGAAATAAATAAATGCCCAATGAGAAACCTTTAATGAGTTTTTGACTAGAACAAGCTGCAACTGCATGAAGACTACATGGAAGCAGTAAAGCATAGTAAAGATCCCCCTCCAAATTCACTTTATAATGGGAGACCCAAGCTGTCAAAGCACTGAGGTGACTGAGAATGGCTTTTCCAGCATGGACTGGCAAGATTCAAATTTTGTCACTGTATTCTGCTTTCCACGTAGCTGCCAGAATAGCTGGTGGTGCTTAGAAAACTGTAGGACTGAGTTCCAGGTGACCAGTTGATAGAAAGCTGCTGTTTGACTTCAGAATCAGAACATGACTTATAAAGAACACAGCAGCTATCTGTCTGTCTGTCTGCCTTATCTCTCTCTTCTACCTACCTACCTAAAATACATGTATTTTGCTGTGGGCTGAAAGACATTAACATTATGTGACTGTACCTTACTGGGCTCAATTCTTGTCTGCAAACAGAAAAAACACTGTGAGAAAATTACCAGCAGTGAACTCATGTTGCTGTGATATTGTCCTTACACAATAAAAGCTTTAGATATATATATATATCTAAAGCTTTTATTGTGCTACAGTTAGTACTTTGGCATTTTTTTTTGGATATCCACGGGGTTTTAAACCCTGAAGCTAGTGAGTCTGTTGAGTACATGCTCTTTGTATTGAAAGTTTAAGGACTAATAAGCATCTCCAGGCAAGTGATTCTCCTGTTTGGTCTGCATGAGGCCTTATTTTCTAACAAAGGTCCTATGGCCCTTCAGTTAAGGAAGAGAAAGTTCATTGCAAATTGAGAAATTATGCTGCTCTTCATATGTCCTCATAAGACTTCAGTTTTTGCCTGGTTTGAGATTCATTTGGCTACTTGATTGCTTTTAAACCTTAAAACCTTGCTATTTAGAGAGCCCTTCTGTCTTAGTAAATGAATTATTAAAATGTTAAAAGCATGGGGCAGAAATGTTTCTTGCACTGTTCTGCTCAAATATTAATGCAGTTCTTTGCCCATTCTTGCTGCCTCTGTTGCTTTGAAGCTGACCAAGTAGTGGAAAAGGTTGAAGTAATGTAGTAGTAGTGAAAATGTTGAGTAATGTTAGGGGAAGGCTTTTGGTTGAACTCCTGCAGGGAATAAACTACAGAGTACTTTTGGGCCATCTGCACATGTCATTTATGGAAATAAAGCCATAAAAAATGATCTGTTTAAAATCCTAGTAAGTGTTGAACTGGGTTACCCTATTTTGTCCTTTCTAGGTGGCATTATAGGTCATTATAGAGAGGTCGGTAAAACAGGCAGAATGGAAAGAGCAGTGCTTTACACAGATAGGTGTTTGTGAATATCATATTGCAACATTTCTGCCACTGGAAACATATTGGAAACATCTGCCTATTTCTTCTAAATGTCTTTGAAACACTGGAAGTTGAGTGTAGCTGATTTCTTTTGCAATTTAGCATGCTTTTATCTGTTGTAACACCAAAGCAGTGTTATGTGATATTAAAATATTATTGTGTATCTTTCTTTGCAGCAAATTGCACAGAGTTTGAAAGAGGAACAGAAGAAGCTGCCATCTGAAGCTTCATTTTCAGATGTCCGGCTAGAAGATCCTGAGTCCTGCAGCTTAGTTAAATCTGGTATGAAATACATCTCATATTGTCAAATTAATGCATAAAGCTCATGGACTGTGAGCACTAGCTTGAACCATCTGTGAGAAACTTGCATGGGTTCTTTTCCTAGACAAATTCATAAGCAATTTTTAGAGGTGAACTTTGTCTCAAAGTTTAGTTTTGTGTTTTAGATGAGAAACAGCCTGATCCTGTTCTTTTGGTGCTATTTCTTTGTGCTTCGAGTACAGTCTGTTATATGAAGCAACTACTTTTGCAACCAACAGCATCTATTGTACTTTGTATAAACCTGAGATTTTGTATTCTCCACTGAAAAGTGTCCCTGCCATCAAGATATGTACTTGAGGTTACTTTTGTTTGTTAGCTGTGCTAAGATGGAAAGGTGATTTGGTGTGTCAGGCATGTCTCTTAAATTATAGGTATTTAAAATAATTCAGAATTAACTCCTTGTCTTTTTAAACATGTGACCCATGTGTCTGTAATTACACAAATTACAGCAAACTGGAATAAAATCTCATAAAATATGGCTGTTCTGATGCCAGTTGTTTGAGTTTAAATTACTATCGAAGATCCATGAAGAATTTCTCCTTTTATTTTATCATTGTTCAGAGTGGTACAGTGTTATTTATTTACCCAGCAGCATCTTTCTTAGCTCTTTATCACTTGTTTCTTGTATTCCTTTTGATTACATGGTAGTTTCTTGCTTTTGGCTTGGAAAGTCTGCATAGGTGTTTCTAGCTTTACTCCACAAATCCCATTGAGAATGGAGTTCATCGTACTTCACCCCAGGTATATGGAATTTGCAAGTCCTTTAAATCTCACCTGCACTCAGGAGATGGAAGGAACCTATATGGTATAATTTGAAGATGTGTGTCTGAGATAATTTGGATCATTTGTCCTTCAGAGGTGCTTCTCTCCCATTTCAGGACCTGCAGGAATAGCTGAAGTGACTAATAAATGGCCTAGAAACCTCAAACAGATATCATAAGATTTTACAGGCTTTCTAATTACTGTGACAATAAATTTATAGTTGCAGAAGGTAGAAAGATATTACTAGATTATTTCAGATTATTTCTTCACTGATCACATAAACACAAATGCATTTTCCATCAGCAGGTGAAACTGCAAAAATTTTAGTTTTTTTAAATGGTTGGTATTTGAAATCAGAGTTCTGGTGCTATTGACTCAGCTGTTTCCCAGCTTGATTTAAGGACAAAATGAAGACAGACGTCTGTCTGTCAGGTGTTGTGAAAATCCATTTTGAGCATACTATGTTATTATGATGGTTACCCAGGAGGAGCACTTTTTTTTTGTTTACAACAATCTCATGACAAAATTGGTTTTGCTGTTATTTTTGCAGTTTATAAATTATGTTTAAACCCTATATTTTTGCTACTGTTCAATCCATGTAGGATTATCCCCAGCAGAAGGCAAAGAGTGAATAAATAGAATGTTTTTTCCCTTTTTTTTTCCTAAGCATTTCCTGTAATTTCATGATCTCTAACCATTTCTTTTTATTCTTTTCTCCTGTGCTATTTTTTTTCGCTAACTGATAATTTCAGCTGTTTAGTGGAGTGGGAGGTGTGTGTCATTGGAGACATGCCTGTAACACTAACTCATTTAAAAAGGTTGAGCTGGGCCACCCCTGAAAGCAAATTCATGTCTTTCATAGGCTTGTGCTCGATTCACATCAGAAATCTAGTACTGACCTGCTCAGAAGGAAAAAAAATATAACATGCTTGGGTAAAATAAAATGTCATATTTCTGTGTAGAGAGTATAAAATGGAATTTTATATTTCAGTTGATATTACAGTCTCCTTTGGTTGGAAGGACAGATGGGCAAGCTTTACATGTGTGTATTTTGCTTTTAAACAGGTTCAGCTGAATCCCTTAATCCCAGGCATCAGAGCACGATTTCACCTGCAGATCTGCATGGAATGTGGTATCCTACTGTCAGAAGGACTCTAGTGTGTCTCTCCAAACTGTACAGATGTATAGATGTATGCAAACATTTCTTTATCTAATTTTTAAGATGAAGTTATAAAGTGTGTAGAGCATCATGTCTAAATATTTTAATACAAATTAGGAATGGACAATTACCGGCCTCTAACCCCTTGGTCTTTCTGCTGCTATCTTTATGTAAAACAAGTGAACAGACAAATTTAAGCTGTCATTTCCAAGACAATTTTATATTTGTAGAATTGGAAAAATGGCACTGATTTGTACATCTATTGCTTTTGCTGTTACAGAAATAATTCAGTGTCTGATGTTCAAGATACTGATCTCACCAAAGCTGAGGAGTGAATAGGGCAAGAAAAAATAGAAAGTTCTGGGTCAATTACAGGGAATGATTTTATTGCTGAAATTACTGGGTGAATGTGTTTGAGTGATGTGTCTGGTCTTAAAAATGGTGACTGTGATGCTTCTACATTTTGAAAATGTTCTGAATTTTTTTTGGTGGTACATCTCTCTATGTTCCAAAACGTAGTAACACATTTCCAAAGTTTAAGACAGTGGAAATCTTCTTGTCTATCAGAAACAAAAGCAATGTTTATTTAAAACATATTTTAAGACTTTCCCACTAGAATGTGTTTTGTGTTGCTCATTTAACAGCATACAAGGCTGCTAAGTCTCTGAGGAAACTAATGCAAGTGTTTTTGCTTTTCTGCATGTGTTGTATCTTTATTAGACACATTTAATGGATTTCAAAATATCTTTGATGCGTGTTACACAAAACTCCTGCCAAGATGCTATTACTAAAAAAGAAGCTGGAAAATACTAATGCTTTGGTGCTTGAAATATCAATCCCACTAAAACAGATGGATATTTGCCCTTGTTTTCAGCTAGACCTTTGTAAATGAGGTGATTTCTGTGTTGTTTGCAAGGCTCGTTTACAGTGTATCTGCACAGAGGTTAATTTAGTTTTCCCCTGAGATGCTGTAGCAGAACTGGCACCCTTTGCCTGCACCCTTTATATAGGGAACACATGAATGAAGTGGTGCTGGCAGGTCTGGAGCAGTCAGGGCTCTGTTGCAGTGCTGGTGGGAGTGAGCTGTGTTCCTATGGCTGGCTCAGCCGTAGGATCATATTGCTGCCACTTAAGCACTTGCTCCGTGTCCCTTGGGCCGTGGCAGCTGTCATGTTTGTTTACTAAGCTGTCACAAATGTGAGGTAATTTGAGGCTGCCTGAGGTTAAGCTCACTCCAATGATCTCGTGTCTGTTTCAGGTGTAGCTTGCACACACAGGTAGTTGCCCTGACATACAAAGAGTGCCTGGTCAGGTTACCCAGCACACACCATTCATGCTGTTGGCTCTGAAAGTGTGAGGTGTCACTGACCATGTTGCTACCCAGGTGCCAATTCAGAGGTGCAGGGTGAGCAGGGCAGGCTTGTGTGGGTACCTGCATCCAGCCTGAGTGGTTGTAGCAAGCTTTTGTATGTGAATGCTTCATTCTCTGTCACTGCACGTAGCCAACATGTTTGTAGCTAGTTGATCTGGAGTTTTATAAGCTGGTAAACACATTGTTCACACAGTGCAACTCTTAAAATTCCGCCTAAGCTTTGCTGACACCTCTTTTCTTGGTCTTTTTTTTCTTTTCCTTTTCCCTGCAGAGGGCAGTGTTTCAGGGATTATCACAAGAGGCCTTATCTGCCTGCATCCAGTCGCTGCTGGGAGCTGCCGATTCCATCAGCAAAAACAAGGTCAGAATCTGTGCTTTGGCTATGATTTCCACAGCCCCCAGCCCTTTGTATATTTAAAGTCATGAAGCAGTGGTTCAGAATTCTGTTAAAATCTTAGTTAAAGCATGTTGCCCTGCCCCCAGAGACTTGGTGGATTTGCCAGTTCTTAGTTATGGTTAATGTATTGCAGGGCAAAGATAATGATTCACATGGTAGCATGTCTGAAAAGGTGGCATACAGATTGTAGCAATCATGTTTACAGGCTGCTCGAACTCATGGGAATTCAGTAAAGTGATGCCTAAAGGGAAATTTTTGCTAGAGGACTTTGTATTTATTTTCACTGCCTGTTACTCTTTTCTCTTTTTCTCTGCCTTCATTGTCTGAATTTTTAAAAATCTTTCTAACTTACGTTCACTGGGAAGAAGTTTTAAGTATTCTCTGCTCAGAACTGTATTATCAAAAGGTTTGGTCTGGTGTGTTGCTCAGAATTCAATGCAGATTCATCAAGTCATTTACACTTTAACTGTGTTTAAGTAGTTGGAGTAAACTTTTTTTCCCTGTCACAGTTCCTTTAAATCCTGTAGTAATTTGCTAATTCCTAACAGCCAGGAAGTGAATTAAAAAAGAAAAGTCTTAGTAGGGTAAAATTGTTGGATTTTTATAAGCAGTAACTATTTAGTAATGAAAAAGGTTTTAGTTCTGATTACAAGTTATTTGTTTTAAAGTGTCTCTTTTGAGTGTCCTTTAAAAAAATCTGTTAAACATAGCAACTTTAAAAAGAAGTGCAAGCTACATTTCCCTTTAGCTTGAGCAGATAACTATTTCCTGTGTAACTGGTTCAGAATTCTACAGTTAAATACCAATTCCAGCACTATGTACCTGGCCAGCATTGATTTAAAAGTACTGCAGAGAATGAAACTTGTTCTGCAATGAGCCCTAAATAGGTTGGCCCAGAACTAGGATCTCTACCACTTTGTTCTTGATGCATGTTAATTTAGTGTTATCTGGTAAAATGATGCATATAAGAATTTAAAAAAACCAAAACCAATCACCCCAAACAACTCAAGAGGCCCTTTCCACCACTCATTTTTAGTTAAATTTCTATTTGGTGAAAGTGCAGATTTAAATCTGATTTATTCTTTTCTATTTTATTTAACATTGTATCAAGGAAAGTCGTCTTCCAGCTTGCGAAAGCGAATTTGATTTCTAGAGTCTCCTCCTTTTACCTCAATGAGCCATGAACTTTAAAGATTAAAACCAGCACATGTTATAAAGCATGCAGTTAAAATAACAAACAGTGCAAAATGCATCATTTAGATGGAGTGAACTTAGCCTTCTTTTACTATTTGTATCTTTGCTGCACTGTTTAGAAATTAACTAAGCTTTGTGTTTAATGACATGAGAAGAATGCGTTGTAAGACCTTTGCAGAACAGCACAGTTAATCAAGGTTATTACAGGAACATTGACTTTTTTTAGTCATTGTAATGATGAAAACGAATTTAGAACCTCATGTTTTTCAACTATAAATTATGTGAATTACATGAAGCCCCTCTCTCTGAAGAAGAATAAATTTGTATCTTTCAAATAGTGGATACCTTTACTTGATGAGGACATTTAGTAATATGGCTGTGTAATCTAATTCTTCTAAGAAATAGGAATAAAGTATCCCATTAAAGTAGAAGTAATGCTTCTGTAGTGCAGTGTATTAGGAGTAGTATAGAAATGGGATTTGTTGATCCCAGAGTGTAGTTAATCACACTACAGACTAATGGAAAAAGCTTGTTAAATAATAAAACTGGAAACGTTGAAACTTTGCTCCTCATTTAATTGTTTGGGTTTTTTTTTTTACATGTAATGCATGTTCTTTCTCTTGTGCTGTAGACCCAGGTCGATGGACAGCTTTTCTTAATAAAACACCTTCTGATTCTTCGTGAACAAATTGCTCCTTTCCACACTGATTTCACCATTAAGGAAATTTCCCTGGACCTTAAGAAAACTAGAGGTACTAAACAGCTGCTGGCTGCAGAATGGGATGGGATTGTCCTCCCTTTGTGCCAGCAAAAGTTTTGGGTTTATTTTATGTTCACTTGCAATGACCTGTATGCTTTTTCTAATCTCTTGCTTTGTTCCTAGCTTTTCTGAAAAAAACCAAAACCATTCTCCTACTCGGGGCAATTCAAAATGTATCTAATAAATTCCTTATTTTTGTATGAAATGTGTTTGCCTGCTTTCACTGCTGACCTAACTCATTTATCCAGTCTTTTTTAAGAACAGCTAAATAATCTACATTTCTATTGCACAGAATTGTCTTTCCTCTTTTCTGACCTGTTAAAGGAATATCTTTCTGCTGCTTAGCAGGGGAATTTAACAATACATAGTCAACTTATCTAGAGCAAATTAAGATTTCCTGGACCTTTCTGTGAGGTTTTTGTTTTGAGAAGGATTTCTTATTTTGCAAGATCAATGAACAGTATCGGTATTATGGTATTATGTAGTGAGCATGTCTCTTGTAAGAAAATAGTAGTAGTGGCCATGGTCATGGTTTTTGAGATTGTACTATTGTTCCCTTACAAAATTCAGGAAAAAAAGCTCTTAACACAAAATTGAACTGTCATGCACTTTCCAAGTTGTAAGGATAATGGGAAAAATTATTGGAAGCATGTCGAGTTTCTCTCTTTCCATTCCAGAAGAGAAAGCTGAAGAAATAACTTCTCTTTCCTGCTAATATGCTGCAGTCTTAACTCTGAGCAAGCATTTCTTACACTAACCATTTCACTTGTTGCATTTGAACATCAATGAAACCTCCTACCTGTTGAGTGGTTTCTAGTTGACTGGAGGTTAAAGGGCAAATACATCCTTTTGGTGTCTTGTCCTGGCTGATACACAAGTTTGTTCTCCATATTCATTTAATGGAATAAATTTCTGTGCCAGCCAGTGCTTTGCAGGTGGTAGTGGTAAGTAATGGAAAACACTTTCTTTATATTGGGTGGTGGTGGCAGTGGTGTTGAAAAGATATATGTTGTGCTTAATTCTTACTGTGGTGTAGCATAGGCCAGTAGGGCTCTTATATTTGAGATGAGTTGTAGAGGAAAAATAATATGGCTAATAGTTTTACTGTGTTCTACCAAACTTCCTGCACACAGGTTTAAGATTTAATTTGGTATTTACAGATGAAGTGGGACTGCTTACTGTAAAAGTCATGCTTTTGTCCAATTTCTTTGAAGTAGTATAATGTTAAGGTACATGTAACTGAAATATTAGGTGGGAAGAAGGACTAGCTTATAGTCTTCTAATCAATAATTTAGGAAATCTTTGGAATTTCTGAAATTTCTGGTAAAAAATTCAGAGAACAAAAATAATCTTGCTCTGTGTTCACCTTTCACTACATAGGAGTGCAGGTTCTTAGTTCAGTGCAAAATCTACAAACATATATATTTGGTATTATCTCTTTATTTAATGTCTCAGAAAACACTTCTTTTACTCTTACATATTTTTTCCCTCCCCTGTTTCATACAGAATGCAGAATTCCTTTTGAAGTGAAAAAAAAAAGCAGATAGATTTGTAGGATGATAAATGGCTGACAGTAGGGTGAAAAGCTATACTGTAACTAATAATTTTCTTTTTCCCAGTTTGACTAGATTTCAGTGTGCCAGCATCCTGTTGAGACTATAGGTGTAATTTCAGTATCTTGTGTTATTTACAGACATTGTTGCTTTTCCTTCTGGAGACTTGTGTAGAGAACATAAACATGAGTGTTTATCAACCTTGATGTTTTGTTGTTTTGTCCTAACTAAAGCAGCTAAGCACAGAAGAAAAAAGTGCCAATTAAAAGTTGTTTCATACAACTGTAGTTGGTTTTCCCAGGCAATGTGTGCAAAATTTTTGTTTGTAAATGCCTAAATAGCTTACGAAAGTCTTCCACTTGTAGATTACAGTAAGAAGAAAAGGAGAGCTCACACAATTTACATGGTTATAGCACTGCAGTTAATATCAGCAACTTGTTAGTTTCTTGTAATGTATTTATCTGTTTAGACTGTGCAACTTTAAGGTACAGGTGTACCATAGGTGCCACTGAAAAGTAGTGAATTAAGCTTTGTGTGCTTCTGTGCATGTGCCCTTGTGCATCCACTCTGAGCAGTGCTAGAGTCATTAATGTTGCAGTCATAGTCATTCATGCTGGGCCATTTTTATGCATAAATGAGTGATTAGAGTTTGTAGTTCCTGGAGCTGAGTGGCATTGACTTACAGTGTGAGTGACTTTCTGATTCACAGATGCAGCATTTAAAATCCTGAATCCTAAGGCAGTTTCAAGATTTTTTAGACTGAACAGCAACAATGCCTTGATACAGTTCTTACTGGAGGTAATGTGGAGTCTTATTGAGTTAAGAAAAATTGGGTCATTTAAATGTGTGGTGATCTCTGGCAGTTAAAAAGAAGAGAATTGTTGTTCTCTGTTCAAGGGTACTCCAGAAATCAGAGAACATTATATTGACTCCAAGAAAGACGTAGATCGTCATCTGAAATCAGCTTGTGAGCAGTTTATTCAGCAGCAAACCAAACAGTTTATAGACCAGCTGGAGGAGTTCATGACAAAGGTACAAATGTATTGTATGTTTGTTAACCTAACTGAAGTACTGGGAGGATAAGGGAATTGGTATTTAAATTGGGTATATGACAATCTGCTGTGCTGTGTGATTAGCTGAAGATAATGTGCTTTCCTTTAAGTTCCAACAGCAATTTTCCAGGCATTTTTGAGATTAATGGAGTTAAAGGAATATGTCATAGCTTGTTTTTACAAGCAACCCTTGTGTTCTTTGATCAAGAAGCTTTAATTTTTCCTTGAATTGTAACAAGTGTGTGAAGGTTGGCAGGAGCTTTTCTTTCTGCAGAATCTACTTTGATTGCATTTGTAAGCCTTCAAAAACAGTCTTGGGTCATGTGTGTTCTTGAGGGAGTATTGGATGTCTTGTTCAATGCATTTCTTTCTAGAACCTGCTCTAGAGGCCAGGATTTCTAGTGAGAAAACCTCTCAAGAGGATCTATTCTGAACCTTAGGTCCTGAGAATAAGTGACATGACCTCTCAGAAACTGGGGCCCCAGCATTGCATGGACTGCAGATATCCTAGCTGCTGATTTTTAAAGAATTTAGAAGATGACAGTATTAAATTTACTCATGCCTGTCATGCTGGGGTAGGGGTCAGTGGCATGCCTAAAATATAGATGGGTAACTGGTGAGATTGATAGATTCTCTGAGTGATCTCAGTGATTCATTGGGAATCTGGGGAATTTGACTAAGCTGCTTAAGGATAGGTCTCTTTTGAGGTTTTGTATCCTTAGGTGCCTAAGCATCTTTGTAAATTTAATCCCATTTAGAATTTTACTTTCAAGAATTGATCATGGTTGTAATTTTGAATTGCATTTCTGTCAAGCTGCTTCCCGTGTGTTGTTAAGTCAGGCCATAGAAGAGACAGATCATTGGAGATTCTGTACACTGTGGTATCTCAGAGAGTTGTGCAATTTTTAGTTGGTTATTTTGTTGTGAACTCAACTGAAAGAAACATCATTTTGTTGATTTTACTTCTTTTAGGCAGCTGCTTTAAAAACAATGGCCACTCAAGGAGGTCCCAATTACAGCCTTTCACAGCAACCTTGGGCACAACCAGGTATTTACTTTGGTTTATATTCATGTTACTATTAGGAATCTGAAGAGGTGGCCAGAATAACTTGGACTGAGAGACTGTGATTGATTTTGAAAAATTCTACATATAAGAACTGTCTACTTTTTTCTTGCAAATCCTGGCTTCCATTTGAGCCTGTGTGCTATTTGAAATGTCTTAAGCCAGCTCTAAAAACCTGACAAACTTCAGAATATATGTTTAATTGGTGCAGTAGATTAATGCCTTGAGTATTTCTCAAGCTGTGATTGTTCATGTGATTGTGCTGTTTACATGTGATTGCATGTAAACAGCATTTCTGCAACTGCATACAGAATGTGCTTAAGGAATTAATTAATTGTGTTATGATAAAGCTTTTACTTGTATAGGAAAGAATGAATCCTCACTGACTCCCTTATTGTCTGTACATTTGGTATTTACTTTGTTTTGAGTTTTCCTGTCACCATGCAAAAATGGAATCTGGGTTTGTTTCCCTATTTTTTTAAAAATTCAAATGTGAACACTTTGTAGGAGCATTTGGAGCAGTTTTAGATGTTCCTTGGTTGTTTTGTTCTTCACTTTACAAAGTTGTGCTTCTGGATGAAAAATTCTGATTATTCCAAATCATACACTGGAACCTTCTGTTGCATCATATTCTTAAGATGCAAAGCCAGCCATGTTTATACATAATTCAGTGCTGCTCCATAGGTCAGACACTCTCAAGGGCTAACTCGAGGTTCTACTTAATATCTCCCTCTTCTTCAGGAGTTTTTAAATGTTTGTTTGGAGATAATTATGTGTATAGAAGCAAATTGAATCAGAGTTTCTGCTGTTTCCTGGAGTCATTTAGTCTGCCTAGTCTGGGAAGTAGGACTAGGCAGAAAATTTAGATGTGGCAGAAGTTGAGGGGGGTAAAAACCCACACAGGATTTTAATTTCAGTACTTGAAAACTACAGAATGTATTTTTCCGCTGGCCTTTAGGCAATGATCTTGTAAAATCATTAAAATTTCTAGCAATAAAGAAAGAAGGTCTTGTCTGACAGAGGATTCCTGTCTGGTTAATTCAAAATGCAGATTTCTGTGCAGCCTTTCCTCTCACAAACATGGCCTATAACCAGTAAGGAGGATTTGTGATTCTGTTCTCTTTGCTAGCACTGTTTCCCAGCAGTTGCTTTTCCAGTTAGATTTTTTGGGAGGGAGCCTATGTAGAACTTAGTTGCTATTGAAGGGCTGTGATTTCAGAAGCCTCAGGAGGATGTGGTAGCTTTCAGAAATGGGATGGGTACATTTTCTGCAGGGAATGGAAGCAGGGTCTGGCAAGCTGTGGTCCTGTGATGGGTTTGACGCTGCACAGCCCAGCGCCCCCTCTCTCCCTTCCACTCAAACCTCTGGCAATGATCCGCCCCAGGAGAGTGGAGGTGATTTTCTGGAGTGTAGGTTTCAGCAAGCAGAACTCCATTTTAGCCCGTTAAACACATTTGCTTTTACTTTCAGCAAAGATCAACGATCTGGTCTCTTCCACTTACAAGACAATAAAAACAAAGTTGCCATCAACTTTACGAAGCATGTCCTTATACTTGTCCAATAAAGATACAGAATTAATTCTGTTTAAGCCAGTCAGGGTGAGTACTGCTGCCATGTTTTCCTGTAGATGTTTCATGGTGATATCTTTAGCTTAAAAAAGCCAAATCCAAACAGCTCTACTGCTCTCACTTGTACTGTGCAAGACATGGATACTACAGGGAAGTAACTGCTGCTCTTTATTGTGTACATCTTCCACCTGGCACCAAATGAGTTGCCATAAGGAAAATTAACTCTGTCCCACACCAACCAGTCGATTTTGGTCAGTTATGCATGGGCAAGAGCACCAGAGGCAGAAAGGGTGATAGAGACTGAGTGGAAAACCTGCTGTAAACAATCAGGGGAGCCAAGCTTGAGTATTAAGCTTCCAGGTTAAGTCTTTAGGACTCAGTGTTTCACTTTAGCACATCTAACTGAAGTTTTTATCTCATGGCTAACGTGGATTCCTGTAGCTGTTTTGGGGCTTGTTTTAGAAAAAATGTTCTTGGAGCTTGACTGCTTCTCTCTCCCTGGTCACTTCAGTAGCTATTCCATGTACATTGTGTTTATTCTGGTTTAAGATGGGTGTTGTGTTTTTTAATATTGATTTTTTCTTCTTTTCTTTAAAAGAATAACATTCAGCAAATGTTCCAGAAACTCCATGCTCTGTTAAAGGAAGAATTTAGTAATGAAGACCTCCAGATCATAGCTTGTCCTTCAATGGAACAGGTATATATTGAAGGTCCCTATTTTATCAGTTGCTCTTTCATGTGACTGGCTTTTATAAACATAGATTTTTTTCATTTTTTGTATTTCCAGTGTTCAGTATCATTGTTTATTTCTGATCCCCCTTAATCCTGGATGATTAAACTTTGGGCTTTATCTGATCTTAAAACTCTCAGCTAGGAGAGGACTTTGGTTGGGTTTTTTTAATGAATGTCTAATAGATTTTCCTAAACCAAGGTGGTGATTGATGTTGCTGGGAATTGAGTTTTACAGCACTGTAGAAGAATCTTGCCATTTCCTGGCATTGTCTTCTTGGAAAGGTATCAAAGCCTGTGAATATGCCTTAAAAAAACTGCATTTGAAGGCAGTATTTCCTTTGACAAATACAAAAACCAGCAGCTTTTACATTTAGGAAGCACGAGAATGAATTGCTAGAGTGCATTTGAAGTGAATTGTAGAGAGAAAATGTGCAGGTGTTTATGGAAGTGTAACCCTGCATGGTCTGTAGGCTCAGAGATAATTTGGGTTAAGAATTCCTTCTATTAGGATTCTCTGTCAGAAACCAAGTAGGCTTTTAAAAATGTCACTTTGACCTTAGTAGTCTAGGGAATGTGGGTAGAATCTTGATTATCACAGGATAATTTAAGCAGGTAATCTAGTTTATGGATTAGAGGATGTTGCCTGCAGTGTGTGTGGCCACAGGTATGTGTGATAACTGTCCTGGAGCACTGTCCTGGAGTGGGAGTGATGCACCATAAGGAGGTGAGGTTACCCTGGAGGAGATGGCTCCCTTTAATTGTTTATCTGATGAACCTTAGGATCACTTACCCTACAAACGGAAGTGTGTGGGAAACCATGTTGTAATCTATGGGAAACAAGTACTGTGGAGGATCCCAAGTGTGTTTCAGATATTTGAGGTGAATGGTAACATTTTTTGCCAGTTTGCCTGTTTTTTGGAATTTCTTGACAGCACATGAAGTTACTTTAGGAAGTTTATCACAGTAGTTTGTGACTGCTGAAATGAGTGGTCAGCATAGTCGTCATTTTAAAAAGCATTTGACTGGAAATTTTGGCTGTTGTTTTGTAGCTGTCTTCTGATTAATGATCTTCCTAGGAATCTTGTTTAAAGGTTAAAATGTGACACATTAGTTCTAAAACTTGGCTTCCCTAACATAGGCTTTCATTTTGTCTTTCAGGTGAACTTACTCTTGTCGATGTCCAAGTAGGCCAAGAGTGAGGCTGCTTGGAATAAGCTTCAGCCAAGTGCCAGGGAGTGAAGGGAATGCAGAGACATTTGCTTGAAGTCAGCAAAAGATCCCTGTGCAGTCTGGTCTGCATCAAAACTATCCAGGCTGCTTTACCCTGTTTTAGGGAAAAAACCCCAAATGAACAGGTTTCTTGATTTGGTAAAGGTCTTACTTTTCATTGACTTGAGCAGTGGGCAGAAGAAAGTGAAACAAAAACCCCTTTGCTGATTACTCTTATGGAAGCTCAATTACTGCCTTTTCTAGGTATTTTCAAAATTGAAAACTTTTTTTGGTTTGTTTTTTTAATGTAAAAACCAATCTTGCTTTCCCTTAATGAGTTGATATATGCAATGGAAAATCACACTTTTAAAGAGATGCTGGAAATACAGTGCAGGAAATCAAATGAGAGCAGCAATAGATATTTCTGAGAGTTGGGAGATGACCATATTGGTATGACAGTTAGACTTAAGCAGGCATGCTCTGAGTTTTTCTTTAACTTCTCTGAAAATCCTGGTAATCCACCACATGCTTGAAAGTAATTCAGAGGTTCTTGCTTGGGAAACCTTAATTTCCCACATGTGAAGTGTTTCTTGGAACATTGGATGGGCTGTCTTTCTTACACTCTTGTGATGGGGAGTTATGAGGCCTGACCTGAAGTGTCATACTCTAGCCTTTCTCCATGTGAAGGTCTCAGATCCTTGGGATTTGCAATGGAAAGCTGTGCAACATAATTTCTGTTGTTTCTGAGTGAACTACATGTTTTCAGATGCTTTACAGCACTGCGTAGCTCTGAGAGTTTCAGCTATCTAATTTTAGGGCAGAGTTAGTGTTTTTGCCTTTCTCAAGATCAGATGGTGGTGTCACATTGTTTACAGTGGGAGTCTGGAGCTTGCACAGCCTTTGTGCCCTGGAGAAAGTGCTGATCAGGGGGTGTGGGGATGCCTGAACCTGAAGTGCAAGGCTGTCAAATCTGCATTGTAAAGCGAGGATAAGTACTCGGTGACTGGTAACCAGTGCACGCTGTTGAGTGAGCATTAATTGGACATTAGTGTGGAAAGCTGGATGCTAAATGCCTGGCCCTTAATGGAATGAACACTTCAGGGTCTCTCAGTGTGTAAATCTTCATGGTGCAGCACTATAAAATGAAAATGTAGTGGGTTATGTGACAGATCTTTAACTTATTTATAAAGCCTATTCTGTACTTTGGAATATGAAGAAATTTCCTTGCACATCAGTGATATTTTGGTTTAATAATTTTCCTGATATAAATAACAAGACTGGAGTAGAAGATGGTAGGACTGAAAGCTACCACAAGAAGTGTTACAGCAGTGGTGCTGAAATACATAAATGATACTAATAGGACCTTACATGACTCCTTAAAAATTAAGTAAAGGAACTAACTAGGAGAAAAACTTGCCCTCTCCCTTTACTTATGTAGAAATACAGTCTGTAAGATAATGTCCAGTGCATTGTAATATATGTATATTTGTTTTTTATAAGGTTTTTCAGAAGGACTGCATGGTCACTGTACAGAGTTATGACTAACTTAATGCAGACATTGTACAGAAGAGTTGTGAAGGGTAAACCATGGCAGTAGTCGCTCTTGTGCTTGGGACCTTTTTCTCTCTTAGAGTACCCAGACAGCTCTAGGACAGCTGGTGGAAGGATTAGAAGAGCAATCAGTTTATACAGCCTGTTTGCTAAATGAACATTTGTTTAAACATGTACAGTTTCAGATATTTACGTTTACAAATAGTGTAAATAGTTTCAAAAGATTAATTTAAGATGCTTTATATTATCTGACTAGAAACTTGCTGTTTTTAATTTTTTTAAATAAAAATGTTGCCTCCTATTTTGGTCCAAGGGTAAAGCTTTATTCTGTATCCTGAGGCTTGTCTGTCAAGATAACTGCAATACAGAGACAATAAACATCCTAATAAGCACAGGTTGTGCATTGCTGAGAAGTGTTCTTTTTTTAGCAGTAAGAGAATTGAGTTTGACACAGATATACCTGAGTGCTGAATGTACAGCTAATTGTTAAATATATGCCTCTTTATGGTTATAATAAAAGTAAATTTGTATTTTCTTTACTGACAAGCAGTCTTGTGTGACTAAATGGTCCCTTTCCTTGCAGTTTTGTTAGAAGGAAGAAACCACAAATGTGAACCACAACTGTAATACAAGAACATATTTTAGCTAAGTTGGCTTTTACTAAGAGAGCTTGGGAGCTGTGGCAGAAAACACAAGTGTTACTGTGTTTGATGACTGTTCCTGCCTGCTTACTCACAGACTCATTTACCAGAGTTTCTCATTACCCTGTGGTGCTCTTCTGGCCCTTGGTGGTGTGAAACACATCATGCAGAAGCTTGTGGTTTGTCCCCTGTAATGTCAGCATGAAGCTTCCCTTCACCCTCTGGCTTTCACAATGCCATTTGAATGGAACTATCCAAGTAAAAGCTCTCCTTCCCTGTGGAATTCAGCTTGTGTCTGAGAGGTGTGGGGCAGTGATGTGTGACTAGAGCTTCCTGGTCACTTGGAGGCTCTTCTAGGGGTCTGGCCTTTTGGATTGTATCCAAATGAGATGAATGCCTGGTCAGCTTTTGGACAACAGTGATGCCTGCAGCAAAATCTTACGCTGTGCCATGTGTTTTCCAAGCAAATCCTAATAGTTCTTTTCTCAAACTGCATATTTGGTATTGACAAAGTGATGTGGGTATGAAAAGGGGGAAAAGTCTGTGCTGCTGAAGCAAATCCTGGTGACTGCAGGTAGACCCAGCTCTGTCCACAAATGCTGTTTTCTCCCACTCTTGTGCATTTTCATCCCCATTGAGCCCTAAAAGCAAGCAAATATGTGGAGCGAGTCAGGTCTTTTATATCAAAGACCTAAATAGCACAAAAAGAAAAAAGAATCAGCTGGTTCCTTTCAGTGGTGGCCAACTGTGCCGCTATGCCATAGGAATTGCCATCAGCTGGAGCCTGGAATCCCAAGAGACACCTTGTGTTCCCTCTCTTGGATTGCCCCTGATCCCTGTGCCCAGGCTGCTCTCTGCCATCCCCTCTGCACCAGCCCAGGTGTCTCTGGCTGAGAGCCAAAGCAAGCGGGTTGGGCACACTTGGCACAGCTAGTTCCCAGATTTCCAGTTCCTCAGCTGCCGTGTGGAAGCCAGGTGCTTCAAGGCACGTGCTGTCAGCTTGGGCAAACCTGCTTACAAGGACTTGGTGCACAGATGGGCATTGTGAGCTTGAAGAAAGGAGTTTTGTTTCCATTGCAAAGTGACTGTCACCACCCTGATAAGGGAAAAGTTGGTCTGAAATGCTGATGTGACTGCTTGCTGTGAGCACTAATTTCTTGTGTTTCAGTATTTCATGCAGGTAGGAGATAACAAAATGCAAGGAGTGATATCACTGAGAAAGATTGCCAAAAGTATTGCAACACTGATTATTGCAGAGCAGGCTCATGAGCTGAATGTTTTCAGACTGAAGGAGGAGCTCCTCTTTGCTTTCTGGCCAGCTAAGTGGGTGACTTTCTCTGGATCATTCAGTTGCAAAGAGAGCCCTTGCAGAGTGAAGGATGTTAGTGCTAAACTCTCTCGGGGGGGCTGAGTGGGAGAGCATCCTGCATCTCTTGTAACCCAACCTTTCACTGCAACCTGCCATGGGTGCGCTTTCCCTTCATGCTTGTGGAGCACACTAACCCTACTGCTTCCCCTGGGAGCTGATCCTCTTCCAGCACAAGGAGACTGAGGAGCAAAGAACTGAACTCACGATTTGAGCCAGCTCAGGTGGGACTGGCCTGCCCAGAAGTAGTGGGACAAGGAAGATGACTTCCTTATCTAACAGAGCAGATGGTCCTGAGAAGAAGTCTGAATTTTGGGAGACAAAGAGCACTGGCCAGAGCTTTATGGTTCTGCACACCTGGGGCCTTGGCTCGCTGCCAGCCTCCTGAGCAGCCACTGCAGAGGTTGGTTCCATTAGCGATGAGCCTGTGACCGCTCACAGGGCATTGCTGTGAGGGCTGGCAACACTTGGTCTGTGCCTGCACCAGGGAAGACAACTTGAATCCTTCCCCCGAGGCCTCAGCCCCCTACCAAGCATGGGCAAGACGTGATTTCAGTGCTGACCAGTTGTGTTTGCCTCTACTAAGGGACAGGGTTACACACCAGTATGCTGGGACAGTCACACTGGCACTGAGCAGGGCTCAACCCTGGCCAGAACGGCATTTCCACCTCTAATGGTCAGAGGTGGGAGACCTGAGTGAGTGTCAAAAAATACCAAAGGATTTTGGCGTTCTTCTCCCCACGTGCTTGTTTCATGTTAAGTGGAATGCTGTTTAGATAAAATCAGAAGCTTTGTGCTTATATTGACATTTAATATTAATGCTTTGAAAAGAAACAGTGTTTCAAGATGGATTTGTGAGTCGTCTTGTTACCCTTCAATGACAGCATCTCAACTCCTCTTAATGCTTTCCCAGGAGGGAATTTCATTAAGAGTCACACAGACAGGAAATTTGGTTTTGAACAAAACAAGTAATTTTTCTGCATGAAAATATGTGATCAGTCCCATGCAGCAGTCCCAGGTTTATCTCCACTGGGTGGTTTCCTCCTGCTGTCCAAGGAGCTGGTAGGCAGGAGCCAGTCAGGCAGGGATAGCACAGCAAGTACTCACCAGGAGCTGGGACCCCATGGTGAAACGGGATTGTTGTGCCTGAGGGACAGTAAGTCAGCTTGAACCTTAATGGTGACGTGGCCTTTCTGTTCCATGGTGATGGACTGGAAAGGAGGCCTGTGAGAGTGCTGGCTGAAGTCAGGTCAGATCAGTGCTTCTGGTGGCTCCTTCCCTCCCCAAGTAGGTCCCAGTATGTGGGTCCAGGGTGGCCCTGGGGAGGGAGAAATACACAGCTGGGTGAATTTAGACCAAACAACTTCCTGGTCCCCAGGTACCACATTTTGTCTGCAATTGGACCAAACTTCCATTTTTTCAATTCAAGAGTTGCTTCTGGGAGCTGATGCATCAAGTCAGGGGCTGTTTTTGGTAAGTTTTTGTCCTTTGGCAAATGTTACAGAACACTATGGAAATTGGATGGCCCTTTGGAGAATCATGAGTCCCTGAAGGGCAGAAAAACCCCTTGGCTGGAGTATGGGCTGTGTGTAAGTCCCTGTCATGTGAAAAGGGGAGATTAACTCAAACCCTTTGTGTTTGATTGGTCTGCCAGCACCCCAGAAAAGCTGGGACCCATGTGATGGGGACATGTGTCAATCCAAGGAGAGTGATTTCACCATGGTTGCTGATTCAACAGCAGGACATCTTCATCTCCCTTGGTCTTCAGCTGCTGTTTTCAGGGGCTTATCAGCTGGAAAGTACCACTGAGTTCCCTCCTCTGCAAGGGTTCCAGCAGAGCCTGGCTGTGGTGTCTCCACTCCCCTCAGACTGTGCTGTGTTGTATGGAAGGTGGGATGTGCTCATGGGACCATGCTCCATGCAGGGAGTAGCAGCTGGATTTTCTGCAGCAACTTCCACACCGTTATTTTTTACCCCAGTCATCTTTCCACAGTCCCTCTCTTTCTGTTGCATGTCTACAGCTGCAAGTCCCTAAAAAGAGTTCTTCCATGCATGTGTGTATGGTTGTGTGTGGGACTGGGTATGGGAAATGGCCCTGTCAAACTACAGAGGAGAGGGAAAGGCAGCATATGAGGGAAAACAGCCCATATTTACACATGCAAATACAAATTGATGCTCTCCCTCTCATGACAGCCTGGGTAGACAGCTCTGGGTGCTGGACCATCCCCCAGCTGTGGCACACAACAGGGGGAGCTTTTGTCCTTCACAGCATGTGTTGCATTGAGTTTTTCCTGCCCAAGCATGAAGAAGTTGCTTCTCACCAGGCTGCAAGAATGGCTTGGTCTCCCTCAGTGTTACCTTGTGCTGCAGCTCAGGGAAAACAAGAGGAAGAAAGGAAAATCTAACTTTGCATCTGTGGTGTGTTATAGCACCAGCCATGGGCAAGCCTAAGCCTGTCCATAAGCAGGACAAGCTGTCAGTTTTCTCTTTTCCTCCCACCAAAACTATCACATTCTATTCACAAATACCAGAGTGGTCACTTAGCCCTGCCCTTAACCCGCAGGTGCTGGGTGAGGCTGGGTGTGTTGCAGCAGCCAGCCCCAGCTCGGAGGTTGATGCCTTGAGAGGCTGCCTAGAACAGAGGCTAGACAGTGTTAAAGGAATAAAGTAGGTATTTATTGAAAGGCCCTCAAAGGATGCACCTTGGGCAGTGCTAGAGCCTGGCTGTGCCTCCACCCAGGAAGGATGCTGGGTCATGAGTTTTCACACTTTTATAAGTTTTGGTCCATTTATATATTGGGGTTAATTGTCCAGTTACAGCTTCAGGTTATGCAGTCCCATCCTCCCAGATTGCTCTCCTCAGTTCTCTGTTTACACTTTTTGGGCCTGAAGCTACAATGGTATCCTTGCTTCTCAGGCTGGATAAAGGATTGTTTTGTCTAACTAAACTGAGAAGAGAACTTGCTAACACTTTATATGAAGTTCAGAGTTATGTACTAATGCAGTACAGAACATGAAAAATATGAAAGCTGAAACTGAAGGCATGAAGGTGAGGCAGCAGGCAGCACGTGGCTGACACTGGTGGGAGGCGTGCAGTGCTGTGAGAGGCTGGTGGCAGGTCAGGGGTGCTTTGGTGCTGCTCAGGGTCCCCCTGGTGTCAGGCTGTCCCAGCTGGCTGCCCTGTGATGGAGGGAACACCAGTGTGTCTGCAGGCAGCACTGCAGCATTCTGATGGAGGCATTATTGCAAAAGCCATTTAAAATGATTTGTAAGGGCTGCTTAGACATTTAAGATGTCCATTAATTACCCTGAGCACAAGGAGGACTTGTAAAATTGAGATGGGATTTAGTGATTCCCCCAGATATGAGCTTTCTGAAGGGAAACTTTGGAGACTGGGAATGGGATGTCAAAAATTATTATTTGATAGCTCAGATGCTTGCAGCTTTTACTAAAGTCATCACTCACCTCACATAACAATTTAGACTGCAAGAAATTGGTCACCTCAGTAGTTGTTTTAGTGAGGAACACTCACTGGAGATGAGAAACAGTCCAGCAGCAATGTTGACCTGAAGCTAACCAGCTCTATTGCAGCTGCCCCTCCCAGGTGCAGGTAACAAGCTCACATTCTTCCATTGTGGCCACCTGGGGCTCCACGTGGAATGTGGTGGGGATGCCTGCCTGGACAGAGGGGATGGGGATGTGATGCCCCAGGCCTTCTTCCCCCTCCACTGGTACCAACCCCAGAGCTCTGCAAGACCATCACACTCTGTGCTTTCTACCTCACCTTGGGAATTTTTGTTTATTTGCTTACTGTTTAATTAAACCCTTTCAAATAACTGAGGAAAAAACTCATCCTTCACTTCTGTGTTTTCACATTCCATGTACAAAGATAACTCTATCTGTTCTGTTCTGTGTTATTAGCTGCTCTCTGATGATATAATTTGCTAAGGGCCCTCTTTTCATCAGACACAAAAGTAATTTATCCTGCAAGGTACTGACAAGGAGCATAGAAACATTTCTTTGCTAAGGGCTTGGCTCCCAGCATTACAAGGGAGCAGAGCTTAATATTTTCTGATAGAAACAAGCAGCATTACCACCTGCTTCTCTGGGAAGAATGGAGAGCAGCTAGGAGAGGGGGAAGCAGAGAGGTCATTGTTAATGCAGCAGCCAATTCTCACTTGCAGAGAGGGACTGTGCTGGGGCTGGGGCTGTGGCAGGGACTTGAGGGACTCGTCCACAGCAGCTCCCAGGCGGAGGCATTTTGAACTGGGTGACTCCAGCTGTAGCTCTGGCACCAGTTTAATAACCTGGAGGTGCAGGTTTGGCTCTGCAGGATAGCTAAAAATTCCTTCCTGCTTGTAAGGGATAGAGGCGAACAAAAAAAGCAACAAACTGACAATTTTGCTCCTGCTTTCATTTTCCAGGCTTTTTATGAGGCTGAAAAGACAGACAGTCCCAGGCAGGCAGATTTGCTACCCCTATATTTCAGAGTGGGAGAGCAGTATAACGTGCTTCTATGTCCAAAATAAAAAAGCCAACAAAATCACTGATTGTGTGATAAATCACAGGTAATTTTCTTTCATGCTGGCAGAAACTGCAATGCTGTCTGGCTGGGGGAGGGAGAGGAGAGGCAGGCAGGGAACAGAAGAGCCATGCTGCAGGGGCTTGAGCTGTCAGGGAGATCCCTTCCAGCCCTGGCTCACTGGGCAGAACTCAGTCCTTGCTCGCCCTTCCAAGCTCGCTGGAGCTGGGACAGCAGGCCCTGGGGTGCTGCTTCCCTTGCCCTTGGCAGCTGGCTTGGAGGGGATGTCCCAGGGTACCCCATCCCTTGCTGGGCACAGGGGTGATGTCCTCACTCAGGGCTGCCTGAAACCTGTGAAGCTTTGGCCTGTGCTGGGAAATTGATGGCCTGGGACCAGGAGCACTGTCCTTGTGATTCCTGGCTGAGGAGCCTGGCCCTGACCCTCCGCTGGGTGATTTGAATGGAGCAGCCTGGTTTGGAGGGCAGGAGAGGGGAATGGTGTGGAGGTGGGCAGAGTCTGTTTCCCTGCCTCTGCCATGGGATGGTCACTCTCCCTTTTGGCCAGGATGAAGCTTGTCCTACAGCCATGCTCACACAGTATGGGCAGACTCACAGTTTCCTGGGGCTGTTCATTCTGATCAGCTACTGCATTGTCTAGACTGTTCTCATAAAAGCATATACATACATATATATATATATATATATATATATATATATATATATATATAAAATGCAGGAAATGTAGGTTATATTTAATTATCTGTGCTCCCACACAAACACAGCTGACCTGTTTACACTTCCTTCTTAAGAGCTCAATGGAAAGTTGTAGCTGTTTTTCATATGAAAATGTGGACAACTTGGGAATTTGGCCTTCTTTTAACATCCTGTGAAGCACTGAGAAAGTGGGGGGAAAAAGAGAAAAAAAAGACTTTATGCATTTTTAAAAGGCTAAAAACTTTATAAACAACTTTTTAAAAAGCAGCTCCTGTCTCTTCTTTAAAAAGAAAACCCTGAGAAACTACACTGGAAGTCAAGACACACTCAGTTTTTAAGACAGCATTAATATAAAGAATCTTCAAGGGAAATTGGAAAATTTGCATTTTGGAAAGTAAAATAGCCTGCACTTGCAAAGCATTGCAATGGCAGCATTCACAGCCAGCTCTCCTCCTTCCTAATTGGGGATTTCCCAGGCAGAGAGTGGACTGTGAGCAGCCCTAAGGAGAAGGACCCGGGGGTGTTGACTGACAAGAAGCTCAGCAAGGCCCAGCAATGGGCACCTGCTGCCCAGAGAGCCAAACCTGCCCTGGGCTGCATCCAAAGCACTGGGGACAGCAGGGTGAGGGAGGGGATTCTTCCCCCTGCTCTGCTCTGTGAGACCTCACCTGCAGGGCTGCTTCTGGGCTCCTCAGAGCAGGGGAGACATGGATCTGTTCCAGAGAAGTGCCACAAAGGTGGTCAGAGGGCTGGGGCACCTCTCCTGTGAGGACAGGCTGCTCAGCCTGGGGAAGAGAAGACCCCAGGGACACCTTACTGCACCTTCCAGTGCCTAAAGGGGGCTCAGGAAAGCTGGGAAGGAACTTTTGGCAGAGGCATGTAGTGATACATCAAGGGGGAATGGCTTTAAACTGTCAGAGAGTTTTGCTTTTGTTCTTTACTGTGAGGGTGGTGAAGTACTTGGAAGATTGTCCAGAGAAGCTGTGGATGCCCCACCACTGGAAATGCTCAAGACCTGGCTGGATGGGGCTGTGAGCAGCCTGATCTGGTGGAAGGTGTCCCTGCCCATGGTGAAGGGATGGAGCTAGATGATTGGAATTACATGATCACTAACGTCCCTTCCAACCCCAACCACGCTGCCATTCTGTGATTCTGTGATAATGGCTCAAAAGCCCTGCAAGTCTTAAGGGCCTTTTCCCTCTGTAGTATTTATAGCAGCCATTCTGGTGCCTTCACAGGACTGTGATCAGTCCTGTCACCTAAATCCAGCCCATCTTTCCCTAGGTTTCTTTCCAGATGGGTTTTTCTTATCTGCCAACCAGCTGTGCTCAGGGCTGGGTGGGCTGACAGCACAAACCCTGGTGCCACCAGGACCAATGAATGGCACCTGTGCATTTTGCATCTTACTCCAGCTTTATTTGCAGGCATTATGGGCTTGTTCTGGCTGAGTTACACAGGCTGCTGCCACTGCTGCTTGTACAGAAGCTGTGCTCTGGCTACCACCCACATCTGCCTTTCTGGTGGTGAGAAGAGTCATTATTTATTGCTCATTCCTCCCCAACATCTCCCATCAAGAGAGACAGGCAAAGGCCCTCCAGTTCTGACCTGGATGAAGTGCAAAGTTTGTAACTGGAGCCAAAGGGGCTGATTTTACGCCCATTGTCAGTGCAGCTGGGCTGTGCAGAGGTGAGAGTCATGCTGGTGTGGGTCACCAGTGCTGAGCTGGCACTGGGCACACCTCACAGTTCCCAGCCCAAACCTCACCCCTAAATAAGAGGTGAAGGCACTGCTGACATCCTCAGTCACTCTGTGTGCAAACCCAGAGCACCAGAAATATTTCTCTGTCTGCTCTGGGGTGTCCTGACCCCCACAGGAGCACTGACTTTTACCCTTATTCATAGACAAAGCTTCCTAGACTTCAAAATAGACTAAAATCCACAAAAATTTAAAATAAATTATAAAACATAATGTAAATGTATCACTAGGTGAGAAATTTAGGTTTTAGGATTTTTAGTATGTTGTGAATGGAAACAAAATAGAAAACACAAAGTGTCATCTTAAGTTTCTTCTTCATGCTTCTTCTTCCTTCTTCTCCAGGGGTTTAGGTGGCATTTTGTAATTGGGCAGAAAAGTCTGCACTGTGGGCTCTTTGGGATCAGTTATTGGGTTAAAAGAGAAAATAAGCTAGGTGTCAGTTCTTAATTGGTAGTTTAGTCTTAAAAGATCTTATAACAAGAGATTGTTAGCCATTTTGTGCCTTCTAATGAAAAGCTGCTGAACTCACAGTAGTGAGACTGTTTTACTGATCAGAAATAATAAACACCTGAGTCCAAACACAAATTACTGTCCCAAGTGCCTTCAATCCAGACCCAGAAAAACCAACATCTAAGAGCCCCACAACTCTGGAGGAGCCCTGGTCGCTTGCTGGGCCTCAGCTTCAGTCCCTGGCGTGGGCAGTGGCACGGCCAGAGCTGCCAGGCTGGGGTGGAAATGAGGATTCTGCCTTGAGGGCTGAGCACACCCGGATAGGCAGGACCTTGGTGGCTGCAATGTCAGTGGGTCTGACCCTGGATTTCTCTTGAATTTCTGTTTTGCTCCCTGGATCTGTGAAACCAGTTGGTAATTTTTTTTATGTGCACACACATCTTTTTTGCCAAAAGTGTTCCCACAGCTCAAGAAACACTTTGTGCTTGAGTCACTGATGCCTGCTCTTTTCTTTGTCATCAAAAGGGTTCTGGGTTTCTGATGGTCAAGCTTAAGTCTCTTAAAAGGGGAGAGCCTCTGCCCTTTGAAGCCATTTTTGCTCTGTCAGTAAAGACACTTCCTTTTTCTCCTTGCAGGGAGCATCAAATCACTTCCACAGAGCATTTTTCTGAAAGCACATGGCTTTTCTGAAAGGCATCTCACCAAAGAGCTGGCAAATCCTGCACTGCCCGGCTCTAGAGGCTGCAACACCAATTTACCAGGACCAGAGAGGAGAAGACAACATATTCTGTGTGACCCTGTGGCCCTGAGTAGTGCCATTGGATAGGAATGAGGAACCCTCTCCTGTTGTTTTCTCTAGGTGGATAAATTTCATGCTCCCCTGTGGTGCTGGACAGAGGCTCAGTCTGGCTCCTTTTGCCTGCAAATGGCAGTGGCAGCTGTCCAGCCTCTAACCCCAAACAAGGACACCCCCAGCAGAAAGAAGAGCCCCTGGTGCTGCTACCCAGCACTGATCCCCTGCCAGGCACTGCTTCCCAGGGAAAACACACTGCTGGGAAAAGGCTCCTCACTGTCACTCCTGGATTTTTCTCACCAAACAGCCAGAGCTGGGTCTCACCTTGCTGGGGCAGAGGGCAGTGACTGTTCCATCATCCTTGTGTTCTCCTCCCATGGAGGGAGGCTCCTTGTCTGACTCTGGCCTTGGGCTCCCTTGGACAAGCCTGACAGGCTCCCAGACGGCTTTTTGTGAGGAGGAGTTCCCAGTTAACTTCTGTTTGCTCAACCCAACTTTGTGTGCAAAGGTTTTCCCAGCGGAAGGCTTTGCCATCCATTGCTTCCACTCTGCACCCTTTCCTGGGGCCCCAGGGCTTCAGCTCACCTCCTTGGGCTGGGCCCATCTCAGGCTGGTTTGGTACAGGACAGACACACATCCCAGCAAGTGCCATCACCCCCATCCCATCTGTGCAAGGGGAGAGCTAGAAGTGCTGCTTAGCTGGATAAATGCCATTCATCCCCAGCTGCTCTCCAGGGACACCCCAAGAGCTTGGGAATTGCCATTTCTCCCCCTTTCCCTGGGAGCTGGCACTTCAAATTTGAGAGAGTAAGCTGTTAAATTAGCCAGAACATTGTCCCATGCTTTCTAAATATTCACATCTAAATATTCAGAAATAATGTCAAAATAGCAGCAAGCAGGGAGAGGAGAAATTTGCTGATGATATTAAGGGTGGATGTGGCAAAGGGCTGACTATGAATAGTTTCAGAAAGACCCTCGTGGCACTGAATGAAAGGGTAATAAAATCACAGATAAAATCTGATGTAGATAAATGTAAAGTGATGTGCATGGGAGAAGACAATCCTAGCTTTACATACAAATAAATAATGGGCTCCAAGCTGGCTATTTCCACTTGGGAGCAAAATCTCCAGGGTATAATAGATAACTCTA
Organism: Ammospiza caudacuta; assembly: GCF_027887145.1. NCBI lineage: Eukaryota > Metazoa > Chordata > Aves > Passeriformes > Passerellidae > Ammospiza > Ammospiza caudacuta. The sequence goes on along the minus strand of NC_080594.1, from coordinate 59,556,454 downwards.
TGCAAATGTCAGCTCGAAACTCAGTAGCAATCAAAAAAGCAAACAGAAAACAGGAATTGTTAGGAAAGGAGAAGAGAGCAAAACAGGGGAAATCATTATGCTGCTGTATAACTCCATGGACTCCCTTCTCTTGAATGCCATTGTGCACTCCTGATTCACTGATCTCAAATATGATACAGAAGAAATAGAAAATTTACAGAGGAAGGCAATTGAAGATGATCAAAAGCACAAAAGGGCCTCCATTCAGGGAATGACTGAATAGATTAAGACTTTTTATCTTGGAGGAAAAAATGACTGAAGGAGAAATATGACTGAGTTTTGTGAAAGGAAGAGCAATGTGACTGGGGAACAGCTGTTCATATTATTCAGTGCTCTTCAAAGGAAGAGAGTGAACATCACAGAAAACTATCAAGTGACAAGTTCAAAATAAACAAAGGAGATTTTTAGCTGTGGCACTCCTTGCCATAGGGTTCAGTGGATGTTTAAAGTTTGTGTTGGTTCAATAGGGTGCAGGCTGATCGATAGAAGAGGAATCCATCAAGGGCTGTTAAATGCAGAGATGGCATCTGCAGTTCAGGAGGTTCCTGAGTCACTGACCACTGGGGAAATGGAAAGTATTCTGGGAAGCAAAAACAAAGGTTTGCTCTATTTTTGTATTACCACCTGAGCATCTGCTGGGTCTCATCCAGAGCAGAATGCTGGGTCTCATCCAGAGCAGAATGCTGGGCCAGGTGTATTTTGGGGGCTGAGCATTTTCAGTCATCCCTCTGTCCTGCATTTCACGCCAGGCCATGTATCTCACCAAGGGGAATGGCTGAAATGAAACCTGAGGGGTCTGGTGCTCCTGCCTGTCTTCCCACATCAGGCACAATTCTCACCTTTAAAAGTCTTCCACCAAGACCCACAGGCAGGTGCATTGCATTTTCCTTTAGCTCCCAAAGAAAAATTCTTCACCTGCATGGACAAGGCTTCTCAGCTGGAGGCCAAGTTGCTCTGGAATGCAACAGGTAACCAAGGGATGGAAATGCAGCCTTGTTCTCCATGCAGACCTCTCATATGCATCTCACTTTGTCTGGCTGGGTCACCCTGGGTTTATTGTTCCAAGGCATCACTGCCTGGGTATGAGCAACAAGAAATGGAGGGGAAAAAAAGTGCAGCAGTGGCTCTAATGGTCAGTCCAAATCTGAGTGATTTGCTAAATTTTCCCCCAGTAAATGAAAAACAAACACTTGGATGCTGCAGTGACACAATATGCAAGTGACCCTTCTGGTTGAAGCCTCAGTGCCTTAATGACAGGGACATTTGTGCTCCTGTGCACTTTTCCAAGTCTGCCCTAAAAGCCATGCCTTGGCAGTTTGCAAGCTGGTGCCCACAAACCAGTAAAGTCACAGTGCACCTCCTTCCCAGCTAGAAATGAGAATGAGGGATGGTGGCTATTACAAGATAATCACGCCAGGGAGAAATTCCTGAGCTCAAGAATCTCTGTTCCCCAGATCAGAGTGATCTCACTGCTCTTGGCCAGCCACTGGCAAAGCTTAGCCAGCCAGGCTGGCATGACACACTCAGATTTTAGGAGCCCACCCCATTTCTGGAGGCTGCTGCCTCACCCAAGCAGCCCTGTGTTGACATGCCATGCTCAGTAATGTGAAGGTGAGGCTTATTTTCTGAAAACCCACCATTTTCACCCATAAAGCCTAAATGAAAGTAAATGAAAGCCCAAATTCTATTTTTATTGACACCTGTGCTATTTTGCAGCCGCTCCAAAGGAGTAATGATGATATACATTGGAACAGGGGGACAATCAGACATCTGTCCTCTTGATTGATCTGCAGGAGAGGGAGCACAAAAAGGTCCATTACACACACTGAAGGAGCTCCTCTAATAATGACTGTTACAGGGAAAAATCCCCACCCATATTTCTTGCCCCCAGATTGCCATTAGGAAGGAGATCCTGATCTGCTTGGCTCTGGATGGGAGACAAGAGTCTTGGATTTCAGTGTGAAATGCAAGTGGGCAAGGATAGGAAACCCCAGATCTTGACTGTAACCTGGGGAAACCAGGTAGCTTCTTCTTCCTCCTCTTCTCTGGTTGTTTACCCTCTGCCCTAATCCTCCTCTTCAGATGTCCCCATGGATCACTCTCGGGGGTCCTGCCACCCCTGGGTGCCCCTGGCACCAGAGCCAAGCCGGTGATGTGGAGCAAAGCCCAGCCCAGCTGCCATCACAAAGGCTGGCACTGTCCTGCCCCTGCTGGAGGGAGATTTTAGCCCCTGAAAGGCCAAGCCCTGGCATGCCACAGCCACACACCTCCTGCATGGGCTGCTGGGGTGGCATCTGTGGCTCCTGTGACTCCTGTGGCAACCTTATTTTAATATATTTGTGCTGAATTAAACACATTTCCTGTGAAGAAAGGTGGGCATTTCTGTGTGGAGGGAACTTGGCATCTCTGAATACTGAGCAGCCAAAGCTGTAGTGTTCAACCCGGCAATCAGCCCTATTAGCACTAAAAGGAGCTGTCTAAATGCCAAGCCAGGTCCAATAAATAAGCACTAACACATTTGGAAATGGCTTAGAAATGAGAATTAAAAGTTTTGCTGCTAATTATGTTTCTTATTTTAGATTTGCTGTCAGTTCTAGCTCTTCCATTCAAATGAGACAATCATTTGCTGCTAAGATGAAGGAAATGAGATGACGTGGAAGTGGGCAAAGCTGCTCATCCATAATAGAAAGCCAATAGGGACCTCAGCTCCTCTGGACACAGCATGAAGATGGGGTCAGCAGATATAAGTAAATGTTCCTCCCAGCCTCCTGTTGACCCGAGTCCCAGATGTGCTGATAGCCCGTGCTCCCACCAGAGCCAGGGAACCCAGGAGGCAAAGGAGAGGCAGGCGGGCTCCTCTGGGCAGCTGAAGGTGCACAGCCCAGAGCAGGGAGCACAGCCTGCTGCAGGCACATCTCATAAAGAGCTCCAAAATCTGTGTCGGGTTTAACAAGCAGCCCTGCTCCTGGAGAGCCAGCTGCCTTCCACGCTGCTGAATGGGCTGGTGCTTTGAAGTGGTAATGACATCTAACTGATACTGATGGCAAAGGCTAATCCACTCTGCCCTGTAATGTTCCCAGTCAATCACAGAATATTCTGTTATTGGAAAAACTCATTTTTGCCCCTCTGATGGTAATCAGTGTATGCCCTGAAGCACGAGCCTTGATAGCCTGTGTAATTTGCAACCTAGCTAACTGTAACTGTGGATGTTAATCCTATTTATACAAATGCCTGGCAAGCAAAAGTAGGGCTGCTGGGACAAGCTGCAGGGCAGGGCAAGGCATAGAGCCAGATTTCCAGGAATTCTCGCTCCGCAGATTTCAAGCTGTTGCACCCCAGTGATGGGAGAATGAGAGGTTTGGGGTGGGCAAAGAGAAGTGGCACAGGCAGGGATTCTACTGTTGTGTCACTCCTGCTGCCTGGTGTTTGTCCTGGAATATGCTGGAGCAGATCTCACCCCAGTGCACATCCTCTGCTTTGGACAGCCCCTCTCTGCCTGACAAATGACATCCAGAGGGACCTGGACGGGCATGAGAGGTGGCTCCATGTGAAACTCCTGCAGTCCGACAAGGCCAGTGCAAGGTCTCACACACGGGTCAGGGCAGCCCTAAGGGCAAACACAGGGTGGGCAGAAAGTGGGCTGAGAGCAGCCCTGAGGAGAAGGACTTGGGGTGTTGGCTGAGAGGAGAAGCTCAACACGGCCCAGCAATGTGCACTGGCAGCCCAGAAAGACAAACACCTCCTGTGTGAGCTGAACCAGGGCCCAAGGTCAGCAGCCTGAGTGACTTAACCTGGGTTAGGAGCCTGATGTTGTCAACAGCAAGAAACAGACACCTCCAGGAAGCAAATCCGAGTAGGAGGCACAGAGCCTGGGGAGAGAGAGATGTGGACACAGCTCTCTAGTTACCCATCCTAAAGGGGCAGCAAAAGGCATTTCCTCACCTCACCAGGGTGCAGTGAGACCTAGACATGTCAAATGGCATTTTCTGGAGGGACCAAGCCCTGAAGTGGTGCTCAGCTTCTCTACTTGGCTGCTCAGTACTAAAAACACCCTCCTGTGGCATTCACATTCCCTGAATATGATTCCTTCGTCCAGGGTTTTTCTCCTGGGAAGCTGAAAGGCAGCAAGAGGCCTCAGACAAAAGGAAAACAATTCTTATCTCATTTGCATCTCCTGTGTAGTGCTCATGTGGAATGTGTTTGGAGATTGTTTACCCAAGGTGATTTCTTGATTGGACTGCACTGCGAGTTGTTTTGACTCATTGGCCAGTTAGGGACAAGCTGTGTTGGGACTCTGGAAAGAGTCACAAGTTTTCATTATTATCTTTTTAGCATTCAGTATTTTTTCTGTATTCTTCAGTATAGTATAGTATTCTTTAATATAATATAGTAATATAATAAAGTAATAAATTAGCCTTCTGGGAACATGGAGTCAGATTCATTGTTCTTCCCTGTCACAGGGCTTGCCATGCATTTACAACACCCTCCTAACTGCGTGGTGTGGGGCTAAACTGGGAGCTGACGTTGTGTGTTTAGAGAGGCACCAAATCTGCTCCATCACAGGCAGGTGCTCAGGGCAGCCTTGCCCTGGTGATGTGTACCTGTGCCTGTGATTGCTCACTGCACCTGTTTCACCAAGGACAGGGAGGAAGAGAAAGGAAACTGGGGCTTTCCTTTCCAACTGCAGGAAAGTCCCAATTCCCAAGAATTCATGGCTTCAGGTGAAAACTTACCAAAGAAGGCTCTCAGGCCCCAGAGAAGAGAAAGGTGTGATGCCCCTGAGCCTGGGCCCTGCAGGAGCTGTTACCTGCAGTGACAATGGTCCCGTCACTGCAGGTGGGACCAGTGACACAGGGACCCAGCCATCCAGCAGCATTTCCAGACAGGGACTTCCCTGGGCTTGTTCCCTTCCTAGCAGCCCTGCAACACCCAGCACCTCCACCCTGATGTGCTACTGCTGGTACCAGACATGCCTTGTCCTGCAGGATTAAAGAAATAGCAGCATTTCCCTGGTCTTATTCCGGGCTTAGCTAACATAAACTGAAACAAAAAACTCCCCCAAATCCAAACCAAGGAAAGCTGAGCTTTGTGACTATTTCATTAAAACAATACCTCTGGAAAACATAAACTACATGGAGTTTGCTGTGCCTTGTTTTCCTGCTGTTCTTCACTAGGAATGTCTCCTACTTGGGCAAGAAACACCAGACACACTAAAAGCACACACTTGTGGGTGCATGCAGCACTAAGCACACCGACACAGCCTCTCTGTTCTGTGACACCCATCAGGTTTGAGTTTTGAAGCAAGGCTGTGACAGCTTGGTCATGTCACACATTTCTACATCTGCGGGGACCCCAATGGTGACCAAGAGACCCCACTTGTTGTGGTTCCAGCTGCAGGATCTAAGATCAGCAGCAAGGATAGGCTGGCAGAGGAGGGAAATACATTTAATTGTATCCATTAATATAGATGGAAAAGAACAGACACACATTTGGGCACATTTGTTTTCTTCCAGACCTTGAGAAAGTGTTGCTACAGCCAAGAACATATTTTCCTACCCAACTGCACACTACAATTGGTCTAATAAAAAATGCATTTCATTTGCCTACAAAAATCCCTCTCCTGGGCACATTACAGCCATAAAGGATGCTGCTTTCTATTCCTGGCTCCTTTTAAAAGGCCAAGTCTTGCTGCTGTATTATTGAATTCAGCAGACGCATGGCACAGCCCAGTGAGCACTGCTGTACGAGTCTCCACATTAGAGTTTTCTAGGCTTGATCCTTCACACACATAAATGGATTTTACACTCACGATGCTCCTGGGACACCCAGGCAGCTGCTTCAGGTTTTTTGCCAGTTTAAGTAAGATTATTATCAGGCCCAAGAGCTTATGTGCCCTGCGACAGCCCACGTGTTGCAGGCACTTTTACCTCAGTGAGCTTGTATCTGTGACAAAGAGTATGAGTGGGATTCACAGCTGGGGTGGTGCCTGTAACACTGATGGCCAACCATGGATAATCAAATCTAGATGAAAACAGGCGAAATTGGTCCAGGATCTGGCTGTGATGCACATGCCAGCAAGTAGCTTCTGATCCTTTTGACATCCCTGAGACCATGTGGTTTGGTCAAAATGATGTATTGAAACCAGAACCTTATATGCCCTCCCTTGGTATTTATTATGTGGGCTTAAGGCTGCTCCTGCCACCCACTGCCTCTGAGCTCTCATTCTCCTGTGCTATTACTGAAACAGCCTAAACATCATGTTTTAGTTATAAAGTGAGTTTAGTGGATGGAAGAGTGGGAGGGAAGGGGGATTAAATTTACTGCTTCAGTGACTACAGATCTGAAATAAATCTCCAATTCAATGATAGATCAATAACATCAAGATTGGGTTTAAATTATTAATAAACTATGAGAAACAAGGATAATTATTCTATGAGTCACAGCTCTCTAATGCACTGCACATTTTTTCTCTGAGACATCTGCATTGAAGCACGACCTGCCTATCTTTTGGCAGAATGCTGTAGCCAAGAACTTAATGCTTTTTGTTTTGCCAGCTAAGCATTTCATAAACCCTCATGAGCTGAGACAGCCTGGTGACAACATTGTGCTTCTCTCATGGAGAAACCCTTAGGCCAGGGACCCCTAAAACACTGAAGTGTCTAATGAGGCCCTGGCAATCAATGAGATTGATTTGAATCACATTTGTGAATGGTTCAAAAGGCCCTCAAATGTCCTTTGAAACCTGGAGATGGAGGAGTTGTGCTGGCCTAAAAGGAGATGCTGGCCTTGAAGCCCACCTCACTGGTGGCAAGGAGAAGGCACAACCTGGGGGCTGCAGAAGGCAGGGAGGGGAGGAAGAGCTTCTGTGTCACAGACATATTTTATGAAAAATCCTTTCCTTAGGATTTCTTCTCCTGAGAAGCTGAGAAGCCTCAGGAACAAAATGTAAACAATGATTATCTGCTGCTCTGGAATGCAACAGGTGCATCTGTGATTGGTCTCGTGGTTGTTTTTAATTAATGGCCAATCACAGCCCAGCTGTCCTGGACTCGCTGGTCAGACACAAGCTTTTGTTATCATTCCATTCTTTTTCTATTCTTTGCAAGCCTTCTGATGAAACCCTTTCTTCTATTCTTTTAGTATAGTTTTAGTATATCATCTTCTTTTAGTATAATATAATATATATCATAAAATGATAACCCAGCCTTCTGAAACATAGAGTCAGATCCTCGTCTCTTCCCTCTTCCTGGGATCCCTGTGAACACCACCACATTTTTGCACATTTATGGTAGACTTTCAGCACCATTGAACTACTGGTGAATTTCAAGTGAATTAACTTCCCCCTTTCAGGCAAAAAGAGAAGGAGCCATCAGCCTGAGGAGGCCTGTTAAAGTCAAGAAGCTGAAGACTAGAATATTCCTCCATTCTGGGTCACAGCCACCCAGCCCACACTGGCACACTTGGGCTGGACATGCTGATCACCTCAGGGCATCCTCCCACCTCAGCAGCTCTCATCCCTCCTCAGCTGTGGCATCATGGCCTGGGTGGTGATGGAGAGTAGCCTCCAGGGCATGCCACAGCAAAATCAGCTAATCCCTGCTCTTTGACAGGGTGGGCTGGGGTCACATTTCCTCAGAGCACTCTTGAGGATGCTCTTGAGCTGCTGGGCTATCAGGTGAGGGGCTCAGCAGTGCCCTGGCTTACCAGGAGGGCACCCTGCTTAAGAGGAGACGAACAGAGCTCAGGACACAGGTCATGCAAGGCACTTATCCTCCTGAAATGAGCTCTGCAGCAGCAGAGGAGAGAATTGCCCTCACAAAGCTAAGGTCAGCACAGAGGAGAATGGTAACAGAATGGACAAGGGCACCAGAATGGACAAGGAGTACTGGTGGCTGCTGTGCAGACTCTTCTATGGTCTCATTGCTTTCCTTGCCACTGGACAAAACAAGGTTTCATCAGTCCTAAAATCACCCTCCTGCTGATCTCAGCTCACACAGCTCTGCAAAGGGCAGTAGGTGACTCCCATTCTGATGACAATACAGTATCTCTCTGCACACACTTGGGCTGGGATCCTACTGGGACACCCCTCTTTTTCCACAGCATCTCCAGCAGCAGCTGAGGCTTTCCATACACCCTTCCACTCTCTCCTGTCACCTGAAGCTGTCAGGTGAAAGAGGTACAAGATCATTCTGAGCCTACAACACAGAGCTTTCAAGGTGTCCAGACACTACTATCAGTGTAATGTAGGGATAATTTTTTTACAGTCCCTGTGAAATACTAATTTAAAGATACCTGTGGCCTTGGCAAATGAAAAAACAAACCACAAAAAAATGAAAATAAGATACTGAACAAACTTTGCTCGGGGCTCGACTGTGATCTGATTCGAGGTAAGGAGTGAAGGGTGTTTACAATTTTATTTATTTATTTATATCCATTAGTAATTCAACAAGGTCTTTACACATCACTGCTTTCTTATTAGTCACCTATGAATTGTAAAGGGTTCTGGGCAGAGCACACACAAATTAATGTATCTGTGGATGAAAACTTATGAGGAATAGGGGGATGCTTCCATTGTGTGTTTGCTCTGCCAGCTCTCCTGAGGCAGTAAAATGCCATCATCTCTGCCTTGCACATGAGAAGCGCAGTAAAGGACTATGTGCAGGTTAACTGGGCCCAGTATCAAGCCCAAATCTCATGGAAATCCCTGTTCCTGGGGCCAGGCTGTAGGTGGGAGACTTGGGATGCTCCCTGGGTCAAGCTGGTGTTTGCCTGAGAACGAGACATGCTCAGAGTGAGCAACCTGCCTGCCCATGAAGGGTGCACCCCAGTGATGCATGGGCAGCTCTCTGTGTGCACCCCAAATCACTGCCAGCCCTTAAGGACACCTCAGGCCAGCCCTGCAGGGAGCTGACTGCAGGCTGCCCTCTCACAAACCTTCAGATGAGGGAAAAATTTCTTTTTCTTTTTTTACATTCATGTAGTGACTTTAGCCCGGAAACTTTTAAGTCTGATTTCCCTTGATTCGCCATCAGAGGTTTTACTTCAGTCCATAACATTTTCAAAATTTGGGGAAGAAATAGAATCTGCAGTCTTTCAGAGTGAAAGTTATTTAGAACAGTTATTTATATAAGTGTTGGACATTTCAATTTATTAAAAAGCTATAGCATACTTACAATTTCTATGAATGTAATTTATAAAATATAATCCAAAAAACGCCTTGCAGCGTGTTCCTGTAGCAATGTAACAGCTTTCCCTACACAGCTGTTTGCATCTGTTTCCCTTGGTGCCAAGGGAAGAAAGGAGTTTAAAAAAAATAATTTGGATATTCCTATAAAGATTGCTATTAACGAACTGAGTGCTGTTTAAAGACACTGAAAAAGCATGTGGTCTTTGTTTGCCTCTTGGCAAGAGTGTCTATTCAGTTTCTTTTCCTTGCCTTCTCGGCGCAAGGAAGGTGGGCAGTGTCCCTGTGCGTGCGCCGGGCTGCTGGGAGCAGGCAGCCGCGTCTCCAGACCGTGTAAATCCGAGTGCCAGCCGCAGCACCCGGGCTGGGAACGGCGGCACAGCGATGGGTTACTGTGCCTGGGGAATCAGACCTGCTGTTTTTCCTCAGCTGGAAGAAAAGCCTGTGAAATAAAAACCACGCATCTCAGTTGATTCGAGAGATGCTGTGTAAGATTTATCTGTCTAGGAAAATAAAATAAAAAAATTTTAAAGACCCCTCTGCAGAGGCTGGCAGCATCCCTTTTAATACAGCTGATGTTGAGGGGCCCAAAGACAACCCCTTGGACAGGCATAACTTGCAGTTTATTAATAGCAAGGGCGCAGCAGAGGCTGGCGGGCTGTGAGTGTCTCAGGCACACTGTAAATTTCCAGTTGCTCAGTGTTCTTGCTGCTTGCCTGTGTATGGCATAAATACAGCCTAACGTGACTGAATTGCACAGAAAAAATGTTACCAATTACTCTGCTTACCTGCATTCCTTTGGCACAGGTCCTGTGGGCTGAGCTGATGGAGAATATGTCGTTGGTGCTGGACAGGAGAGAAAGAGTTTTCTTTAAAAATAAGAAAAAGATCCTCTTTTTGTGTAGAACAGCGGGTTGGTTGGGGTTTTTTCCTGCCTTGAGATTTCTTACCATTTCATTATTTTTGTTTCATTATTATTTCAGATAAAACCTTCTCACCTTAACGAGGAACATTTTTCCCCACTGGTTTTAATGGTATAATAAATTGAGGGAGAGCAAAGAAAAAGCTCCTGAAAATGAACCGTAAAAAGTTGCTGGAGACTGAGAGCAGGCTTTGCAGAGGAAGAGGCAGGAGTAACAAGCTAATTTACTTTGCCTTTCTGTTCAGGTTTCCTCTGTAAACAGCTCGGGTCTCCTTATTTTAGAGACTCTTTGGAAGGGCATATTCCCATGGGTGTTTCACCTTCCCTGTAGCTGCACAGGAGCAGTGGGGTGAAGAGGACTGGGGTGCTCCTCTGTGGGAAGGTCATGATGCTGCAAGAATGAGGAGTGAACCCAAAATGGTGATTTTGGCCCCGCCAGGTGTGGTGCCATGAGGGATTTGCTGCCAGAAACCTTTCTCCTCCAGGTTTCCTTAATTCAGTGGCCACAGGCTGCACATTTCCCTCTGTGCTGAGCACAGCAGGCTGGGGGCTGTCACAGCCCACACTCACGGGGTCAGCTGGACACCTCACCTTGTCTCACGGGCTCTGTCAGGTCACACTGCTCTTGTGCAACCTTCCTCAGTGTCTCCATACCAAGGGTCTTATTTCCAAAAACTCAGAGGGGACAGAGGGAAGAGATTTAGGGCAGGTGTATGCAGAAGGAAGTGGGAGAGAGGAGAGGTGCCTGTGGACACGCAGGGGTCCTGGGAAAGAGGGAGGATGAGGAGGCATTTGGGAAGGGCAGTAGGGTGGCAGAGGAGATGGTGGAAAAGAAAATGTGGAAGAGTAAGACACATGGTAAAAAGAGAGGTATAGATAGCTATGACAGGGAGCCAGAAAAAGCATTGAAATGCAGGTTACTGCTCAGATTACATGAGCCACTCTTATTAAAGACAAAAAAGATTGAAAAGCAATCAAAAGAAGCCAAAAAATGCCCATCTACACAGTAGTGTACAAATTCTTGAAGACATATTAAATGTTGACACTGGGTCCCTAATGAGGCATTCCCATATTTGACTTTCTTTGGTAAACCTTACTGTGTTTATATACTATCTCTCTACTGAAACAAACTTCATATATCACCTGAATTTTAATTGTGATATGCAAATCTAAGAAATGACTGCCTAGGATAGCACTGAGAGAGGTTTCTGCATGCATTTGCTGCCTGTCTTTTGTGGTGGTTTCAGACTCAGCCTCTTGCCAGGATAGACTTGTCTTCAAGGATGCAGATCACATGTATTCCTGATAAGCATACTTGATTTTTACATGGAAAGCTCTTTAAAACATTAACATTACATGTGTGAATAGTTTATTTTTCTCATTCTTAGGAGCTGGCAAATTTGCATTGAGAAAAATGCAAAAGTGAGCAGAAAACTCTTTTGTTGATATCCCCCAAGGAGGACCAACACATGAATTCCTTAGGAAATAGGTAACCCTTTCCTTCAAGGAATAGCCAGGCTCTTCCATGCTGGCTCTGCCAGGAGCTCTCCTATAGCAGGCAGAATCCTTGTTCATACTATGTTCCTAGAGGAATTAATGGAAAAAATCCAATCTTTCCTCCAAAATAATTGTTTAGACCTAGGATAATGCCAAGGGGTCCACCTGGACCCCAGTTTGTGATCCAGTCTGTGTTGCTGAAAGCCAGACTCTCCCTGTGTAGGCAACCAGCTGCAGCTCTCCAGGGCTGCTGTGTCCCCTTCCAGTGGCTTTTGATGGAAAAAGCCCCTCGTCCCCTCCTCACCCACTCTCAGGGGCAGCTGTGACCCCATCCTGGCTGGGTTACTTAGTGAGCTGTCAAGTGCTATTAAAAGAAGGATATACATATCTATCTGTATCTATCTACCTGCCTATCTATTTATCTGTCTTTCTGAAGTAAACAGAGCTTGGAGAGTCTTATAAGAGACATAACTGTCTAATACTAATTTGCTGGAATTTGCTTGCAATAGAGCAACTCTGATCCAGACAAAATGAAACCAGATGGTTCTATCCTATGAAGACATGCTGAGGGAGTTGGGGTTGTTCAGTATGGAAAAGAGTAGGCTCCAGGGACACGACATTAGAGGCCTTTCAGTACTTAAAGGAGGCTTATAACAAAGCAGGAGAATGACCTTTGCAATGGTCAGATACTGACAGGACAAGGGGGAATGGTTTTAAATTGAAAGAGGAGAGACTTATATTAGATGTTAGGAGGAAGTTCTTTACTGTGAGGGTGGTGAGACACTGGGACAGGTTGTCCAGAGAAGTTATTGATGCTCCATCCCTGGAATTGTTCAAGACAGGGTTGGATGGAGCTCTGAGCAACCTGGTCTAGTGGAAGGTGTCCCTGCCCATGGCAGAGGGGTTGGAATGAGATGATCTTTAAGGCTCCTTCCAACCCAAACCATTCTATGATATATCATTCTATGATTCTATGATATGCAGAGAGCAACTTAGGAAAGCTCCAGAGCAGCTGACTTCTTCTCTCTTCTTCCCTGTAACAGATTGCTCAAAAATACCTGTCAATATCTTTTCCTTCTTCAGAGATCTTTCAGGAAACTCAATCGCAATTTTTGCTTGTTTAGCAGGAAGCAAAAAGGAGGTTTCTTCAGGCTCCACATCACAGACAAAACCTCTGTTGGTTCTCCTAGTTGTCTCTTTGTAGAAAAGAGCAAGATTACTCTGCTCAATATAATCCTGCATTCTCTGCATTTTGAAGGCTTCTTTAGAAGCCACATGTTCCTCTTCCAGCCTTTTCAAATTTTCCACTGTGAGAGCAGAACTGGGATATGATGACCAAATCCGAAGGGGAAATGTTTTTGGTTGGAACTCGTTACTGCAAGACCCTGACAGCTTGTGTCCATTAAACATATCTGCAATGCATTAAGGAGATGAGAATCTTTAGCAACAGGCAAAGTCAATTCATCATTCTTGCAACAAAGAAAGAAAGAAAAGAGAAATCCCATTAGTCATTTACTCCTGATGGGCATATTGATTGATGTAGTTAAAATGTTCACACTAAGATAACCTTATTAGATTGAAAATCACTTTCTTTTCAAGAGGATCTACTAGGCACCAATTCAACAAAGCACTTAAACAAATACCTGATATTGAGGGCATGCTCAGGTCCTATTGGTGGGATTTTCTTAAATTGTTCCCACCTAACACTTCAGAACAAAACTTAAGATAGCTACAAAGGCTGACATAATGCCTCTGTTTCAGACATGCCCAAACTGAGCAACCAAACATCTCATATCATAACACACTACCCTCTTCCCCACTAAGGCTGTACTAAAGATTGCATCAGTGATTTCATTATTAACCCAGTTTGCTTTGGCTGTAAAATGCTGTACAGCTGAAACTTACTGTGTGCAGGGTGGGATAGAGTGCACTTTATATTCATTACTAGTACTCAGACAAATTATTTTGGACAGTTTTTGCTACACACTGATGGAGAAAAAAAATAAAAATGTACAGTGGAATCTATTGAATCTGTTTAATTGGACCTGCTGGTGGCCATCCGACCATGCCAATTAAATAAAGACAAACAAAAGCAGCTCTCAGAGGACCTGCAGTGAATAAACCCAGGGTAAATACCGCATGGTTCTTCTTATTGCATTATTCTGTATAGTTGTGTGCCTGAAACATAAACTAGCCATAAAAAGCAACTCACCCTCCTGTTTGCAATATCTGCTTAATTGTGTCTGCATCTTCTGTTCTCCCACTCAATCTGTTTAATGTCAAAAGATAAAGGAGGGAAAAATAATAAGGTTAGTTTGGCAGAACTAGTGCTTCACAGCCTCCTCTTTCCTGGCCTGCCCCTCCCTGTCAATTCCCATCAGGCACGATGCTCCTCTGCTCTCTGTCTGACTGCAGACTGAGATGGCTGTTTCCAGGCATTTCATCAGTGCAGAAGTCCCAAAATGTTCCATTGCCCTCAGCAGAGGGGTCTCTGCCAGCACTGTGGGAGCCCACAGACACTCAGGCACTGCAGGTGCCTTGGGATGGCTCAGTGGGCTAGACTTCCCCAGTGGAATAATGCCTGAGAAGGCAGCAGGTAAGGGCTGAGCAGGACCAGCGCAGCAGTGCCCAAGGTGACAACACTGCCCAGGCGAGGACCCAGCCAGGGCTGTTTCTGAGGTGCTCTGGCAGTGATCCCCTGTTACCATTTCTTGCATTCTGAAGGCTGTAAATCGGGAAACATGATGTTTAGCATGTTGGAATCCACAAGGCTAAACAGGTTTACTTGTGCGATACAAGTGCCTGACACAATGAGCTCGAGTGCTACAGAGAAGCACATGTACGGGGTATCAGCATTTTCACCTTTGTCAATCAAACTTGTACAACATCTCATTAAAAGAAATCACTGAGTTGGCTGGTCTGGCAAAAGCCATATTCCCTAACTCTGTGTTGAATTCTCATTAAGGATGATCTTTAATTCTCCTCTGATCCTTTTCTTGGGATAATTTTCTTTTAAGTTTTCTGGAACTTTCCTTCTGATCCAGGTAATGGTGGAAACCGATTGCAAACAACCCAGAAAGACCCTCAAAGGTTTCTCTTACTGCTCTTTGTTCTAGATTAGCTGGCAACTCCTGATTGTGAAGAACCCCGCTTTACACTGCATCTTTCATTGCTGGGACACAAAGCATCCTATTATCATGTAATCTGATTATGTTGCCTAATTTTAATCTCCTTAGGAAGCTAGTTTTGGAAAAGTCTGTAATTTCTGCCTTTCATGAACAATTCTGCCATTTCTCTAGTAACAGACTTTTTAGATCCCTTTGCTTCTTAATCATACTTTAAGACATCTCTATATCATTAACTCTGATGATCTTTGTACTGCTGTCACTCTACTTTCCCTGTGGAGTTTTTGTGGTCACAGAGCTGTGGAACAAGCTGGGCTGGAAGGTGCCTCTGGAGGCCACCAGGGTCCAGGACCCTCCTCACAGCAAGTCTACTAGATCAGAATCCTTGAGTTTTTGCCTAGGCAAATTTTAAGTATTTCCAAAAGCTAAGATTCTAAAACCTTTCCAACTCCAACATTAACCACCCTTATGCTGAAAGTAATTTTGCTAATATTTAATTGGAATTTCCCATAGTCCAGTATGTGTCTGCCGTCCCTTATCCCACCAAAGTGCAGCTCTGAGGAGTCTGTTTTGTCCTCACCCTCTCATTTAGCAGCTTCAGGCAGCAATGAGAGGTACTTGAGTGTTTTCTCCTCCAAGCTGAACAGACCCATTTCTCTCACCTTCCTCTTGCGCACATGAGCTCCAGCCTCTACATGTCTTGGTGACCTTTTGCTTCAGTACATTGTCTCTCATGCTAGGGAGCTCCAGACAAGACACAGCATTCCAGATGTGCCTCCCCACTGCCAAGCAGAGGGTAATAATTGTGTTTCTCCACCTTGTGCTTGGAAGTCACATTTAATCCAGCTGTTTTGGCTGTGCCTTCCCTCAGCTCAGGATCACCTGTGTCCCTGCTGCAATGCCCTGTGATTGCCATTGGCCTGGGATTGCAGAGCATGGATCTGGCCTCGTGTCTGTGCACAGTGTTTCACCCATGTGTGTCCCTGCACACCACCATCGCTTCACACTGACTGCTCTCCTTGAACTCTTCCTCTTCATGAATGTTTTAAGGGATGTTTTATAATGTATTATTACTTAGGCTTTTAAAATATTTTCTCTTGCAACCTTGAAAGTGGGGAATTGAAATAAATAAAAGTACAACTGAGCTGAGCCTTTCTGAAACCCAGTGGCAGAGAACAAGCCATGAAGCTGAAGGTTTAGCTCCCTGCCTGGCCCCACGCAGCAGCAGCAGCAGCAGTGCCCTAGGGCAGGATCACATCCTTCATATACAGCTTGTTTATGCTGCCTTGCCATCCTTCCTATCCCAACTTTCTCCAAAACAAAAGAGAAAAATCACCTCATACAAGAAATGTGGAGAACTACACTTCCAGTGGTGGAAAAATGTTTTGAGTGGATTATCCGATTCTCTCTGCATCACTCCACGCAAAAACATATCCCTGACCCCATGGGATTCATAGATCAGGAGGGTAAAGCCCTCAGGACAGACAATTTCTGTCTCTGTTCTTGTACTGTACCTGCCAGACTGAGGTGTCACGCCCATCAGGACAGTCCCACTGAATAATCTGAATTACAGCAGGTTTTAGAGTACCCTCCCTTGGCACTTGGCACATCAAAGCTGCACAACTCCCAGATCAGCAGCTTCCACACAGTTTGAAGGAATGCAGCACTCGAGTGTTCATGTTGAACTTTTCAAAGAAACTGAAAAGGATCAAATGAAGTATTTTATTGAACTCTAAATATGGAGTGTTTTTTTTTTTTTTTGCATGCTTCTTTTCATCAGAAGAAATGTTTGAAACAAAAAGCCCAGAGCAAATTAGAGGGATGGAATGCCACATTTCGAAAGTGCCAAAATTAAATATTCCTGCTATGGAAGTTTGCCTCACCCTCTCCATCATGAGCCATTCTGGGATTTTGATATCAAACTGTCACATTTTTCACTTGACCTGATGCATATTTTGCTACAAAGTCCAATTTTTTTGCAAAATGCAAATAGAACATTTTACTAATCTGGTCAGATAGGATTGGCATACAAAGAAGAGTGCTCTTGGTTTTGTAAGCTCATAGTTCATGGGCACTGGCATTAAATAGAAGAATCAGTTACATCAAAAAAGCATGCTTAAAAATCTCATTGATGATAAGCTGCCCACTGCAATGTCACAGGAAATTGTCACTAAGTATTCACAAATACATCTGCAGCACTGCAACACATCTTCTCCAAAGCCATATCTGTCCCTGACATCAGAGTTTGTCATAAAAAGCAAGAGAATTCAAAGCAACATTTACTAGCTATTTCCTCTGTGAAGCTTCACTTTCTCTATAGCTCTTCTGTTCTCGTAATAATATGCTGAAATCTAGTCAGAATATTTGAATCTTAGAGAAACAAAACACAGCTGAAGTAGCTGGAAGGCGAAGGGCTCGGAGGCAATTTCCTCTGATTCATCAGCAGACAAAGGCAGAGCGATGGCTGTGTTTGTGCTAATAACAGTGGGATTGCCTCCCTGGCGCCGCTGCCCTGTATTTCTTTAGCTCTTGTTGTCATGCCTCATCTCACAGCCCCCCACTCCTGCACTCTCAGACACAGCCCGGCTGGATATGCCCAGGGGAGGCCAGAGCAGCCCTCCTGCCATCTCCATTCTGTGGCACTTCCCTGAGCAAGGTGAGGCTGCAGGCTGAGCTGGGTATTCCAGCCCCACCTGGGTAATCCCACCACAACCACCAGCCTCTCCACCAAAGCCTTGTTTTCCTTACTCTGAGCTCTCCCATCATCCCCCATTAAGAATCGAGCTGACTTGACCCTTTCTGTGACCACATCCCTTGGGTTGGGATCCCCCACTGAGGGCAAGGATGGCCAGGAAAATATTGTCAAGCTCTTTCACTGACAACACCTGGTGAGATCCCAGGCAGCTCTGCAGGGTCCTGCAAAAGAGACAACGCCTTCCCTGTTGGATCATCTCAGGGAAACTGGTTTTATTTGCACATCTGTAACTCCCCAGGCAGAGGCAGAAGACAGAGAGTGCAATGGCATCAAATGAGAATTAAACTCTGTGTCATACTGCAAAATGTCAACTAAATTAATTCCTACTGTAAGACCCCTGCACATATCCCAGAAGGTAAAGGAGTGCTGTGTACACAAGACTAGAGAGATCCATATGCAGACATTGGAGTGGAATTTCTGCACCCCAGCAGGTCTGGAGAGAATACTGTGTAAATCAGAGTTTAGTCAGCCTCTGCTTTCCATTGCAGTCTTCAAGATATTTGTGCTGGTAGAGGGAATCTTTCCCTCTAAGCAATTCCTGCTGGATCCTATGGGATTTGTAATCCCCTAGTTTATAGCCCACTGCAATGAAAGGCACCTGACAGTGCCTTGACTTTGTGGCATTCTGGCAGGGCTTCCCAGTGCAACAGCTGATGTCAGGAGCTGTCAGAGCCACAGCCCAGCAAGGACTGGGGTCTCCCCTAAAGCATCACTGCCGTCTCCCCATTTTGCTGGGGCAGAGGCACCTGCTGGCACCAGAGGTGCTGTGGTGCTCAGAGCTACAGCCTAACACACCCACCAAGGGCAGGTTGGGGTGGTGCACTCTACCTTTCCTTAAGTGCCAGAGAGGCAGATATGTTTGTGTATGCATACATATGGGTGTGCAAATATTTACAGACTCAAGGAGAGTAGTGTGCACATTATACACACAGTACTCTTGTTACTATTGCACACATTACGTACACTCAAATACATAACATAAAACAGTAGAATATACATCTCCCTAAAAAAACCCAACACATTTATGTACTTTAAATGCCAAACAAGCCTAATGAAAGCAAAAGATTGTTTCATCTATTTTTGCCATTGCAGCTGTGTCCAGAGTAAGTCTCCAAATTCTGAGTTATCACCACAACTCTTGTAGAGAAAACAATCTCCTAAAATAACTCTGTTTCTGTACTTTGCGCTTTGAAAGATGTTTGGAAAGCAATTGGTCGCTGTAAATCACACAGAAGGTTCTAGAGTGGTCTCCTGTTGTGCAGCTCTTGTGCCTGTTGCATCCTGCCAGTCCTGTAAGCACTGGCAGAGCCAGCAATATTCATCTCAGCAGTGTCTTTCCATTTGGAGGGGTGAATCCAAAAGCCTGGGTCTCACCACAGAAGTGACATTGGCTCCAGCTGAGTGGATGATTGTCTCTCTGTAACATGCAGTGGCCATTAGTAGGCTTATAGAAATGTATGGCAAATATGTGATGATCTGGGCCACAGAAAATTCACTCAGCCTCAAGGTTTCAAAGATCATGCCAGTTCTACAGGTGCAGGGATGAGAACCAGCTGCCTCTGCTTGCAACCAGTAACACCCACAATTAGGAATGGAACCCACTTATTCTGGTAAATCAGAAAAAATTACATATGAAACATGTAAGCATCAACAGCTTAAGAGGGGTATGCAGAATCAGTCTACCAACCCCCGCTGCTGGGATTTAAAACCTGGCTTTGGCAGATGCCATTGCCTGGCATGCAGAGCAGTCAGGACACCCAGCTGAGGAGTAGAGTCCATGAATGCTCTTCAGAAAGCCTGGCACTTCAGGAGCACAGCAATCACACTGCACAGCAAAGCAAAGCAGCTCCAGCCATAAATCATGGTTGTTAGTGTGTGTACTGGGACTTGTGGTGTGAGACACAAGGAGTGGTCTGAAGTTGGACTGTCTGAGAGCACAGAAATCTCCGATTAACTGCCAGTGGCTGTCTCTTTCATGCTTCTGAAGAGTAAAGGACTCATCTGACAGCAGCACCAGGGATTTATTGGGTTTGGCTCTGGGTAACACAGAGCTGAAGTTACTGCTGGCTGTGGTTTTGATTTCTAACACTGCAGCAAACTGCGGGTATAAACATTTTTCCTCATATTGGATCACAGGACCTGATCCTCACAAAGGACTTTTGGCAGAACAGTCCCTCCTGCTTCATGTCCTGCAGCACAAAAGGGGAACCCCAGCTCCACTGCCTTTTGTCCTGTCCTCTGCAGCAGCCAAATATTTTAGTGGAGATGAGAAGGAGCATTTGTAAGAGGTGGCAAATAATTCATAAGTAATCCAGCCGCCTAAACATAGAACTAAAAGTCATAGTTACAATGCACTCAGTCAAACAACAGTTGTGTAATTTGCAGTGATACCAAGTAACTACAAGGCTGTAGGCTTAGAGCAGAAAAAAATCACAGTCATACAGAGCCAG
Organism: Ammospiza caudacuta; assembly: GCF_027887145.1. Lineage (NCBI taxonomy): Eukaryota > Metazoa > Chordata > Aves > Passeriformes > Passerellidae > Ammospiza > Ammospiza caudacuta. Next base: position 59,536,482 of record NC_080594.1, on the reverse strand, counting down.
TTGTATTGAAAGAGAACTGAGAAGCTCTCTGGTGTCTCCTCCTTACCCTGATGGAATAAACTATCCTTACAATATTCAACAGAGCCTCGTATTTATGCTGCACATCCAGATAACTCAATGTTATATTAAATCAAAGGTAAAAATGCATGTACTCAAAGGACTGTCTTGTATTAAAACTACAAGTTCTGAAGTAGAAATTTATGATGAAGAAAACAAAGAGATAAAGAAATGTAGATATTGTTTCTGAAGAGAACTTGGAAAATGAGAGAGACGCCAAGGGACAATGCTGTCAGCACTGACCCTGCTGAGGCACAGTCCTACCAGATGAGGCAAAAATCTCTTGCCTGTGCCCTGTTCATAGGCACCTTGGCAAGAAGCTACCTGCCAGGATATGTTGTCTCCATGTGCCATTTCTAGGGTCTGAAGCAGTATCTGCAGCCAGAGAGAAATGAGAAGAGGGTGCACTGACTCCAGTTCTCACAAGGATTGACTCAACGTATATCTGAGAATGTTTTTCTTAATTTTCCCTTTCTATTTTTAATTTTTATTAAGGTGTGCTATAGTGTGGTCTGGCTAATTGTTTCTCCTACATCTCAGGAAAATCTGATTTCAGGGATGGTTGGGGTCTGAGGGAGGAGGTTGACTCTATCTCTACACATCCCATTACCCACTCTTCTGTCTCTATCCCTGCCTGCTGCAGGGAAGTGATGGCCCTTGGGACATTCTGCATCTTTCTCCTCCTCCTTCCTTCCTTCCTAACTCCTGTTACAGGACAGGGTTTTTTTTTTCCATCAGGAGTTTGGTTTTCATCTCCCACATGAAAGGGAAACCAGGAAAGAAGAACAGCAAATTTGGGTTCAACAATGATACATGGGGGATAAATGGTAAAGCAGCATCCAATAGCCACAAAACAAGCTTTGTCCCCATGAAACCCTGCACAGGTGTCACAGAACAGGCATACCTCTCTGGGCAGGAATATCCAGGAGACTCCTTGCCACAAGGACCAGGCAGAGATCTGATTGCTGGGAGGTGCCTGGGGCACCCTCTTTGTCTTCAGTGTCCCTGGGTGTTGTTGGGACTCTTCTTCTCACTGTTTTGCTGGGCTGTTGGACCCCACCCCTGTACATTCCGTTGGGGATTCATTGGGGTTCTGTCAGGGTTCTGTTGGGATTCTGTGGGGATTCTGTTGCCATAGTTGTCACATTGCCACGCCACATTTCTCAGTCAAGAATGTGAGGAGAGCCTGGGTGTCTCATCATCTAAGTCATGGTGGACAGGTTCCACCCAAGTGTTCCTCGTTGTTCTTTTTCACTGTGTGCTGCATCTTGAGCCTTCTCTGGCACGAGCTGCCCCCCATGGGCCGCAGCACATCAGCATCCTCACCCCACCCATCTGCCAGGGCTGGGGCATGGAGTGTGTCAGTAACCCCTGCTGTCCTTAGAAGGGCTCTCCAGCTCATTGGGTTTCAGTCTTTTTTGTATGTGCCTTGCTTTTCTACCATCCAGAGGTGAAATAATGTTGCTGCTTCTTCTGGCAGCTGAGTGTCTGAGCTGAAAGGTCTTGGGGAAATTGCAAAGGCTAATAACTTGGGCGAAAACTGCTTCTATATTTCTCTCAGAGATTTCCTGAAAGGAAAGGAAAGCCAGGTTTGAAGGGAATGTTTGCTTGAGTCCAGCTGTGAGATGTACTGGTGCTGTCAGGAAGTTGTGGCTCCATCTCTGCTTCCCCCAGCTGTGCTTTACCCTCTGCAGTCAGTTCCTTTAAGTCCCTCCATCAGACTCTGTGGGGTATTTTCCACTCTGGTAACTATGTTCATTGTGGACCCAGGGGTTGGTCTCAGAAGACCCAGAGAGAGGAATTTTCCTTGAGCTCAGCATTTTAAAAAATGTTTTAAGGGAACAAATGAAAATGGGTGAAACAAAAAACCACATGACCAGGTCAGTGGTCCCACAGCTGGGCTGCCTGCTGAGCCCTCTGCTTTCTGTGTCCTTCAGCTCAACACCACAGCCCCATTTTCCTCTTCATGGGACAAACCATAAAAATTGAGCCAAAATGCCAGTGAGTTTGATGTGTGATCCTGGAAGTAACAATTGGTCTGGTGAGACTGGAGGAGTTTTTCTCCTCCTGGATCCTGCTGCAAGGGGTGGAGAGAAAACACCAGATGATGGTCAGAGTGCCCATTTCTACTCAGAGAGTTGTGATATCAACTTTCACCTTGTGTCCCCAATATCTCCTTAAGGGCATGGAAGTTTCTTATGCAATGTCCTACATGGGCTGGGGCACAGATTCCTAGCGCAAAACAAGGAGTGGTTTTGTGGAGGCAGGGAACATTCCCTAATATACAGTTATTTAAATCAAAATCGTTTCTTTTACAGAACATACCTCTAATACTCTATAGATTTTATAATTTAATTTAATTTCTCACCAGGAAAAAGTCAATTCCTGCATGGCAGGGAAGCCAGAGTTAAGAATACTTTAGTCTGCTCAGCAAAGAGGGACCTATTTTTAATCCAAAGGCCCTCTGTTAGCTCTTGCCCATTTAGTGTAAAAACAGGATTTACTACACATACAACTTAATCCCCTTTTTATATTTGCATAGGGATCCCGCAGCAAATGTATGAACAGCTTTTGAGATAAGAGAGGGAAGGCCTTGGGAGTCAAAGTCATTGTTTTTGCATGAAGTATTTAATGCTAAACATAAATATTGAGAGGACTGAATTCCTGTGCACTTGCAGACTTCACTCTTGTGCTCTGGAGGATTTTCACTTTATAACAAATTATTAGGAGCCTGGTTGTAAGTGAATGTAGGAAAAATACGGGGAGTCTTTACAGATGCTTATGGGTCTTCATTTTCCTGTTAAAAGGATAGACAAAACAGCAGCAAAGGTGGTGTACTTCTCATCTCCCTCAAAAGAGCGTGGCTAAGGAGGGAATGTGCCAGGCAGCAGAAACCAAGCCCTAGGGAAGGGACTTTCTCCAGTGGTGACCTCGAAGGGGATTGAAGTTGGAGCTCCTGCGGCGCACGTTCATCAACTCCGCTCATTGTAATTCGCATGATTTACGTCCTCACAATCATGATTAGGTGGTGAAAAAAAATGATCTACATGCAGGGTTGACTTTAGAAAGTGACATTCTTTGTCCAAATCCAATCAAGCCCCACAGCATGCAGTCCTTTGGATTTAGCATTAATTTTAATATGTGTGTCCCTGAAAATAACGCTCCTGGCTTTGGAAACCTCAGAGATGAAGAGACTCTCGGGCAAGTACTGGGCAGAAAATTATGTTTGAGAGCTGTCATTGCTTTCTCCAAAGGTAATTTTGCTAGAGTGAAGAATGGGATGCTCTGGCATTAAATTAATTTTTAAAATGTAGTCAGAGACAACTTGGTGGGGAAATTTACTTCTCCAGACATTAAATGGGGTCCAGAGGAACTCCACCAGAATGGTTTGTGGAGTTGCTGTGATCTCAACAGTGCAATGCAGTGAGCAGCAGACTTTTGCCTTACTGTAGGCAGCATAATCAGTACTGTAAGCAGCATAATCAGTACTGTAAGCAGCATAATCAGATTAATTTTTGCTCTTTTGCTTCTAAAGGCTGTGATAAGACTGGCAAAATGTCTCTGCCTTTGGATGTAAAATCCCTCACGCATTTGATGTTGTTGTGACTTTAACAGGCCAAGATTTTACACTGAAGTCTCTTTGCTGCTGCCTCTCAAAGCTTTCCAAGATAGTCAAGTAACAGTCTGATTTTTGCTTGCTGACATGTTTGGGATCCTCTTTTCAAGTCAAAGAACAGAAACCAGCAAACTGCATGGGCAAAATAAAAAACAGGGTAAAATAGTAGGGTAAACCCCCAGGCAGCATCTCTCCATCATGCCTTTTTACATCATCTTGCTGTATCAAACTTCAAAAGCAAATCTTGCCTAATGAGCAGGAAAAATCTGTGGCCAGTCATCCAGGCAAATGGCTCATGGGTACAGGGGAGGAGGAAATCAGAAGAAATCTGTTTCTTCTTAACTACTGGAGTCTGAGAAAATGAGCTTGCACCCAAAACTTATGCGGGTTCAATCAGACAGGCAAATGAGCAAGAACATTTTTATTAACATGCTACATACCTAATGCTACAGCCACGCTACACCAGTGACAGCTTTCCTATGCTCTTGAGTGGTTCTCCCACCCTCCAACTTTTCTCCTATGAACAGAAAGCTGTAGTGCTGATTGCAAAGGACAGATACCTAATTACAGGGCTTGTTATTAGCAGAGTCTGGGAAATCAGAAGTCTGCAGTTCATATGATGTAGAGAATGATGAAGCATCTCAAATCACTAATGTGATTCAAAGTAGGGTCTCAGAATCTGCACATTTATTTTCCCCATTAAATCTGTGGGGAAAGCCTATTTTGCAGCAAGATTTGGAAGGCTTTCTCCTTCCTTTTCTTGACTTTTGCCAAAAGTGAATTTTGAACACTTTCCTGACATCTTTATCCCATCAGTCTGTCAGTCAGTCTCACAATGTCCTTCATGCAAATCTGTTAGGGCACTCTATAATCTAGTGTTTTATAAATGTCTTGGAGGAAAACAATGTTTGACAACACCTCAAAGACTTGAAATCCTGCTGGATGCAAGCTACTGGGGCACACTGTCTCTTTGCTACCCTTGGAGCACATTCCTGGCTGATCACAGCACTGCAGGCTCCTTGTCCTCAGGTGTGGCTGGTGGGGAATGACCTTGGGAAAGGGTGGGAGTGGAGCCATTTCCAGCTGGCACACACCTCTGTCCCTGCCCAGAGTCTGCTTTATAGTCACACTCAAACCAGATATAGTGTTTAAATTAAAATGGAGAGAGAGACAGAGAAAAAAGAAAGCATTCAACAGTAAAGATGTGAAGTGAGGGAAAACAGGCACTTCTTACTGTGTTACTGAAGGCTTTGTATAAATAACAAGCCATTAAACTTTATGACCAAGTTCTTGGAGTAGTACTGTTTGGTTGTTTTTATGCTGCAGTAGCCCCAACCAGTTTTGAACTGTTTCTGAATCCTCTCGCCTCCTGCATTATTGTTCCTTCCCCCTGCCCAGTTTTGTGAGATATTTGGCCCTTTGAATAAATCACACCTCTTCATTTTTCATGGGCTGTTGTCAAGTCCAGTGTCTGTCTCTTAAAGATGGTCCATCAGGTGGAGCTGATCTCATTTGGTGATGGTGTAGAGCACATCTGAGCTTATCTCTTTCAGTGCATGTTGCTAGAAATTTCCTGGGCTGGTACTCACTAAGTTAGTGAGTGTTGTGTCTTCATGGCTTGAAATACTTGACTCCAAAATCCCTGTTTTGTTACATGTGGTATACATAGAGACAAAACTTGGTATTTCTTAATGATTTTCATCTGGCAGAAAAATATTGAAGAAAGGGTCATTTCTGATTCTAGGGTTCTAAATTTTCACAAGAAAAAATATAGATCCTCCAACCTTTCTTCCTTCTCACATGCCCTTTTGGGACTAATATCTTAGACTAGTTCTAAACTTTGAACAAACCCAGAGGAGACACAGCTAGTAATCAACAGCCAGGCATAAAGTCATTGAGTACAAAAGCAAAAAAAAAAAAAAAAGAAGACCATGGAGAAAAAAGAATAACATAACATTTTTGAAATTGGATGAAAGGAACTAGATAGTGATGTGCAAATGCATGAAGGAATACTAGGAATACCAGAGCAATTTAATTTAGAAGGATGTGGTAGTTGAACCTACCTAAATATTGCAAATCTTAGTCCTTGTAAGTTTTGGCGAAAACCCAGGGCAGGGTCTCAGAAGAGGAATCATGTGATCTTGATGTGGCTAATAAGCTGGTGACTGCAGAGTTCTGAAGGAGCTGCAAATGATATAAAGATTTTACCAGAAGAACTGAATAGGGGAAGAAAGCTGTGAGTAGAGAGGGAGAGAGAACTATAGAATTATGTTTCAAGGATTCTGGTTCTCTTTGATATAATATGTCAGAAGCTAGAAATACCCAGTCATGGGCTATAAACAGCTTTGACAATCTGATTGATGTGTGCATTAACTGAATTCATGACATAAAATATATGAGCCTTCAAGTGCTTATTTTTCCCCATGAAAATGATTACCACGAGCACTTTGCACAGTGACATGTATGTGAACTTGTACCCGTGATTTCTCAGTTACAAAAGATGTCAGTATAAGGAAGAGCTGCTATCTCTATCACTTATTTTAAATGGTTTTGCAAATGACAAGGCATTTAAAAGAACTATCTTTTTAATAAACTTCCTGCTTCAACCATATTTTAATTCTTTTGTTAACCACATCTGATTTTCTTTGCTTAGGAAGTTTTGCAGTGATTCTCTTGTTTGGGGAAAAAAAAAGTTGTGGGATGCCACTTCTCAGGTATTTCATATGCATAATATGTTTCATACACATAATATGGAAGGAATGCTGCTTCAGATTTCTGAGAGTGCCTGTGCCTCCAGTTCTGTGTTCTCCTCAGGAAGAACACAAGTATCCCACAGAATGATAACAGTTTCACTTGGCATTACCACTTACCTGAATCCCACAAGCAGTTTCTTTAGCAGGGCTCCCAGGAGATCTGCAGCTCAGCCCTTGCCATCACTCAGGTGTGGCTGTGCATTGGTGGCAGCTGTGCATCAAGGATGATGAGTTTCAACAAGGCAAGAGATTTCTGATCTCATTTGCTCAAGTGTGTTTATTGCATCGAAATTTTTGCCTTTAAACAGTACTGCCTGGGGCTTCCCCAAAAGAGGAAATATGGGGGATATATGTAGATGTAAATGGAGATGGCTGGCTACGGTTTCTTAGGGCTCTGTGTTTGGTGGGGTGGAGCTGATGCAAGGAGAAGGAAAAAACAAAGACAAATAATTAGGCAGATGTCTCATTATTTGCAAGAGGTAATCCACTGTCATCAGAAAGAAAGTAACTTCTCTGAGGGGTGGGAAGGAAATTTGACCTCTATAAAGATCCACAACCCAGTCAAAAAAAACTAAAAACCTTTTTTTTTTAAACTTTATTTTTAGCAAGCTTTATGACCGTTGAAGGCAAGAAGTTAGCAAGGCTGAACCCAGTCGATGAGATTGCAGAGTACAGCAGATAATGGTATCTTTGATCAACCAGGCAAAGCAGATAAAGATGCACTGCAAAAACTGGCCTGTGAGTCACAGAAATATCTCTTTTTCTGTCATTCAGCAATTCTTGAGATGAGACTTGGAGAAATTAATCAGCATGGAGGTGGAAGGTGAGGGAGATATGGGCTGATGGCATGTACCCTGTCTGTAAGATGATGGCAGGCTTTGGCTTAGTTATTTCAGATGAGGCTTCCCAGGTCACTGGAGTGCCCCTTTCTGCCTCAAAAGGGTGGTGTTGGGACGCTGTCTTCTTATTAGTGTCAGGTAGAAATCTTTGCTAGAAATAGAAGGACTGTCTCCAGGTACCTTGTTAGACATAGAAGATGTGACAATCCCAGCAGCAAATAATACAAAGCATTTCATGGCTCTGGAAAGGCTTGAGTGTCTCATAAAAGGAGGGCTGACAGAGATTCAGCAGCCAGAACAACTGCACTTTTCTGTGCAGCTCAAACTTGTGAATAAACCTAAACATGCAATCAGGCACACTTTTAGAAGAGCAATTGTGCAGTTTTCTGCAAGATACTAATGGCAACATGGCTTTACACAGAAACAAGTTGCACATTGCTGTCTTTCTGTTGCACACTAGTTGCACATTGCTGTCTTTCTGTTCTGAATACAGGAATCAGTGTCCTTGGCATTTGTCCATTCAGCAATGATACTTGGTCTGTGATCACCTGCAATGCACTGACAAGCAAAACCTGTAAATCATATTCCTGACATCCTGTCTGTGCAGAAAGTGACTTTGGTAAAATAGGAAGGGTAACACAAGCACAATGTGTAACCTCAGTGTTTGTGTTATGCAAAACAGCACTTCAGTTAATGGGCTGGCTGCCATATACTGTATGTTTATGTTGTACAGACAGCTCAGATGGATTATGGTCTCTGCAAAAATGCTCAGGTTAAATACCATGTAAAATATTTTAATGGGCATCGCGTATATCTGCCACTTCATCCCTGCATACAGGTGGAAAGGGAAGAGCTGTCCTTTCCCTAAGCAGAACAGGTTTAGCTTTGCTTCTTGTACAGCCAACTCTGCTCAGACCAGGAGTGCTCAGACCAGGAGTGCTCAGACCTGGTGGTGTCTGCTCACACAGGGCTGGCAGCTCAGACACAGAACACGAAATGGCCTGTAAGAGACACCTTGCAGGAGAGACAGTGACCTTCACACTGTAAATCAGACACAAACCTTGTGTATATGTGAGTGACCTCATTGGACGCCACATCAGAAACCTTGCACAAGGAGTAGCTGCATTGCTTGAGTGCACTGGGGAAGAGCTGGTCCTAAAAGGAGCCTGGAGGAGAGTCAAGAGTCAAGGGAAAGCTGGTGGGACCCAGCTGCTGTGCAGTGGCACAGCCACGGTGCCTTACACCTGACTGCAGAGGAAGGGTCACCTTCATCTTCGTTTTTCCTATCAGGATCTGACTGCAGCTCACATTTAGCAGTGCAGAACATGGTTACAGCTTTTTCTGGGGAAGTTCTTTCTCTGCCCATCTCATCACGACTTACCACACCTAAGCCTTTTGCTTGGACTTCTCTTGCTGAATCATTGACATTACCATAATTTGAACATCTTCATGGAGTTTGCTTCTTTGCCTAGGAGGGATCTGTGCTTTGACTGAGATGTGTGGGGTTTTTCCCTTCTGGATGCTTAAGAGTGAAAGCTCTACAACAAGTAAGGAACAACAATAGTAATAAAAAGCAGTATAATATTTTTAAAGCCCAATAACTCTGCACTTGTTCCTGCTGGGATACACCTTGCTATGAAGCCTATGTCACTATGTCACTAATGGGACTGTTCATTTCAGTGAGGCAAAGCAGCAGGGACATTATAATTAATAATGCTTAACAGGAAACAAGTTTTTGTGCTTGGGGCAGAAGGGCAAAAACTGTTCTCTATTATTTTTTGAAGAGTTAATTGGTAGTAGGCAAAGATGTGCTGCGTTGAGCCAGCAGGTGCTGCTTTATGACTACATTAATGTTAATGATATCCTCTGGACACATATGAAGACAGGATAACCTATTTCTTTTTTGTTGCCTTTCTCTGGCTGGATGTGTGTTCTGGTTCCAGCTATTTTTTGAGTGCCACTGCAGTGTACTTTGGACAGACAGTGACTCTAAATTTGCACAGAGGTCTGCAGGCAATTTTGGAAAATCAGGTAACTTTCATAACCTCCATTCACCTCAGGACAGACTTTGCAGGTCTAAAGTTGAGGGAAATGTGTAAAAAGGGCTGCTTCTCTGGCATAAAATCATTCCTAGGGGTTACATAACATTTCTAAAATTGCCTGTTTAATTGTTCCTAGGTGTGCTTAACAATAGTACCTGGGTTCTAGCTGTTTATTCTCTTATTTCATTGTTTAAACCTCTCTTCTTCTGGCATACCATTAAAAGAGCACTCTGGCACCAATTTAAACCCTGGGATGAGCAGATGTTAAAATTGTGTTCCTCTAAGCAAAGTGTGCCATGGGCCATCAAAGCATGATATGTGCTAGAAAAGGTAAACCAGGGCTCTACAGAGCTTGAAATGGTTTCGTTTCAGTACCACTCCACATTTAAATTTAGTTATGAGCCTATATTATCTTTTCTTTAATGTTCTTTTTGCATTTCTAGTTTGGCAAAATTACACTGTCTAGCACTAAGCTTCAGACATCCTTCAAGATATTTATATCTTTCATAAGATGCTTGCTTTGCAGAAGCCCATCAGCTCCAGTAAAAATCTGTGTGCCTTTGTAACAGGCAAAAATGCTGTGGAAGGATAGTCCTGGGAGCTGAGTGCAGAGCTCTTTGCAAAAACCAGGTGACAACAATACCATTTGAGAAACCCACTGGGTAAAGATTGATTCTGAAAGCCAAATCTGATTTTTAATAAGATTACCAGATGGGTCCTGCCCCTTGTTAGAAGTCTGCTCCTGCAGGTCTAGTGATAAAGAAACATGGGAGAGCTAATCTTGCATGCCTACAAGGACTGAGAGAGACGTACTTAGCAGTTTGCCCATTGGAACATGGGTACAAGTCTGAGTGAGCTATTTCAAAATAGCTTGGAAGATGACACATGAGTTATCAGAAAGGCAGTGAGGGAGAGTCCATATAAAATCTTAGGATGGTTACAGCACTGGTGCCACAACCAGAGGTTCAGCTGCTTAGATCATGGGAGTCTCTTTGAGGAACCTGATCCCTTGGGAGCTGATGGGGTTCATCTGCCAGAGAACGGCAAGAGCATCTGTGCTCATAGGCTTGCCAGGCTGGTGAAGATGGCTTTAAAGTGATGTTGCCAGGGGAGGGAAACCTCAATCCATCCCACTCCTACCAGAGTGATGCCAGTGCCAGCCAGAGACACTCAGAGCCTGGAGAGGGGTCACAGGTCAGCATGAGAGCACCTGAAGAGCAGCACAGTGTGAGTCCAGCCACTCCAGACAGTAAGTCTGCTTAATGGGGTGTGGTGTTGTGAGGTCCCCAGGAGGAGATGAGAGATGAGAATTTGACTCCATGTCCTCAGAAGGCTGATTCATTATTATATTATATTACATTACATTACATTACATTACATTACATTACATTACATTACATTATATTATATTATATTATATTATATTATATTATATTATATTATATTATATTATATTATATTATATTATATTATATGCTACACTAAAACTATACTAAAGAAGGAGAAAGGATACATCAGAAGGCTAGAAAAGAATGATAGTGAAAGCTTGTGACTGACTTCTCAGACTGACTTCTGGTCATTAATTAAAAACAAGTCACATGGAACCAATCAAAGATGCACCTGTTGGTAAATTATCTCCAGACCACGTTCCCAAGCAATCAGGTAATTATTGTTTTCATTCTTTTCTGAGGCTTCTCAGCTTCCCAGGAGAAGAAATCCTGGCAAAGGGATTTTTCAGAAAATATCATGGTGAGAATGGGGGCCCAGCTTACATGTCTCTATTGAATGCAGGCAGCATGGGGAATAAACCAGAGGAATTACAGAACTGTGCATGCCTGCAGGGCTGTGATGGGTGGGCTCTGTGACTGGAGAGTTGGAATGATGGGATACAGGCTCTTCAGGAAGGACAGGGTGTGGAAACAAGGAGAAAGTGTCACCCTCCACGTCAATGACCAGCAGGAGTGCATGGAGCTCCACCTGGGCATGGATCAGGTGCTACCTTGGAGCTCATGGGTTTGGATTAAAGGGAGAGCAGGGACAAGTGACATCATAGTAGGGGTCTGCTATGGGCTGCCTGGCCAGGAAGTGGATTAGTTCCTCTGCAGATAGGTAGGAGTGATCTCAGCTTCGCAAGCTCTGGTCCTTATAGGGAACTTCAACCACCCTGGTATCTCCTGGGGGAACACAATAGGGCATAAACCATCCAGGACACTCCTGGAGTGCCCTGATAATAACTTCCTTCTCCAAGTGATAGGGGAGCCAATGAGGAGAGGTGCTAATGTTGCACCTTGTTTTCATCAGGAAGAGTATCTGATAAGGGAATGTGAAGCTCAAGGGCAGCCTTGGCCACAGTGATCACAAAATTATGGAGTTCAAATATTTAGGACACTGAGGAGAGCACACAACAAACTCATCTGGATTTGGGAAAGCAGACTTAGATCCCTTCAGGGATCTGCTTGGTAGAATTCCCTGGAAGGATGATGGGCCTAGAGAAGCTGGTTAATAATTAAGGATCACCTCCTCCAAGCTCAGGAGTGATGCATCCCTACAAAGAGGAAGTGAAGCAAAAATGCTGGAAGGACTGTGTGCATGAACAAGGATCTCCTGGACAAACTTAAAAACAAGATCTGGATTTCCAGGTTCCTTGATAGTTCATTGGATATTTCACATGGGTTTTGTGATTCTTCATGTAGTGTTGTTTACAGTAAAGGGTCTAGAAAGTCCCAATGGAATCTTATTTTTTAAGGTGATTTCTTCCTCTTCTGTAGAGCTTTTAAAATAAAATGAAATGCTTAGACTCCAGTTGAACAGATCCTTATTAAAGTAGGAGCCGGTCTGATAATGACTTAAATTGGTGCTACGTGGCCATCACATGTTATTTGATAAGCATTCCATTATAATTAAGAAGTGGCTAATAGACAATTAATATACAGGATTACACACTTAGCTAATTAGATGATTTAAATTTTTTTGTTAGATTAAAATGTACAGGACCCCATAAATCACTGTTAGAGATTGCTTAATAAGCCTGAACCCTTAATTTTCTCCCTGTCAATCAGGAATGGAACCACTGACTTTTCCTCTCACCCAGAGAACTGTCACATGGAAGAGCTGCTCTGTGCTCAGAACGAGCTGAAATGCCCCCAGCTCCCAAACCCTGCACCTGTCTGCAGGACCTCAGAGCTCAGGTGCAGGCAGCAGAGACCTGACCAGAGCAGTGGTGAGGGCTGAGGCATCACCTGGCTGACAGGTCACCGGGGGCTCAGGTCTGCTGTCCTGAACCCTGGTTCCTGTTGCTGTTTGGGGTTTGTGGCTGTCAGAGATCAGGGACAGCGTGTCCAGCTCAGCCTGCTGGCAGGCCTGCCTCTCAGGGGGTCCCAGGGAGGCCATGGGGGACACCCCACACTCACGCCTGAGGTGACTGTCCCCTTCCAAATTGTCCCTGTGTACAGGAAGGGCAGAGAGCTCCTCCAGCCGTGCCCCTCTGCCCTCAGAACAGAACAACAGAAACAAGTGCACCACCGATCATTTCTGCCAGTATTAACTCCGCAGTGAACAACAGGCTCGTTCAGCAGCATGGAGTGCTCTGTAAATTTTGATCTGTTCAGACAGAATCAGGAGAGTGACATGGTAATTGGGCTGGTTTTTGTTGGCAAGGCTCACAGAGGCACAACACACAGGAACAGCGTTGACAGGACACGGCTTAGAGTTGACCAAGAGACTGCACATGGGTTTTGATGATTTTCAAAAAAAATATTCATAGCTAAAGTACAAAGCAAGGAAAGTGAGAATGAGATCAAAGGTGGAACAACACAAAGCCTGACATGTCTGTAAGATGTCACTTACTAGCAATAGTAAAATGTTTTGCTTCACCCTGTAAACCATGTGTGTATTACATTCGGGGGATACATAAGAGTGGTGTGTAGGGCCTCTTTGCTGTCATGCTTTCATGTTCAAGGCACTTCACAAAGAAGAACTAAATTCTCTTGACAGCTTACATCAGAAAGTCAGCATCCCAAATTCATTGAGAACCTGAGGAAATGATGACTTACCCAATGTCTAAAATTCAATTAGAATCAGAGGGAAGATATGAAAGTAGATATTTCCACCTTTCATTTCAGCTTGCAGCTGACCCAGCGCTGACAGCAGAATGCAGGGTTGGTGATTTGCACAACATTGGATGTTGTGAGGGTTACACTGAGGCACACTGGCAGCAGCCCTGTGATCATGTCCCTGGAAGGACAATTAGTCCAAGTAGTTGATGACATAGGTGTGCCACTCAAGCCATTTATCTGCCCCAAAAAAAACTTATCTGGACTTTTTCATTACTTTCACACTGCTGACTGTCTCTTCCTGGGCAGAATATAATGCTGAGATATTACCAGACATTTCACTGCCTCAGAAACCGAGAAAACATAATTTTTACTCCCTACCCAGCAATTGAGAACAGGAGATGATTCAAGAGCACTCAGATATGCAAGAGTCTTTTTAGTGACTAGGTGGGATTCACATCCAGGCTTAATGCCCTGGAGAACAGTGACTGAGTGTGTGGTGAGAGCAGCCTGCACTGGCAGGAGCAGAGACTGGCATTTCAACAGCACAGACGTGCTTGGCATGGCAGAAAGTGGCAGCAGACACTTTTGGTTCTACCAAATAAAGATTTGGGAATATAGCATGCTTTTTACTAAAAAACCCACACACAGATTATTTTCACTTTAGACACTTTACGAAAGCAAAGGGTGGAAAGGGCTGACATTTGCTGCTGGTACATATCACTACCTAATAGAAAGGAGGCTGGTATGGAGTCTTCAGGGCCCTCCTTGCAAAATCTTCATGGCAGCAGTTCATACCTAGCTCTTCCCCTGGCTTTCAACCCATCACTGGATGGTGACCTCTTGCATCCCAGCATGGAGCATGGAGAATATTACATGAGTGTGCCTGGGATCACACACTCCTTCCTACTGGATCCCTTCTAGAACCAGACAATCTCCAAGAAGAAGGACAGCAAAGTCAGCTGAGCAGCCTAGCATAAGGTGTGCAGGTAGGATGGAGAAAAAAGGCTTTGGTTCCAAAAAATATTTAATACTTTGTATAGTGAAACATCTTTGAGAAATTGAGTGGTCTGAAGCTGTGGACAAAACAGCTGGCAAGCTAGTTCAAACCCTTCTTACAGAGCAGTGGTTACTTGTCTCTTGGCAGGGAGAGGAACACACTCAGCATTATTTCTGCCTTTGTAATCTTGTGAGTGACATCTCAGTCCTTTTGAGAGTCCAGCTCAGAAATCAGTGTAGCTGCTATAAAAAATTCTGCTGTGAACTCTTGCAGCATTTCCAATTCTGATGAGTGCATAAACACATTTGATGATATTCATTAAATTTGATCCAAATGTATGGCATTTGAATTCATAATTTTCAGTAAAAAATTGACTTGGCAGAAGAACTTTACAAAACTTCAAGGAAAATACTGCATGAGAAAAGCAAAGGTATGCTCACTATCAAGTTAGTTCTCCATGGTTCTGGATTAAGCAGCTGCACTTCTTTCTATTAATTCAGTTTCTAGTCAGCTCTTAGACCTTAAAATGTTTTTCAAAAGTCTCTTTCAGAGCCCACAGCCACAGTTCTGCAGAAGTTCATATTGGACACTTCAGTCACCCCTCTGAAAAGTGTCTGCACTGGGTAGCACCCTTAAATTCCCATCTGATGGCAGGCCAAACACAAACAGCCCATGATAAAATATTTTCTCTTTTGAGGACATTTTTCTGTTTTCCTACACAGGATCCTGGAGCTCAAATAAAGAAGGATACTCCCTGGGGAGTTGCCATAGTAACCTCTGATGTGTTTTTGTCATCTAAGATTAAACATAAGCAAGGGAGCAATTACAGAGAAGGATTTTATACCTGAGTTTATAATTTTCATATAACACCAAAGCTGAACTATACCTCCAAGTTCCTGAAGCAATAGCAGTCACCTTGAGGGTGATGTCAACTTGGTAATTTTCACTGAAAAATAAATGAAATGCTGTATTTATTATTCAAGAATCCTGATTAGAAAAAAAATCTTCTGAAAGATGTAGCAAATAAGAAAGACTTAATTAAGAATGTAAAGATGTGGAAGTGGAAATGGCTGCTACAAATAATATCTAAACCTGCATGTGTGAATGCCTTCTGTGTTCTATTTTCTTCTTACTAGCATTCAGCTAGAGTCTGCTCCTAAACTTATAGTCAAAGAAGAGCTTCACATTGTCCTCAGAAAATAACTTCAACTTTCACAGTGCATACAAGGAAGTGATTTTTGAATGTATCAATATCAGTTCAGCAGCAAACAGAATTTGACGTTTCAGAACAAAAGCAAAAAATTTTTTAAGAGGGTGTGATGGAGAAAGAATCCGTCCAAACTGTTCTCAGTTACGAGCACCAAAGGGAGGTCAGGAAGCCTGGGTTCAGGAAAGGGCATGGGAGCTGAGCTAGCAGGAAGGTCATTTCCATGGGAAATAGCCCAGAGGAGCAAGGCTGGGAGAAGGCAGAGCCCATCTTGCGAGGAGAGCGCAGAAGGAGTGCAGAAGGGAGCTGGGCAAGGAGCCTGGCGGGTCGGGGGGCAGGTGGCTGCTTCTGGGACAAGGTCCTGCAGTGCTGACATCAGCCTCAGTCCCCTGCCCCTGCTGTGCACCCCAGCACCTCTGGACACCCCAGCAACTCAGCTCGGCTCCGGGGAGAGGGAAGGAGCACGCTGGCTGCGCTGAGAAGGTGAGCACTGCTGGCTCTGTCATGGTGTGCTCCCAAACTGCCCAGCCTCTCTTGCTTTGCTGTGGCTTCCCCACAGCTGGCTGCCTTGCCCATCCACCCAGCTGCCCAGCATTTCCTGGGATTGTTCAGAGATGGGGGAAAAATTGTATGGGAGGCATTGAGATGTTGAAGTATCTCTCTAAAGCTTAGGTCAGTGTCTCCCTGGCAGTGCAAAAGAGCTGACAGAGTCACTGTCAAGTTTAATTGTCCCCAAGATAATGTCCTTCCAAGTCGTATATATTATACATTTCTGTTTATCCTGAAAATGTGCAATCTAAACACTTTCTCTGTAAGTGACTTTAAGAACTGTAGCTGCTTGTCCATGATAGGCACGTGGGTCTGGGCTTCTGATGCTACATGTGCCCTGCATCTTCCCTGGATAATTAGGGGTCTGGCTGATTTGCCTTCTGCCCCTTCACCTCTCACCCCTCCCATTCTGGGGCTTTTGTGAGAAAAAAATGGGACTGGGCACCTCAATAGAATGGGATATGTTGGAAAGGCTGCAGGGACAAGGGTGTAAGGGAGGGAGCAATGCATGGATGTAGTGTAAGTGGAAAAAAAAATGTCCAAAACAGAGTCTTTGGGAAATAACTTTTTAGCAGAAGAATGATGTTATGAAAACAAGTCTGACATGAGATTAAGCAGCAGATGGTGTAGAAGACAGCCCTGAAGTTCAGACAGTAAACAGGTTGTAATAAAATAAAATCTTAATGCAAACAGACATATATTACAATAGCCCTCTCCTAAGTGCAGGAATCTGAGATTTTAAGTGAAGCAGTAATTTTAGGAGTGGTTGGACAAGCTTGGGAAGGGGGTGAAGGATGCATCTATGGATGTTGGCTCTAAGAAGTAACTTGGAGGAGCCTGCGCATGCAGTGCTGTTTGGTGCAAATGACAGGGAAAGGGGAGAGCAACAGGTTTGGAAAAGGGGAGGGCAGCAATAGGACAGGGGGCACACGCTGTGATGCCAGAGCTGGAGGCTATGAGAGGCTCGTGTGTGGTGGTCACCCTCTACTCAGTGCTTGGGGTAGAGATATGACAGCAAGATCCATGAAGGATCAGACAGAAAGGCAGAACTGCGCTTTCCAAGGAGCAGCAGGGAAGTTGGGAGACCTCACAGGGGGAGAGGAATACACCTGAGTGAAATTTGACAAGTAACTTATTTATTTATTTATTTATTTAATCCAGTAAAAGACACATTTGTGCTGTTAGAAACTGTGCAGAAACCCTGAGAATTCCAACAATTTGGTTATAAAAAATAGTTCAACCTCAGATCAAATAACTTCATCATGAAAATCACATAAATTTAATTTTGGTTAAAGATGCAGAAAACAAGCTTTTCTTTGGCACAAAACAATAATTTTTGATTGTCTGGTTGGTTGTTATTTTTTTCCCCCACATATAAGACTGAAATCCTAATTTGCCCCAGTTCTCTCATGGTTAGAAGGTGATTTAAGCTGCAATATTTGGGGTAAGGAAAGGAGGGGAGAGTGTTCAACAGATAAGTCTGAGGTTTCTGTGTCTGAAATGAGAATTATTAGAGGTTTGGCCCTGCAGTATGGATTTTAGAGATGAGTTTTCTGATGATGTGAAAAAGAGGCAGATGGACTGTAGGAAAAAGATAAGCAATCACTATTGCAGGGCTAGAAAGCAAGAAAAATAACAGAGCTATCAAAGCATATAAAGAGTAAGAGTGACAGGAGAAATGAGAATGAAAGGTGGAGAATTATCTATGGATTGTGACAGTTTTTGGACTGTGGTGATGGGAGCTTGTCAAAAAACCACACCAAGAGCAACAAAGCTCTGATGTCCCAAAGCTTTGGTTTGTGCATATTGTGGATTTTAAGATCAAAAAGCAAAACTATCACTGCATTTTTATGGCATTCTGTTAACACAGGCTGTTCAGCATTAGCAAGAAAAACCTGCTCTCAAGCCCAGACTTTTTCTATGAACCTTTAAAAATGCTTTATTTTGAAAAGTTTGCTTGAGCCTCATAACAATTTTTAATGTATTTGTGCATCAGTCATTTGGGAGCAGGCTTTTCTGAGGCAGAAGATAGTCTTTTGCTCCCTTACAGGTCTGTAAAAAGGAGGTAGAAAGATAAAGGGGAAGTGCAGGTATTTATAAGAAAGCTTTTAGTGCTGCCATAGAGCTGCTTTATCTACCGATGCAAATTTCTCCGCTTCTATCTACAAGGTATCTGGTGGATTCCTTACCTTTCAGCATCAAAGTGGTAACATGGTTAACTGTGAGAACTGATTTATTTGCTTGTCCTGTCATTGGTGTAACTTAATTCTGATTTGGAATTTTGGCAGTAAATCTATGTATTTGTGTTCCCTATTCTTTCAGTCCTAATCAAGCTTCTCCAGCCCCACTGTGTCACCCATTCCTTGGCAGTGGTCAGCAGCCTCTTGTAGAAGCCCTGGAAGAAGCCTTTTGCCACAGTCCTCCTCAATTTGCTGAAGAAGGGCCATGGCTGCCTTTGATCAGAGGAACCAGAGCATGCAGCACACAGAGCCTGGGACAGTCTGCATCACGCCTCGGGTGAAGCCAAGGGGTGAGATGTTTGTCTTTATTGATGGGAAATGGGTGAATGACATCTACTGCCAGCCACCCTTTTCTTCACACCAGAAACTCTTTAGCAAGAAGGCACAGAATGAGTGGAGCATCTGGGAGGAGAACAGAGCACTCCGGCAGGAAAACCAAATCCTATGGATCAAAAACAGGATGCTCTGGGAAGAAAACAAGGCCCTACAGTATCTTCAGTCACAGAACAAATCTGTCCAGGTAATTTACACTGATGCTATTCAGAGAAGCCTCAAGAACAAAAATAAACCTTTTCCACTCTTCCAAGAGAGGAGTACAGGCTTTCAGCTCAGCCTGGGCAATAAAGCTCTCCAGGCAGTCCAGGAAAAGAATAAAATATTTGAAGATTTGCAGCAGGAGAATAAAGCACTCCCTATTACCTGGAAAGGCCAAAAAGCCATCACAGTCCATGAAGAGAGCAAAGATGCCCGCTCAGATCTTCAGAAGAGCATTGACACCATTGCAGCTGTGGAAAAGAGTAACCCTGGCCCAGTGCCCCAGCAGGAATGTGAAGGTAAAAGGAAAAGCACTACTCCAACTCAGAACAAGACTGAGTCTGCCCCAAGTACACCGGGAGAGCATGAAGTCCTCAGGGTTCTCCAGGAGTTATGTGAGCTCCTCCACACCTTCCTGAAAATGAGCCATCCCCCTGGGGAGAAACAGTGCTGTCACAATCTCTATGATGTGAACAGATCCTTCCAAGAAGATTACAATAAGCTGAAGCTGCAGCTGAAGGCTATGAAAAACACTGTGTCAGACATCACAGCTCAAATGGACATGCTGGAAAAGGAGATCATTGCCATCACTACCCCAGTGTATGAGGAAGCAGGACAGAAGCTGGCAACTGAGCATCAGCTTGGAGACGTGTGAAGCTTGGGACTTAGAACTGCTAGTTCATTTCCCAGAAAACTTCTCTCCTTTTTTCAGGAAACCTACTAAAATCCCAATAGAGCCTGTAGATATCTGGGAACATCATGTCCTTCTGAAACTTTCTTGCACTACTTAGATATATTTCACTTTCTGGTTATATGGTGTAGGTGACTGTCTAGTATCAGGAATCATGTTTTCCAGCATTTTTATTTCAAAGTTTCTTATAACAAGCCTAGATTTTCAGAAGGTTATTGCTTGAGGATCTCAAGTCTAATTACAGATCTCAACTCTGATTACAGCGTGCCAGCTTGTAGTCCAGGGGTGCACTCACAATCTCTGCTAAAAAAGCATTGATTAATAAAGGAGGATCTCTCCTCCCAGACATCATGGTGGAGGCAAAGGAAGAGAATGGAGCAGGCAGCAGGACTTCTGCACAGAGCAGTGAGGTCCCTCTTGATTTCTTGGGTAGTCAGATGAAGCAGGATTTTACCTGCCCCAGAGCAAGAGCGTAGGTTGCCAAAAGCAGCATTTTGATGACTGTTCCATGGCTTAAGCCAGTATTTAGAAGGGCATCTACTCACTATAATGGACGGGCCAGTCAGCAGTGATCTGCTGACACAGAAGATGAGAGCCTTTTGATCTGCTCAGGTTTGAAATTCTGGTCTGCCCTCAATTGTGTGGCCAGAGTGGCTGGAAATGCATTCCCTGTGTCTCGCACAGTCTGGATGCAGTGCACTGTGTCACAATCTTTCAGGCAGAATATGGGAGCCTGCAAGAAATCTGACAGGACAGATGCAGGAGACTTCTGCAGCGCAATTGTAGGAGCATTACTGTAAAGCAAAGGAGAGGTTACAGTGAGGTTTATCTGTTGCAACAGGACCCCAAAAGCAGGCTGTCACTCGAGTTTAAAAGTCTCTAAGTGATTTGCCACGGAATTACCTAAAGCATGAACTACCTTTCACCTTGTATTTCACTCAAACAACCATGCCAAGTGCAAGTGATGACTGTTTACTTCAGAGGCTTAAAACAACAGGTATTTTCTTCTGCTGCTCAGGCTTTGGGATGCTGAGGCAAATCTCTCAGGCATGAAGTTAAATGGCTGGCTCTCACTGGTGTGGGTAGGGCTGCATCTATAAAAATCTGGTAGAATAAGAGGAACAATGTTCATTGAGAGGTGGACGTGTAGACAGCAAGTTGTTCCTGCTTAATAACTGGGTTACAGCTCTTAAAAGATTAATGCCTCAGCACTGTGCTGGGAAACATGTTCATGTTCTGTGCCTTCAGACACACTGCTTTTCTCTATGCCATCTCCCTCACCATGTTTGGTAACATGTCCAGTGTTACCAAACATTGAACATAATGTTTGGTAAGAGAGAGAAACAGGACTATAAAGACCCAAATGCAGAAGTTCAGAGGAGGGCAGCAGAATAAAAAAGCTCTGACCGTGTGTTCATATCTTAACAACCTTATCTGTGTTCCATTAAAAGAAATAAACTGCTTTTTTGCCAGTGGTCAGAATACTGACTCCTGCCATGTCCCTATATGTGGGCAAGAAAGACACTTGGGAGTGCAAATTGCCACCAGGTCTTTGGGAGGAGTCATCTAAAGTCAGGCGTCCATCCAGGACAGGACATCAGATCTCAGCTGGTCTCTCTGGGCTTCCTTTCTGTCCTGTAGGAAGGAATGGGCATGTTCAGGCTGTGATTAATCTTGCTCCTATTAGACTAAAAGTAGGCTGTGTCACCAGCTGGAGTCCCCTGTTTCTCTCTGTAGCCTCTACAATTACTTTGAGGACAATTAACTCCAACTTAGACATTTGGTTTGGAGCTCTCTGAGTGAGAAACTTGGCAGTTCCAGACAGAGGAGATGCTTCATCAAGTGGTGAAGTGGCACAAGCTTGGGAGTGTGTCCCAGTCCCTGGCTTTGCTTTCTGTGCAATGCCTTCATTAAGCAGCTGATTCAGATCTCTCTATTGTGTGGAGAAATTATTACTTTGTGAATAAAATTGAGATAGTTTGGGCAGAGCTTAAATATCATGCACACATGTAGGATCCTGAGGGGAGCACACTACTTCTCCTGAATGCTAATGATGTTTCTGGAACGAATTGGGTTTTGTGAGTCCTTTGCACTTTGATCACGGTGGATCTTTGAACTTCCTGGTTATGAAAAAGTCTATACCTGGTAAATATTTTTGGCATCTCTCACAGAGAAGTTGAATTTATCATTCCTTCAAGTTTTCTCAAGTCTGTCAAGTGACTTGACAGAGTCCATAAAAGACTGCCCAGCACTTAACCTTGCAGAGAATTCTGTGCTGTGAAAGCTCTCTGTCCTGGTTTAGGGGAAATGTGGGAGGAAACCTCCAAAGGGGTCCCTCTAGAAAGCAAATTCAAGCAGCCCCCAACCCGGTTCAGGAGACATAAACCTCCTTTGAGAAAAGTGGAAAAAACTGTTTATTTAACAAGCAAAGTACTCACAAACACAATAATAGTAAACAATAGAACCTCTCGCTGTTCTGAAGAGATGGCAAATTCAGAGAGTTCTTGTCACGGACTCAGCTTGCTCAGCCTCTTATCAGTCCCTCTAGTGCAGCAATGCTGTGTCCCAAGCTCCAGTGGGCCACAGGTGTGAGCTCCCAGTGTTTTTCTGGATTTTTGGTCCAGAGGAGGTTTGAACAGTTCCAAGAAAAAGAAAAAATCCCCACAGTCCAGGGAACTTCTCTGCCTCAGCTAGCTAAAAACACAACTAACAAAAAAGTAAAGGAGAGCTCTTTCCTGCTGTCTGTCCATGCTGCAGACAGCACAGCCCAGGAGCTGGATGTGGGGGAGCAAGTGCAGTCCCTGATAACAAACTGTGCACTTCTTCTCTCCCCCCTTCGCTCTCAGAACCAGACTTAAAGGTGCAGAACTTAATATCCAGCATAAACAGAACAAACAATTGGGAATACAAGCGCCATAAAGTCACCCTAGAACACTCATTATCCCAAAAGGTACCAGATCTCCAGACTCTGCTTATTTGGTCACAAACCAGAGCGAGTTGGTGACAGCAGTGGAGAATCATTTCTGGGAGGTGTTGGAAAGGCAGATGATCACGAGTATTGCACCATCTGTTAATGCTAAGGGCACAGAGGTGAGATCTGACTGAGTGGCCTGCAGAGCGCCACAGGACTGCACGGGGAGGGTCCTTAGCACTGCTCATTTTCTGCATTGTTCCATGTCCCCAGCCAGTGCCATTCACCAGTTCAGTGGTGCCATCCTACACGTCTCCATCTCTAGAGGGTGTGCTGGTGAGAATGGTTGGACTGACAGTTTTTGCACACTATTTCAGGAGCAAATGGAAGAAACAGCAGGCATTTACAGGAAGAATTTATAAATAAACATAAAATTTAGGCAGGTTTAGGAAAAAATTAAATAAATTTAATACATTTTTCTAGTCTGCTCACTAGTTTACAAGTCCCTGGAGACTGGTAGCTTTTCTGGCTTGAAATGGATGGATGTCATTCTTATACTGCATAATTTACCTTTTGTAGAAAGACAAACTTTCAGTCTCTCTCCTTATTGATGCTGATTAGGTCCTTATTTTTTTACTACTCATTTATCAGAACTATTTTTGGAAAGCTGGATTTTTGGCAAGGACATCATCAGCTTCTTACTTCCCTGTGAATTGGATTATTGCCTCTAGCTGGGCTCTGTGGAAATGCTGACTTTCCTGTTCTCATTTTTTACTAGACAGTCTAATACATCTGTGTTTGTACTGTCTTCATAGAACACCCACCCTGGCCTTTTGTGCTCATTTCAGCAGTCCCATCACATCCTCTCATCCCTAAATTGCAATTTCAGAATTTTTTAAAGTGTTACAAGCTTCCTTGAGCCCTGGCTTGCTCCTGTTAAGTGCTGAAGACAGTTTTCCCAGAGTTATGCTTGTGATTTCATGAAGCTGAGGATGTACTACAAAAGCTGTTGTGCTGGCCAAAAGCCATCCTCTCCACAGTGGTGCAGACTGTTCATTGGTGTTCTCAGCAGCCCAGTTTGTTCTTTCTCAGCCAGTTCCCAGCCAATTCCAGTTTAGCTCAGAATTGGACATAAGTGTACATTTAAATGCAGGGTAAAGTGAAAGTCTTTCACTCAACCTTTGTGCTGAACCTGGACCAGCCATCTTCTTTTTTTGACATCCAATTTGGGCACAGACTACTCAAAATATTCCTGCACTGAGGTGCAAAGAAGAGGGGGAGTAGCTCCTCAGATAAGTTTCATAAAGAAATTCTTTCTTACAGTGGCTGTTGGCTGGTTTTAAAACAGAAAGGTTTAAAGCTTTACCAAATTTTCCAAAGTGGTATTCTTCTCAGCTAGGTGGAGATACTGAAATGAAAGCAGTAAGTGAGACCCATGGCCACGTGAGGTCACTTCTGCAGCTGGTGGAGGTAGGCAGGATTGCCAGAGGGTCCAGGTCTTTCCCTGCTGACTGCAGAGAGCCTGGAGTGGCCAAGGTTAGGTGGGGAGAGTCTTGGCCCTAGACATGGTCACATCAGTTGGTGAAGGGCTGACAGAGAGCTTTGGATGGAGCTAAGGGAAAAAATGTGAGTTTATGACAATAAGGGGCAGGCAATTTAGGAGGAGCTCTGGGGTGTTGTGAGGTTATACAGGGAGAAAATTAAAAGGGTCAAATCCCAAATAAAACTGATTCTGGTTACTGTTGTAAAAAATGTTTCTATAAATTCATCAGCAAGAAAAGGAAGGCTAAGGAGAATCTTTGCCTTGGTGACAAAGAATGAAGAAAAGACCTCAGGTACTTAATCCCTTCTTTCCTCAGGCTTTAACAGCAAGATCAGCTGTTCTCAGGGTACCCAGCCCTCTGAGGTGGAGGGCAGGAGCAGGGAGCAGAATGAAGCCCCAGGGTCCAAGGGTGGATGGTCAGTGCCCTCCTCATCACCCAGACACACACAGGTGTGTGAGGCCCATTGGGCTCCACCCAGGGGCACTGAGGGAGCTGGTGGAAGGGCTCACCAGGGCACTCCCCACCATTTACCAGCAGCCCTGGCTAACTGTGAGTCAACTTCTAACCTCCAGTCAACTGTAAGGAGGGTCTGGAGAGCTACAGGCCTGTCAGCCTAACCTCAGTACTGGGAAAGGCTATGGAGCAGATCCTCTTGAGTGTCATCATGTGACACATGCAGAACAACCAGGGGATCAGGCCCAGCCAGGATGGGTTTGTGAAAAGCACATCCTGCTTGACCAGCCTGATCTCCTTCTGTGACAAGGTGATCTGCTTAACAGCTGAGAGAAAGGCTGTTGTCTGTGTTGACTGTGTTGTGGTGAATGAGGTACACCCAGTTGGTGGCCAGTCACTGGTGATGTCCCCAGGGCTCAGTGTTGGGGCTGCTCCTGTTTAACACATTCACTGATGATCTGGATGAGGGTACAGAGTACACCCTCAGTCAGTTTGTGGATGATATCAAGCTGAGTGGGAGTGTTGATCTGATGAAAGGCAGGAAAGCTCTGCAGAAGGATCTCAACAGGCTGCATCAATGGGCTGAAGCGAATTGTGTGAGGTTCAACAAGGAAAAAATCTGGGTCCTACACCTGGGTCAGAACAACCCCATGCAGTCCTACAGCCATTCAGGCAGCCTCAGAGGTAGGGGTTTGGCACCAAGCA
The DNA here is from genome assembly GCF_027887145.1 of Ammospiza caudacuta. Lineage (NCBI taxonomy): Eukaryota > Metazoa > Chordata > Aves > Passeriformes > Passerellidae > Ammospiza > Ammospiza caudacuta. The sequence goes on along the minus strand of NC_080594.1, from coordinate 59,511,289 downwards.
AGTTTTTGCATTGCATCTGAGGTTTCTGTTCTGTGCCACTTGAAGCATGTGCCAAAATCCAGCTGAGCTGAGCATCAGCAAGGCAGAGGGTTGTAGATAGATCACACAAATAGTATGAGCAAATCTCTCCTAATTTGTTGCAAATTCATACCTTTTGGTTTTTCAGCCTTTCTATGCTTCTGATTTAATAGATTTTTTTTAATGTTTTTGGTGCAAAAGGTAAAATCACAAAACTTTCAAATCATCAGGAAAATATAATTGGCAGAAATGTTTTCTAAATGCAAATTGAACATCTTCCTTTTGATCGTGGGCTATGCCAAAGCTCTAACATACATCTTTGATCTTATGGCAGTGTCTGGAGAAATTATGGTACTCTAATATGGAATAATAGATTCTCATCAAGACTTCTAGCTTTAGGAAATTGTTTAATCTCCATTCTCAGTGGCTGTTTCTTTGATGCAGCTGTGGCTGAAGGGTCCCAAGTGCTGGAAAAACAGCTCACCAGCTCAGAACAAAGCTGATTATGTAAATTGTGCATTAAGATTCAGTTTCAATTTAATTTTATTCTGTAAATAAATATCCCATTAACATCCATCTGTTAAAAGTCAGGTAAAACATTTTCAAAACCTCCATTGCTATGACAGATGTGACTGTACCATAAATAGCAATGGTGTGGTGGTATGAGGATGTCAAAGTATAAACTGTGAAGCATGTTTTAAGAAGTAATGAAGGTGATAACATTTAATTATAACAAAAGAGACCTTGTCTGATTGAGACAGACAGGGCTTCCATTTGTATTGTTCTGTTTGCATTATGCAAAATGCTTTCTCTGATCACCATCTCCAAGAACACTAATAATTATATCTCATTAATTCACTTAAAACACAAAAACATTTCAGCTGATGGAGGTCATTACTGAATTATGTCCAAGTCTTTTGCTTAATATCTTTTTATTTCAACAGCTTTCTTGAGAGCAGTCATTTTCCCTTTGTCTAGCTGATAGTTCACCGCCAATGCTGTTAATAGATTGTACTGATCAGGAACAGAGTGATGAACCCTGTCAGGTTTCCTAAATTAGTCTTCAAAGTGAATGAGAAGGTTCAAGTGCTCTTAACCCATAGCTATTTTTAACTATTTTAAAAGTCAGAGATTTCATATGCACTGCAAAAGAGCACTCGAAGGAAGAAGCCAGGGAATTGGAGCAAATTTCACTTACACTGGAAGTATAAAACTGTGTGGTGTGTGTCAGCTGGAGATTAAAACCAGGTTCCCTATATATTCTTAAATATTCTGAAGGAGGGATGGTAACAGTGCTAATTTATTTCCATAAAGAGAATGAAGAATTATTTTCTATGTCACACACTATAGGGAATGGTTAGGGGTAGTGCATTGCTGTATCAAGATGGAACAAGCAAGGAGAAATTGCAATTCTTCATGGTACAATCAGACTTGAGCACAATCTTCCAGTGCTCTGCTATTCTGCCTAAGCTCCTTGTTTATGGAAATCTGCATCATATGTGCAAATCCTCCCTGCTTGGCAGAAGCTGGCCTTAGGCACAAAACGACATGCCTGTAAATACCTAATTGTTGATACAACAAAATGCCATATGCCACACTAAAGCTGGCAGTCTAATTCCTGGTAAAACCAGTACTACATTGAAACCTTTTTATCAGAGAAAATAAAAGCAGAGTCTGGTACCAAGTTTCAAGAATGTTTTACTGCTCAGTTTAAGTGTATTTGCAAGTCCAAGACAGCTCAGTGGTCCTCCAGGCACCAGATATCATGAGGTATGTCCTCATTCCTGTCCAAGGAATTGTGAGGTTGTGGGGACTGAGATGCAACTGAAGAATACAGGTGATATCACAGGCTCTTCTCATGCACCAGTACACAGAAATTCTCTTTTGTCTGTTCATTTTTACAGCTATCTTAGGCCTTTACCATCAACTGGATTTTACAAGGGTGTTGGGCAAGGAGCAGAGGGCCATGCAGATTTCATCACCTCCCACAGGTGAAGTTGGATTAGAAAAGGGAGGTTATCCCACCCCACCAGGCCAGACCTAGAGCTTTGACTGGGTATAAAGACCTCTAAATGGCCCTGAGCTTTGCTGTATTTCAGCAATTCAGGAAGTTGTTGAATAAGGGCAATGAACCATAGAATCATTTGCCCTTGAAAGGACTTTTAAGGTCATTGAGTCCAATCAAGTCCAGTATGGATCTCTCTTGAATATCCACCCATCTCTCCCCTTCTCCACTACACCTATAGGCATGTCTTGGACAGAAACAGCTTCTCCATCACCTGTCCTCTAAGACTCCCAGGCTGCAAAGATACTGGAAGTCTGGAGAAATGGGACTGCAATAAGGGAAGGTTCATTAAACATCATCAGCAGAGCCAGCAAAGCTCTGCTCAGGTGTGGTCTGAGACACCCTGAGTGGTTTCTTGGCTCTAATATCTGTGTGAAATACAACACACCAACACAAGCCTGCTCAAGAAGGTTTGACACTCCATTTGTGACATTATTCAGGCTGACGTGCTCTGCTAAGATGGCAGTGGGGGAAGCAGCAAATGACACCGCTAGAGAACATCTCTGGAGCTTTAGCATTATCCTGACCAAGACTGCCCAGGAAAGTTCTCTTTTCTTGGCACTGACACCAACTATTCTCTAAACAGAAAAAGCTCAGACTCTTCAAGGGAGTATAAAAAAAAGAGAGCATGGATGCACACAGTCCATGAAGCTGCTCCAGGCAAATATACAGACAAAGCATTTGTTACACAATCTGTACTCCTTTACAACATATCATGTGGCCTGGTTCTCAAGATTCAGACACAAAACTTCACTTGTCTTTAAAAAAAGGAAAAAATATCTCTCTCCTCTTACTCTTGATAACCCATGCCACGACTTGGCTCTGCCCCTCTGCTCATGATATGATATAGTGGTTATCCATTTTCTTACCATATTCTCATCTCTCCTCACATCCTGTCCACTCTCATCCCTTAAATCTCAAAAGCCTTACCTTGAACAAGTTACCCTAAGTCATGTAACACACATGTTGAAATTGACACTTTTCTGAAGAATGAGGTTTCTGGGGACTCCTGGATATTTCACTGCCATTGCTGGTATTTGAAAATGGGCTTGGATTTCACATAATTTCAGGAAGACAGTTGAATACGAAACTGATCAGGGCTATTTCTGGTTGGTTTTTTTTTTTTTTTTTTTTTTGGCAGGGAATAAAAAACTTGCTGTAGCTGCTGGGTTTTCCATCTTGCAGCGGGCAGAGAGCAGCCAGACTTCTGGGGCTGGGTGGGCTTGCTGAATGCCCCCCTTCACCCCACACTCCCAAAGGGACATTTCCAATTCATTATGTATTCCCTATCCAGAATGAAAATCTTTTTAAAAGAGGATTTTTAGAAGACACATGTTATTCTAATCAGATGCCTCTGTGAACTCTGTAGCAGAGAGGCCAGGGACTGTTGGCAAGCTTTATTGAGTATGACTTAAATGCATTAGATTAGAAAGCACTCAATTTAGCTGGTTGTTTTTCCTGATTTGCTTGGCTACTCCATCTTGCCCTCCCTCTCTCCTTTATTGTGATGGAGATGCCACGAGGCTGGCATGCAGAAAAGGCTTCAAGTCAGCATATTCAGGGTCCTAAATGCAAAATGCATCTATGATTGCATAGCACAATGATCAAAAGTGTTCCAGAGCTTCCTAATTAACCCATCTAATTTATCTTCCCTCCGTGTGGTAAATTGCAAGTTAAATACAAGAGAGGGGGGACTCAAGGCCTCATTTCAGAAGGTCAGCCTTGCAATTTGCACGGACTCCTTGCACTTGGGATTGAAAAGCAAGCTCAGATGAAAGTGTTGCCACCTTCAGCTGCTTGCTGGGCTAAATAAGAATGGGGAGAGATGCAGGTACACAGGGAAGTATTTTGCAAGTGCAAACATGGAGATACAAATTTTACAGACAAAAGGGAGGGCCAGGCCCTCCTGCTTGAAATGTTTCCTCTTAATAATCTAGCTTTGAGATTTCTGCCACTGCAACTTGTGCCAAATCTGCAGGGTGAGTGCAGCCACAGGACTGTCACCCCAACACAGTGGAAATTCCCATAGATGTGGTTCAGAAGTGCATTGGTGTAGAGGGCTGTGCTGTTCTAATAAGACCTGCCACCTTCTTTTAAACTTCCTTAGTTCCCAGCAGGACAGAATTGCTCGTGTACGGAACTGTACTAATTTTTCTGAACAGAAAAAGCAGCCAGGTGTGGCTGAAGTCCCTTGTGCTCACTGTACCCACCTGAGTGCTCCATGAAAAGGGACACATCATGTCAGAAGAGTTCCTATATTGTGATTTACTATGGGTTGCAAAGAGTCCCCAATGACAAAACACATATCAGTTCTGGCCTTGCAAGAAATAATTTGCAGTATGTGTGAGAAAGGCATGGATTTAGGCAAAGGAACTGATGACAAGGCTCTTTCCCAAGATTTGCGCCCTCCTGGCATGTCGGCTCTCAGATTTCAAAACTTTACCTCATCCAGTCCCTCCTTTGAGACCCCGACTGTGCCACCACAGCAGCATCCAGTCACAGCTTTGTGCTGCTCCACTACGTTGCTGGATAGGAGCACACATTGTTTTTGAGAGAGAAAGAAAGCAAAGGGAGGGAGAGGGACAGGGAGGGAACTCCCTGTGGGCACTCCCCAGGATCTGCTTCCAGCCCGATGGCTATGACAGAGGGACAGCCAGCACCCACTTGCTCTGGGAGAGATGGGGTGTAGGCACAGACCAAAAGGCAGCTGCCTGGTAACTTTTTTTTTTGCAGTGCTTTAATAAAAGTTATCCCCAGTAACAGTCTCCAGGAAAGGGATTTGAACACATGCAAAACAGTCTGAAGACCTATCTGTTTTAGCTTAGGGCTTGACATGCCCTGGAAGACAGCCAGCCTCTTTGACAACTTCTTGGTCTGCAGAAAGGGACTTAGCTGCCTGCTGCACTGAGCCTTGGGAAATGAGTCCTGGGGCTTGGGCTGCAGCACTGCAGCCTCTCAGAGCTTGAGCATCCCTTGGGATGACCTTTATGCTGGGGGATTGTTCATCTGCAGCCACAGCTGTCCTTTCTGCCTGGCCTCTGACCCTCCTGTGTGGAGGGTCAAGCTAACCGATATGTGTGCCATGTAAATACCCCAGGAAATACTGTGGTTGGAGTTTTCCCAATCATTTGAACTCTCTTGCTTCCTCAGCACCAAAGCTTCACCATCCCACATCTATTTTACCAGGTTATGTTGTCACTAGTGCAGGCAGCAAGAGTGGAAACAAGGCACTTGTGCAAATATATGTATCAGAGGTAAAATGAAGGTGAGGAGGCACAGCCCATGCTTTGCTAATTATTTTTCTGGATCATCCATTTCTAACGTAATTCCAACTTATTACACATAAATATATAAGATATATATAAGCCCTATATACATATGTGTATGCACATGTGCGCATGCACAGAGAAAAATAAAGTATGGAATTCAATATAATTAATTTCCATATCCTTTAAAGGTGTCCAGGAATAAATAAATAAATAATAATGCCTGTACAAGTTGGGGGGGGTTTGATGTTTACAAAGTAGAGCTGTGTGCTCAAGCATGCATCAGCAAGACTGGCTACAGATAGTTTTGAACACACAGTCCCAATAATACCTACACAGCACTTTGAAGCTTCCCAGTGGGCTGAAAGCACAAATAAATCCCAAGAACTGAACAGGTCAGTAGCAGTACCTGCCTCTTTCCAATGGATTATGAAGGCAAAAATGCTGCCACTATCTGCAAACAGGCTTCATTCTTTCACTGAGGAAAGAAATCAATGACCTGAGCTCAAAGCTGGAGACACATGCTTCTCAAGTTTTATGGAAAAGATTGGGTTACCCTTGAGGAAGGCTATGGGGACCCATCATGACTCTGGTCTCCAGCATGCAGGGGGGTTTGCTGCCACCACTGCCTACATGGGGGCCTGTGGCAGAGCCCCCCAAGTGCTAATTTCCTTGGATATACAGGAAGCCACAGCAATTGCTTTAGATGTAAACATCTGCATTTTAAACTATAAATCTTAATGAAAGGTCTCTGATTCCTCATGCTAAAACATTTGCTGCTGCAAAGTCCAGCTTTCTGCATAAAAATAAGCTGACAACAGCAAAAAATTGAAGAGGTTTACTGCTGTTCACACACTATCATTAGTTTCCCTTCTCTAAAGGAAGAGATTGCTTTAGCACAGACACAGTTCCCCATCCTGAAAGTGTTTACAAGATATTTTACTAATATCCCATTGAATAATAAATGCATGTTTGTGTATTCTGCTGATACAGGATTTGAAGCAAACAAGTTCAGTCCACAGAAAATTCAGTGAGTGAAATCAAAGTGAAAAATTTAAAAGAAAGGTGAGTGGTTTTGTGCTGTCTGTGACAAGGACTAAGCTGAAACTCTGTGGGATGACATTTCACTAATACAATACTTGCAGGACAGCTAGGAAGAAAACGGTCATGAGACAGTGACACAGTTTGCTCCATCCCTTTTGGCTCCACATGCATGGAGAGACAAGGGCTCTGCACAACCCTACAGTTCCCTGGTGCTTCTGGGGCTGATACTTCTGCTGATGCTGGAAACTGTTTCTGTGTAATCCAAGTTTGCATTGTCATTTCCTCATATTAAATTTACTTTTAGGTAGAAACTGTTGGAGAAATTAAGTTGCAAGCAGCCAAGCTTGAATTAATACTCCAAATGGCACTAAGGGCTCTTTGCAGAACTATACATGTTTCAGAGCAATCTACTCTGGTTTAAAAGGCAAATGACAAAAAACCATCTTTGCTGAATTTTTCACTTCTTCTTTAGCACCTTAGATAAATTATAACATTTTTTGTGCATCTTTCTCCTCAGAGTAAATCTTTAAGTTTTATGGTATGTTGAAAAGAAAAAAAAAAAAAAAAACCAAAAGAAATTACAGAATAAATCCACTGGGAAAAATAAAATCATGGATGGTCGCTCCAGTGACTTCTGAGTGTTACAGTTGATTTCATGGGTTTCATACAGTTTTGAAATGGTCAGAGCTACCTTGCTCTATTACAGCCACTGAAGTTCAGGCATGAAGGTTTGGCTCTGAGTTTTCACTTTAATCCTTCTAAATCCAGAACAAAACAAATAAACAAAGAAAGAAACCATAAAAAACAGAAAAAAGAAAAAAAGAAGAAAAGCTCAGGTAATAACATTTCCTGGACTTTAGCCTGTCAAAGCACACAGCTCCCACAGTGGAGGCTCACACACTGTTCGTCTGAGTGAGCAGTGAATGTGGAGGCAGAACCCTGAGCATAAATTAACAAATCATTTCAGTCTGACAGGGCTGAAGTTTTCTTTTTATGCAAAGCATGACCAGTACTCAGAAAGAGGACACCATAAGTGACGATCCTCCTGGATGCCTTCAGTCTTATTTTCTCGCTGGTGACCTTGGAAAGCGATTGGATGTTCTAAAGTGCATGCCGCAGCTCAGCAAGAAGTTTTGAGCTCAGTGCCAGAGTACTGAGTGAAATCAAATGGACCTTAATTTTGTCAAGAAAGGAAGGAGATTTTTTCCTTCCTTTCCCAAAACCTTATGAATTTTGGACCTGTAGTGGATGGCACCAGCAGTTTAAGTCTCTGTTACCAGGAGTTTCTTCCCTGGCTAACTACCATGATCCAGCTCTTTATGAGGGACCAGAGCCAATATTGCCTTATGAAAGATGTTCTCTCTCCATAACTAGCACAGAGCTGTAGAAGGGTGAGAGGATATTCTAGATGTCAGACTCCATGAACAGCACTAAGTGTCTCTTTGAGGCTATGTCCCTTAAGATGCACACAGATTTAACCATGCTGCCCCCATACATTTTCAGTCATGCGAGGTTAGCAAGATGTGTTCCAAGCAGAGGATGGTGGTGATGCTGGCTCTGTGGGACAAGGGAGGCATTTTCCTGCCTGATCCTTTGTACCTATAGGGTGTTATAAAGCATGCTCAAGCAACCTCACTTGGAACAGTAGAATAGAAACCATCAGGATCTGTTCATGAAACATCATCTCTCTTGCTGTTTCCTTGGGCCCCTGGGAATTTCTGGTGCCCTCAGCAGAGAAGACAGATGTGGGTCTTTACCCCAGCTTCACTACAGGAAGACTCTTGGGAGGACTGACCAACTCTGTGTGCATTCAAATGGGAAGTTTCCTGTGGAGGTTTTAAATTCAGATATGGTCAGTGGTATCTCCAGTGAAAGCAAACAAGCACCTTCAATGTGCAAGGCCTCTCCTAGTGCAGAGCTCCAAAAACAGTCAGGTGGGACAGATGCTAAATGCACCCATTTCTCCCTACAGACAGTTAAAGTGAGCCCAGAGAGAGCACTGCTCTGTTGGCACCCCAAGGTAGGTGAAATAAATCCCTGGCCATTTCAGCCCAATTAACACCACTCAGTCCCTCCAGATCAGCTTCACTGATGGACAGCTGTGATGTCCATCAGCCCCAGAGGGGGGTGAAAGCTCTGGTCACTTCCTAGCAAAGAGAAAACCTCCGTAAGGTGCGCATGAGTATGTGTGTCAAGTGTAGCGATAAAATCCTGTGTATTACTGGGTTTATACTGGGTGCCTAATTAGGAGCACAATGCTGTTGGAAGGCACTACCTATGCCAAGAGCCTTGGCTCCAGCTCCAAAGGAGGAGGGTAGATGATTCCAAATATTGAAATAACTGAATTGTGATATGATGCACCACTAGCAGTCAATGTACAACGCAGGTCCAAGACCCCTCCCTTGCTCTTTGGTGGAAAGGGGGTGGTCAGGCTTTAGCCTTTCATCCAGGCACACAATCTTCTGTACATCAAACCCTGTTTCTTTTCCAGGACAGTCATAACTGTGGCCTGTAATGCATCATTCACGGCCCTCATGTGCACACCTTGAAAGTGCATCATACCAAAGACAAAGCTATTCCGGGTAGTCAAACCAAGGAAATAATCATTGCCTGTAAAATTACTGCAAGCTGATTTTCTCATTAAATTTCCTTAATGCCTATGATTTTTTTTCCCTGACTGTGCTAAATCCCATACTTTTAAAAGCATCTCATTCCATCTCATTCCATTAACTCTAGCCACCACATTAATAGCCTGAAAATACAGGTTGGTACATTTGTGCTGCTAATGAGCATTGCCCTCCCCTTCTCAAAACACAGTTACACTGTGAAAAATAAATATTACTGCTAATGCTTTGTAGTCCACCCATGGACATGTTTTAAAGACATCAGCAGGGTTTCCAGTTGATCACAAAGGTTTCATCTGTGTTTGGTTTGGAATCCAAGATGCAGAGGCTTATTATTGTCACTATTTGAGCAGAGTCACAGCTGGGCTAACAAAAAAAGTGTCACATCAATGCAGGCTGCTACTCTGTCATCTTCCCCAGGCTTTGTGAAGGGTTTGTTCACAGGCAGAGACTCATTCTGGGGCTCCTCAGCAGGCCTTGCTGACCCTTGCAGTGACAGTCCCCTGCTCTGTGGTGGCTACACTTCTCCAGGTGGGTTTCTCTGCTCCACCTTTTATTCCAAAACTGACTTTTTCCTGCTGAAACCTAGCAGCCCCATGTGGAGGCACTGGTGGGCACAGTGGCTTGAAAAATGGAGAGAAGGAAATTGGTCAAGGATGTGCCATGCTGTGAGGAGAAGGTGTTTACACCAGTGGGAGCTGGAAAAAGCCCCTCTGCTCCACATGGTCCTTCCCTGTTATTTGCCTTGCACACCTGTCAAGGTGTCAGCCAGCAGAGGATGCACAGGGCTCTCACTAAGGATGAAGGAGGACACCAGAGAGGGGAGTGTTTCACCATGTACCAGCACTGAGCCTCTTCTGGATGCTCACCCCACTGGCTGCCAGCTGTGCTGTGGGGCTGTCCCTGTCCCCACAGGACATTGGCCATTTCAGGCTCTGCCATGGGTTGTGAGCTCCTTGTTACACAACACATAATTGCATCCTTTCAGAGGGCTGCTGAGAAAGCTGCCTCCACAGCCAGCCTGTCCTGCTGACATTAAAGGCAGCTTTTAGGGATGTTAGGATTTGGCTGAATTGGGAGCCTCAGAGACGTCAGAATCACCCCAGGTTATGCAGATGATGCAGAATATAATCCCACTGAAAAATTGCTTCTAATGACTAGAGAACCAAGGAGCAGAGGGGCTGAAGTGCCCTGGCATGCTGGCATTTTCCCTGACAGCATGTGCACTTCCTGATGATTCACTCCTGTGTACATGGAAACAAAAGTTTATGGATTGATTCAGTGTCTTACAAAACACCATGTAACCCTCAAGGGCTGGAAAAAGATCCTTATGGCTGGCCTCCCTGGTGGTGTTGGTAGTCTTGGGGTGCTAATGAAGCAATCAGAGAGCAGAGAGCTCTGCTATACCAGTCACTGTGCAAGCAGCACTGTTTGCTTTCTTATGGTTTTCTAATTAGGGGGAGCAAAAAAGCAATATCCATGCCTGCCGTCTCCTGAGAGAAGATTGAATTTTAACGTGTAACTTCAGGAAAAGATAGAGTTATCTTTTCTCGGAACCCAAACTAATCTCCCCTTTCCACAGGAGAGGATTAGGGTTAGGGTGCTAGGATTTGCAGCTTTAATCAGAGGAGACTTGACAACTTTCATTGTCTGCCCCAGATTACTCTGGTGTCTCCGTATCCTCCCATCCCTTTGAATAATGAGGAGCCGTGGACTGAATCCTATCTTAGTGATACTGCTGGACTTTTATGGCTTTGTGAAAATTGGCAGTAACTTAGCCTGCTGCCTCTCCTTTCAGAGAAAAATGAAGGTTTTGTTGGCATTGAGCTCTTGCCCTCCCTTCAGTGACCCAAACGATCTGGAAAACTTAATAAACCTTTTCTGCTGGTGGTGAGAACAGCAGGTCCAGTCCTGCCTGATTTGATGGATGATTGATGGAGAGGAGAGGAGAGGAGAGGAGAGGAGAGGAGAGGAGAGGAGAGGAGAGGAGAGGAGAGGAGAGGAGAGGAGAGGAGAGGAGAGGAGAGGAGAGGAGAGGAGAGGAGAGGAGAGGAGAGGAGAGGAGAGGAGAGGAGAGGAGAGGAGAGGAGAGGAGAGGAGAGGAGAGGAGAGGTCTGTCTCTCTGACCTCACAGTGGGTTTAAACTCACAACCTCAGGAAGACCAAGGGTTTAGAAGGAAAAAATATTAGTATTCTTCAGGACTGAATTATTATAAATGCTTTGATCTGTTTTATGTGCAATAATGATGTTGTCAGTATAGGTCAATGTATTTTGGCAAACGGCTATTTATTTACACAAAATGAAAATGAAATCTCATCCCCTTTATTGAAGTAGAAACAAACATACCTGCCTTTTACTGCCTCAGAAATCCATTCTGCTGAGTTCTGTGACCAAACCCAATCTCATCTCAATCTTTGCATGGCCAGCCTGCCCCCGCCCTACTGACTTCACTGCTGCCAGCACCCTCACAGGGCAAATCTAAGGGATCAGCTCTTTGTGCAATCAGAAAACCCAGTGACCTGCATTGCCCAGCAATGACCAGCCCTTGAGAGGATGATAATTGTATTTGGTTGAGGAGCTACCATAGTGTCCAGCTACCTGACAACAGAGAGAAGTTTAATTTTTCTTTCAGCTGGGATGGCTGGGAAAATACGTTTAGGCTAGAAGCAGAGATTTCTTTCTTTTTAATCAAAAATGTATTCTTTACTAGGTTCAATTACTTTTTTCCTGAAGAAGACATTTTGTGATCATGTATTGATTTTGACTCTGTTTTCCCATTCTGTTTTAGGGAAGTTTGAGGTGGACCATCTGGTTAAATCCTTGAGGGAGGGAAACAAAGAGGCAGAAATACAGAAAGACCTGAAAAGCCTGACCTTTTCAATCTTCCAAGGGACCTTTTCAATCTCCCTTGACATAATCCTCTTCTGTGAAAACCATCAGAAGCTATGGGATTTCCTCTAATGGGGAAATTAAAGCAGATTTCAGAACTTCAAAAGTTATCGTGACACCAAAGTGCATTGCCACGCTCCAGCCACCCCCTGTGCCTTGCCCAGCCAGGTGCTTTAACCCAACCTTCAGCTGGCCTTGAGCCTTATCTCCCCTCTGCTGGTCACCACTTCACCTCCTCCTGCTCCAGAGCACTTCAGCTTATGCATGGCAGGGCTGTCCCCAAGATGCCACTAAACATCCCTGTGGCAGGAGCTCTCTGGCTGCAGAGAGCAATGGAAAACTTTCCTTTCTGGGGAAAGGCTGTGAGAAGATCAGAGAAAAGAATGAGAAACAGTTCTTAACTTGCTGCACCTGTTGCTGTGAACATGTGGAATGTGTGATGGAGATTTGTTTACCAAACAGTGGTTTCTTGATTAGCCAATGGTGTTTTAATTAAAGGACCAATCAATTCCAGCTGTATTGTAACTGTCTATAAAAGCCATGGGTCATTCCCAGAAGAGCGTTGAAGAAAGGAGGATGCAGGGGATGTCTCTGTGTGAGAAGAGCCTGCCTTTAGGTTCTTGGAGGCAAGGCACATGCAGCAGGACCCAGCAGCTGAGGAAACTCATGGCTCCAGTTATCTAGATTGAGGCATGGTCAATAAAAGACATTTTCACTTTGGGCTGGGTGTGAGGACATCTGATATATCGCATGAAAACCTCTTACTTGCTAGGGAAAATAGTCCTGAACAATTTCTTGGGAGCAGCTGTGATCCAGAAAGGGAGAAAGCATGTGCATAGTAAAAAGAAAATAATTACTCCCCCAGTATTGGTGTATTTATATGGGTCACACAGAAATGTGCTTATGTTTGAGGTTGGATACTCTTGGTCTAGGGATACAAGAATCTCCATCCACTGGCACATGGGGTCTGTGCTGTATTCCCTGAAGTGTCTTTATATGGCCCAAATTGCCCCAAATCTGGTATTGTACTTCCTGTGAGAAAACACCAAAATTTGCACAAAATTCCCTTGTAATTTTTTTGGATTAATCTCAGTCATGTCTGTGATCCTGCTGGCACGATAACTGACCTTTTTTCTACTTCACCTCTACTGCTTGATGTGGGACTGCTCAGCGTTCAGTCAAAGAACTGATATTTTTATAAACAAATTTGAAAGCAAATTGGGTTTGCATTCAGTCTCTTTGCCTATAATGCAGTTTTCATTGATGCAATAAGTTTGCAGAATTAATTTCTTCTGAGAGTCTTTATTTGTTAAAATAAAGACTATTCCAGTAAAGCATTTCTACAATAGTATTTTAAATACAGAGACGTTTCAATCTCTCAGATACTCTCATTAAACTTAGTGACTTAAAATACGTGACTCCATCTGGGCAGTTGCAGGCATAAAGAATTTATTATTTGTTAGAAACCACTCATATCCTTTCTGAATCCACCCTTGGTGCGCCTGTAGCTCTGGGAAAAGCAATTCCTTTTTTTTTTTTTTTTACAGATGTCTGCAGCCTCCTGCATTACCCTGTCACTTCCAGAAAATAGGATTTCTCACCTACAGATGGTGAGGAGAGAGGAGGGTAGCCGTGAACATTAGGTTGAAATTACTTGTCAAGTTTGATCAATTCACAGAAAGACAAAAATCCATTTTGAAAAGGCACAGTTGATTTTTGAAGATTAGTGGCGGTGTCCTCACAGCTCCTTTGTTTGGGTGAATTATACAGGGTGCAGTTTATTACCTAAATGAAGGATACATTTGCATGTAGATGGTACATATATTATTTAATTCTGCGCCGGTCGGTGCAATAAACAGCCCCTCTCCTACACACACAAAAATAAACACACAAATACGCACACACGTTCACTACCCAGGACTTATGGTACAGGGGGTGGTTCTTTACTTTGTGCTTTCTTTTCCTTTTTATTGCCTTGTAAGTATTATTATTTGACAAAGCACAAGGGAAGGAGTACATGAATCTATTAAAGATAACAAAGCTCCATTGTGACACAAAACTCATGAAAGCAGACAAATAAATCTTCCATAATGTGGAATAGCTGGTCCCTAGCTCTTCAAGGAATGAAGAAGCAGTTGAACTTGAAATGAACACTAATTCTGAATCCTGCTGTTGTTGGGGTGACTTCTTGTTGCAGCAATTTCTCCTTACAATTTAGCCATGCTATGATGTATTAATTACCATCTGTGGGCTCTGTTTAATGGGAGCATTAAGAGACAATACCTGTTTTGCTCCCTCCCAGAGTAGCAATTATTCCTACAAATAAGGAAGATGAGTGAGTGTGAGATGAGTGTGCCTGTGCCAGAAAGCACAGAAAATAGTTCCTGATCTGCTCCATGCATTTATGGTCCGCCAACATAGACTGCTAATAGGCAGCTACTTGGCTCTCTTTGATGGGAAGAATAAAAAAAAGATGTTTCCTGAGCACTTATCTTCCTGCTGAGATTTTCAGACTGGTTTCCTTCAGAGGTGTAGTTTACACAGGCCTGCATTGTTCAATGTCCTTATCATGCCCAAACCATTGGGCAATTTTGCCTGGGTGCACCAGAGTTGGGGATGGCTCAGTTTCACCACCAGCAGCTCCATCCCATCCTGGATTTGGGTTCTGCTGTGCCTGTGATCCTAACATACATCAGCAAGTCCTTCCCTGTGGCTTGGCTTCCTCCCAGGGTGGTGGGGTGTCCATCCCCAAGGAAAGTCTGTGTAAGAGCCAAAGGGGCAGCCAAGGAATCGGTGGTGTGCCCCAAAAGCAAGTGTCCCAAGCTGACCTGAGATGCCTGGTGGGCTTTGGGTGTAGAGATGACCAAGCTGAAGACAGGGAGCTCCCAGTGGTGCCTGCAACAGAGGCAACAAATTGGGAAAAGAGTCAAAGTCCCTCTTTGTAAAAAATATCCTGAGCCCCCATCTTGGGCTGTGTGGAAATCCACCTGAAGTGTTATGAAAGCCTGCTCTGACCCACTTTGTTTGCTGATCACATGTGAGCAGCCTCGGGAAAAATAAAGCAACTCTTGCTTTGAGTTGTTTTCTTCTTTGTCCATTACAATTTCATTTTCCTAAGATTAAGGAGAAAAAAATGAAGACCCAAACAGCCTCATGTTTCTGAACATTTTGCAGCAGCAGAAAGAAACAAAATGAAACAACCCCTTAAATTATTGCATTTTCAAAAAGAATCATCATCTCATTGTGCAGATGGTGTGCACCAGGCCCTCATTAGCATCTTGCTCTATTTTTAGTGTCTCTTCTTGCTGCACATGAAATCTGGCTGTATTAAAGGAGTTACCACAATGCCTTCCCCAAACACCATTTTGGTTCACAAAAGGCACTCTGCCCCTTCCTGCCTGGGGTTTTAAGGCACAATTCACTTATCTGCAAATCAGGGTCTGCTCTGCAACCACCAGTGTGTTTGTTCATGGGTAAATGGAGGAAAATCACCTCTCACATCTCCTTCCTCCATCATCAGCAATTTTTTATGTGTCTGTTGTGAAAAAAGTTGTTACTCTTGAAAGTGGTGGAGCTCTCCTGTTTGAACCTTTGTGAAAGAAAGGCTAGGATTGCTCTGGCAGGCCAGAGAAATGAGGACAGTGAAAATCAATTCTCTGTTTGCTGCTGAACTGAATCCCAGTGCTAACCCACAGCCCAGGGTGCTCCTTTGGCAATGTTTTGTTATGGCCAGCTGGTAAATAAATAACCTTCCTCAGAAATTTTAACATCTGGGAGGAGTGCAAGCACAAAGTACCCTTTGCTCCTAGCCTGTGGTGGCTGGGGTAGGTTTCAGGCTGGTTTTCATGGAGATTTGAGCCCCAGAAGAGTGGAGGTTGATGTGAACAATATAAGGATTTTATTCCTTGCCTCCCAAAGCTGATGTCTAAATACCTGAAATGTATCACATCCTCCAAGTGCCCTACCTCCACCCTGCACAAGAGAAACTATAGGTCACCTGAGCAAATGCAGGCACTTATCTTCCGCTTGTCTAAAATCAAGGGGGTTAACACCCATGCTCCACTACCAATGGGAGAAGCTGGTTCTTGTAGTCCCTTGAAGTCCACTTCCATTTGCAGATACAGCAGTAAATTTCAGGTGGCTCACTCTGGACCAGTTCTCTTCCACTCTTTTTCTGAATTGTTTAACACGAGCTCGCTGTCCCTTGCAGCTGAGTTCCAGAGGAATGAATGGTAATGAGGCAGTAATTTGTATGAGAGACAACAGGTCAGCTGAAGGTATCCTGCTCTGATGTGGAGGTTGCTTCAATAAACCATGAATATTCATGTTGCATGTCTGGTCAGTTTTGATCACTCAGCTGAATTTTCAAGGCAATTCCTATCAAGCTTCATAAGAACCTGAAACAGGTTTTGGCAATAAGAAGGCAAAGAAAAAAAGTGATGTTAAAAGGAATTGACAGGCAATAGGGTTAGAGATCCTACCCAAATCTGATCTTGCAAATAACCAACCTGAAATTAAGTAATTAATCTGTGAAGGTCTTTGATAACTCATGTGCTAATATTAAAGTATATTCCTTGTTAATTGTCCTGAAGAAAAAAAAACCAAACAGACAAAAACCGATGCCCAAAGCCTGCAAGAAATGAGGAGTGGATTCATGTTGTTTCCATTTAATGAAATAAAAGAAAGATTAGAAAATGCCAAGAGTCCCTTTCTTTGCTTCTTCACCTGACCAGCTTTGGGCTAGACACAAGTCCAAAACTCTGATACCTATGCGGATTCTCAAGCTCCTGCCACAAATTGAAGGTGGTCCTAAATCCAGCTCATGAGGGACAGCCCAAGCAGAAGTACAGGGACCTCTGTTTTGCCTTTGGTGATGGTGACACTTTTATCTTCAAAGCAATTGGGACTGAGAAGATTAAATATAGCAAACAAATTGTAAGACAAGCTTTAGCAGGCAGTGCATTTTGGCAATTTTTCTCTTCCCCCTCGTATTTCATTTTAAGTGTCTCATGATGCACCATCCTCCTCATGAAAGTAGCCCTCCAATGCAAGCAGATGATACAAGCTGAGAATGTCAAATAGGATTTGCATGGCACACATTGTGAAATGTTTTACAGATATCCATAGAAAGGTTTATTGCTGCTCTTTCATGTTATACATCATCATGAGGATTTCTAGAAGATTATATTGGTTCAGATTAGGAAATTCTCCCTGAGGTACCATTCATTGCATGTTCAATTAGAATACTTCATGAAATGTAACATGTTGAGACAAAGTCAAATATTTGGGGAGACAGCGGGACATGAATGACAGCAAATACAAATATGTGTCAAAATATGTGTAGAGGGAGAAAAACACTGCTTAGGATTTGTGCAGTAAGTAAATTATTCCTATGCTATTCACTTAAATTCCAGTCTGGCATATCTTACCTGAGTTCTAGCAGTTTATTTGTCATCAAGTCTGTGCTTGACCAATGGCATCCTGGCCTGTATCAGCAATTGTGTGGCCAGCAGGATCGGGACAGTGATTATTCTCCTGCTTCTAAGGGCACTGGTGAGGCCATATCTCAAATCCTGTGTTTAGTTCTGAGCCCCTTACTGTAAGGACTCCCAGGTGCTGGAGCATGTCCAGAGAACGGCAACGGAGCTGGGGAATGGTCTGGAGCACAAGTCCATTGAGGAGCAGCTGAGGGAGCTGGGGGAGTTTAGCCTGGAGAAAAGGAGGCTCAGGCGGGACCTTACCACTCCTACAGCTGCCTGAAAGGAGGGTGGAGCCAGGTGGGGTTGATCTCTTCTTCCAGGCAACCAGTGACAGGATGAGAGCACCAAGCCTCAAGCTGCACCAGGGGAAGTTCAAGTTGGACATCAGGAAGAATTTCTTCATGGAGAGGGTGGTAAAGCATTGGGGAATAAGCTGCCCATTTTGGAAGGAATTGAGTCCCTATCCCTGGAGGTATTTAAAAGATTTGAGATGTAGCACTGAGGTTTAGAGATGGCCTTATCAATGCTGTGTTAATGGCAGGGCTCAATGATCTCAGAGGTATTTTCCAACCTAAACAATTCTATGGTTCTGTAAGGATCAGCCTTGCACTGTCTATCCAAAAAAAGAACAGTTTCAATTTCTCAAAGGATTCATTTTCTTGACATAGTAGCACAAGGGAACTGCTTGAATTTTAAAAGAGTAAATGGGCTTTTGCAATTCTGTCATTGGTGCTCACGGATGGACACACCTCAGAGTCTCAGAGGATAATCTAAGCGTTTGGACTAAGTGACCTGAACTGTCATTAATAATCCAGTAATCATCCTCCAGGAAACCCTCTCCTCCATAGTCCTCTGCTGAGCTCCAGCGGTGCTCACCTTGCCAGCCCAGCTCTGAGCACTCCTTGATGCACTCCTTGATGCCTCTATTAACTCACTGGAGCTAGAAGGATGCCGCTCAGCCTCTGGCTGGTTTTCTGACTGCTGTGTGATTTGTGATGCCTTGAGCTAGTTTGCCTTAGGGTTCAATGTGTCTGTCCTGGGAAGTGACACTGTATTATGGCATGTGGCATCTGAGACAAGGCTGAGGAGAAGCCCAGGATTCAGGATTGCCTACCCCTCTGGGGTTATGAATACTTGTGCAATTATGTTGACATAATACAAAGGTGGCTCAGGTTCACTTTTTCAGCTGGAAAATGTTCATTTTAAAGGAATTAAAGAGAGGGCCTTCAAGCATTGTAAGGGGATGAGATTGTTACCTGTGGAAGAACAAGGATAGTTTTGTGGGGTGTTCAGGCTAGGGGCAAGGCTGCTTTCTAGGGAAGAAGCTTGGAGGTGGGGCAATGAGGGGATAGCTCTTCTTTTGAATGGTGACCCCATGGCTCATGACACTGAGCTGGAGCAGCAGCCTGAAGGCTGTGGTCCAAGGGACTGAGGATCGGTCATGCACTTCCATGAACACAATCAAAATCTCTCCTAGATGAAGTGATCTGAGTGTGGTTATCACCACTGGATGAGAAGAGAGCCGTAAGCCATAGGGATTTTAGTGATAATGAAGATCCTTCCCAGAATCACCACTATTATTTCTTCCTTTTCCCAGAGAGCCTTAGGCCAAAGATGTTTGAAGCTGTCCCAATCACAGCCTCACATGGGACCTAGCCAAAAGCAGTGTCTAACTACACAGCCCTTTTCTGACACACCCCACTTGAGTACAGGTAAATCCCCAGCCCAGTTTGATTAGTGCTTCTCTGATCAGAGACAACTCCCATTGAGCCTTTCAACATGCAATTATGCCTTGAAAGGTCACTCTGGGAAAACTGTGCCATGAGACTCCATGTTTATTGACTCCCTTCCCTGAGCAATTTGCTCAGTTTACATGTAATGAATAAAAGCTGTTCTTGGCTGCTGCCCAACCTGACTGGTCTAAAAGTCAAGCCGTGTCAGCCTTCTGCCAGGGCATTAACATCAAAACTAAAGGTTGCTCCAGAAAAACCTCTTGACGTAGGAGTGTCTTTTTCCTGTCACCTTTGCATTTGGATGCATTACCATAATCCCCATTTACCATAATCAGTATCAGCATTTCCCACTCTTGTTTTGAGCTGCTCATGAAGTCCACTAGTCCTTGCACCCAAATTAAAGTTTGCTATCATTAGTTCCACTGTCAATTTTCACCTGCATATTAGCTTCTACCTAAACTGTGCTGGTTCAGACCCATCTCTAGAACTGGCTGTTGTGTCTACTCAGTGCAAACAGGAGAGGAGAATGGGGTTTGTTTTGTTAGACAGCATATCAGCCTTGTAGATGGGTGTCATGTGCAGGGTTAGTTCAGCTCCAGGATGGGCAGCTGACCCACCATGGCTGAGCAAGTGCCTTAACCTGGCCAAGTGGTGGGACTGTTATGACAGGGTGGGTTCTGATGCTTTTGCTGTGGTCAGATCAAAAAATAACCCCACAGCAAATGCAGTGTGAAATAACAGCTTTACAGCTCTGGGGCTGGGATGGATCATTCTGATCTCTTGGCCAGATGGTGCTGAGGGGTTTCTGCAGCAAGTCTGCACTAGGGGAGTATCACTAAGTCTAGAGAAGAGCTACACTGTCCCTATAGAGGAAAGTCATGTTACTGTGGAACTGAGAGCCCATCTCACCTGCCAGCCTTCCAGGCTGAATGGGAAGTGCAACCACCACTGCATATGGAAACTTCATTAGTCACAGCAGGGCTTTCACTTAGGTTGCAATTGAGTGAGGATGAGTGTGTTTTGCAGAAATAAATCCTCTGATATGTGGAAATGTGATGTTATGGCTCACATACAAAGATTTCTCCGTATTTGAGTCAGTGCTCTTCGGTGTTTCTCTCTGTGCACAGCCCCGGGCCCTCCAGGATGAACATCCTTGTGGTGTTCATTGCAGGCCTCAGTGCCTGGAGATCTCCATGGCTCGTGGTTCAGCTCTGGTTCATCCACGTTTCCAGCAGAGAGAAGAGCAATCAGGAGGCATGGTGAGGTGTGATCCATCACAGACAGTATGAGTACATGCTTGCCCTCACATACTAAGGACATACCTCATGCAGAAATCCTTTTTCAACATGACTTTTCAGTGTGTACACAACCACCAACACGTGTTAGTCCTGCATATAGGCTGTAAGGCCAATGAGTTTGCCATTATCCACAGCCTGGCTGTCGGCATCAGCCAGTGCAGACACACACTGCTGGAGGGCCCAGGCTTAATCTTCACTGGTTTTCAGCGTGGGAGTTTATCACACAAAGTCACTGTGCAATTGCAGCAACAATTTACAGTCTGCCAGGAATCCAGCCAGTCCTCCTCATACCTGGGGCTGTCCCTGTATTCTGCCAATCCAGCAGAAGAACTGTGTGGAGGCTTACCCAGAGGAAGCTGGATAAATCTCCATGGCAGCTCTCACACTGGTCACACCATCCAGTGGATATTTATACTCTCCTTTTTTTTTGCAGTTCTGATTAAATATTTCTCAGTAAAAACTCTACAAGTGACAGTGCAGTAGCTGTGGCATGCTGAAGTTCAACCCTCTCTGCCTACTAGAATTCTTTTTCCAAGGACACATGCCACAAGAAACTGCTGCCCAGAGGCAACAGCAATATATTTCTGTTTCCCTCAGGACTCTTGTAGGTGATTTTTTTTGTTCAGCATCTCTTTGAGTAATCAGAGTTGTCCTGAGACTGTCACTCTTCTGGATATCTCCCTGCACATCTCAATCAGGCAAAAAGACAGGCCTCTCCTGAAGCTCACTTTAGGTAATGACCCCTTTCAATATCAGCTGCTACTTTTAAAGATGTTATCAGCCCTCATTGTGTTATTATTTTATGTTAGTATATTATACAATTATTCATTTGTGTTACTGTAGCTCCCAGGGATCTCTCTCTGGATCAGAACTGTACTGTGGAAGTTGCAGCAGCATCCAGCCATGTTTTGTGTTCTACTGTCACTGTCACAAGCCGAGAGGAGCCTCTATCCTGAAATAGGAAATATCTGATGGTCATAAGAATGGGCCAAATGTTTCTGATGTGCCAGATGCTGTTTTAATTCTCAAAGCTAAGAGAGGAACTCACATTGCTTTTGGCTGCTGTTAAACTGAACCACTCTGGAATGGTAGCATCCAGTTTTGTGGCCCAGCTATTTGCCACAGTATGTTAGGAAAGACCCAGATGGATCCCTGTGGGTGTACCCAGTGGTCCTGCTGTGAAAGGCACAGGCAGAGATGTAGGGCTTGCCTGCATCCCTTCCATGCACTCTCTCTGAGGAGCCCTGCAGAGCCTCTGTGGAGCCTTCCTGTCTCGTGCCCTGATGCCATCTCAGCCTAAAAGTCGATCTTAGCAGGAATTTAGAGAACAGTCTCAGAATCATTGAAGTCTTCAAGCCAGCTGCTTGGCAGCTATTATCTTCAGTGGCTGAAGCAGAGATTGCAGCATGAAGAGAATTTCTACATAGACTCTGCTTGCCAGTCTGGATTCACCTTGAACAGGTGGGAGATGTAGTCCCTTCCCCACAGTCTGCTCACCAGGCAGTCTGATCTGAAAACAAAGATCCTTTCCAACTTGTTTCATGCATTACAGTGTTTGCTTTACTTCTTTATGTGGTCTCACTTAGCAGAGAAACAAAGAATATCTGAGTTTTTCCTGAATTCAAGCCAATAAGACCTGGCTGGCGGCGAGATATCTCTTGCTATGCAGACATCCAGTCTCAGCAATAAGAAAAGTGCTTTTATGATCACCTGGAAACTCTGCCCTAAATCTCACATTTGCATTTGAATAAGTTTTTTTCTTTGTCTAAAAGCTCTGATTTTTCAGTCTGTGCTGCATGGATGTTGAAGCACTTCATCACTGTTGCTATGAAAGTTCAAAGCCATTTATCTTCAATAAGGTTACTTGATGCAATTTCTAACAGGAAGAACCTCTCTGTCCTGGAGCTTTCCACAAGATTAAGTGATGTATTCAGATAGGCAATGTCTCAGGGAGATTTTCCCTACCTGGAAGACATAAAGCTCATTCTGGTTGAAGGACAGCAGGCTTTGCAATTGGTGTTTCCTATTTGCTTCCACTAGAGTTTGTTAGTTTCTTTCTTGGAGCTTGGCATCCTTTTGTGAAAGTACTGTGAGAAGAGCCATCTTTGCAATGAAAGTTAGTCCTCATTATTCTCTTGAAGATTATCACTGCCTCCTAATCTTTCACATGTATTTTCTGGAGTGGCAGAGCCCAAAGGGAGATAAGAAAACTATTCACGAGTCTATTGCCTGTGTGGAGAGAGAAAGAATGACTGTAGTCCTAGCCAGGGGTACGAGGTAGAGGTTTAATGTGATGTTCTGCCAAAGATTTTTTGTGTGGTTTTCAGCAAGTACTTTACTGCCCTGGTGGGAGCTATGCAGGTGAAAGACAGCAGAACTGTCAGGTGTCAGGACCTGGAGGAATCACTACCAGCTGCAGGTAGTGATTCCAATCCCAAAGGAGCCGGGCAGGACTGGGGCTGGGTGTTTGCACTCAGGATGCAGCATCCTTGTGCAGGACCCCTCACATGCAGACCCAGCTGACCTGATCACCTGCACTGCTCCAGAGACAAGGTTCCCAGGAGAGTGGAGACCCTGTGGTCAGGTGGAAGGTGCTGATGAGAAGAGAAACCTCTCTACACAGAGCCTTAACTCCCAGGAGATCCAATCTCTTTCCTGGCAGCCCTGCTGTGACCACACTCCGAGGGTTCCTGCTGAGTAGTTTCTGTCTGGAGGATGAGCTCTGCCCTCTGCTCTCTGTGCATGCCTCTGGAGCCTGCAGGTCTGCCCTGTGCTACCCTGCTGTGAAACCCTCTCTGTTTCTGCAGGCTCATCTCTGCAGAAGGTGAATCATATTTATGTGTAAAGAGTTCTGGTGGTGACACATGGCAATCTTTGTTTTCCGCCCTTCAATTTGATGGTGTGAGCAGGCAGACTTTATTGAACTCAAAAAAAATTTGAAAACTTATGCTTGTGTCTGAACAGTTCAAAATCTGCAGCTCTTCCATGTGAGAAGCTGT
Source organism: Ammospiza caudacuta (assembly GCF_027887145.1). Classification (NCBI taxonomy): domain Eukaryota; kingdom Metazoa; phylum Chordata; class Aves; order Passeriformes; family Passerellidae; genus Ammospiza; species Ammospiza caudacuta. Next base: position 59,487,872 of record NC_080594.1, on the reverse strand, counting down.
TTCTGATTCAATTGCAGAAGAAGCACATCTGAGTCTGTTCTGACAGACTCTTCTCCAATTGAGGTGTTTGTCAGGTGTGTGTTGGGCTAGAAAAACAGATAAATCACCTGTACTACAGTACTGTCAATTGGATTTAGCTCCTCTGATGCACAAAAGAGAGCCATGCAGTAGCATCCAGCAATTTATTTATTTATCCAGCTATAACCCTAACTTGTCCAGAATTTACCGCCTCTTGTTCCTTCCGTAGTTTACCTGTATTCATAAGGATGGTATGAAACAGAGGGTGTGATACCAAGTCCAGTGGGAAGAGGACTACTGCCCTACTTCTCAACAAGCCCTACAGCCAGCACTGGCTCAGCAAGATCCTTACTCATCTTCAAGATGATGAGACTCAGGATGCTTCAGCTGATTTATAAGGAGTCATGGATATATGATGTGAGCTTAATTCATAATGGGATTGAGCTGAAAGCACTAATGCTGCTTTACTGCAGATCTGACATTTACATTCACATGGTGTCTGATGGATAGTGCAGATGAACCAAAGCAGGTTTTCTAGTGGGTCTGGTAGCAATCCATCTGTCTCAGCCTGATGAAATTATTGTTGCAATTTACTAAACTAAGCACAAGAAAATCCATCTGTGAACAGAGATATATAAAAATCCTAAAAATAAAACCACAAACCCAAAGCCAATATTTTGTCTATGTAGAAAACCAAAAGACAACTGAAACCCCACCAAAACAAAGAGGGAACACCACTCCCAGGTAGTTGGGAAAACAGAATTTTGCAATAGCTGCATAGCAATTTTGAAAGACTTCATTTTCTCCTGTACCCCATGAAGGATACTTCTTACTTCAAAGAGATGTAAGGCTGTGTTCTTCACAGGAAGGCAGGAATTCAGATTTAATACATTGTAAAGATGTAAAATATTTGAGTTCGCAATTAGTTTTAGAAGCCCTGATTTCAGATTAAATTTAGGAAGCCAAAATTAAGCTACCTTTCAACCATAAGCAGAGCTGTAAAAAGTGCTATACCATGAGCACTAGAAGAATGCTTGCAAATTGAATTTCATTGTTGATCCTACTTGCTAGTATTTTAGGATTTATGTCCTACCATGCGGAATATTTGCTTCACCTTTGCTTTATGGCAGTATAAGGTTGCTCATAGGCTTTGAATTATGACAGAATTAGAATATCTTCTATGATAGAAAGTCCTTAAATATACCTTAAAACATTTGCACTTCTTGTTGAGACACTTATGAAAGCTGGATTTAGGCAACCATATCTCATTTCTCCCCAAAATACACCTTCCTTTTCTTTACTGGGAGTCACACTGGACAGATTTTCATCAGTACTCCAATGTATCTGAATTTCTGAAATCCGTGCCAGAGCTGGGTCTTTGCAGATGTGGAGAAAACTGATAAAGGATGTTACTTGGTTCAGAAAGCAGTGAGAACAATTTAAACAATGGCATCCAACAGGTACAAATGTGAGAAGGCAAGAAGTACCATGGGCTCTGCAAGTCACAGGGTGAAACCACAGTTGATGGCTTGAAAATGTGCTGAGAAAGGCAGCTATCAGATGAGGGGAGAAGACTGAAAACAAAATGGAAAAGCTGGACTGTTGGTGTGGTCACTAGAAAGCTCTGGGAGAAGAACACATGGGGTGTGTGGAAGGTTACGTTGAGAAGGTCACATTTCTGCTATCCCTCCTTCAAAACTAGGGTGCTGGCAAGAGATGGAGATCCCCGTTCCAGAAAGCTGATGCTGTGACACTCATCCTGCCAGAAATACACTGGTCCTTTGGCAAGGACTATGCCCCAAAATATCTACACTTCAGTTGATATTTCAAGAAAAAAATGTGCCAACTAACAAGAAGTAAATAGACTAAAAAAATGAATAACTAAATAATATCTCTCACCCTAGAACTTGTGGTCAGGCAACAAAAGCATCATTAGATTTGGTCTCTACCCCACAGTACAAAGAGCTCAGGAAATTTAAACAAGAGCAACTGGTTTTATTGAGGTTTTATTGCCTTTGCTTTGTTTTAATTCAGCAGCAGAACAATTGTTAGAGGAGCTGGAGAAGCCAGTTTCAGTCCACAAAAACACCAATGATTTATTTATTGCTATCATTTAGGGAAAGGGCAGCATTTGCTGGTCCTGAATATTTAACACCGCAGGGAAAAAGCCAGCCGCTCTGAAGCCTGCCTGTTCCAGTGAGGCTCTGCAAATCAGTGTGCCACCCTTGGCCCCCTAAATTCAGAGATGGGAGAGCTGGGAAGCTGTGCTCCAGTGCCTTCTTGCAAGTACTCAGACTTCCTCAGACTTCAGCTTGAGCAGCCTGTTGAAGAGACCCTCACCCTTCTCTGACCTGCTGTGAAAATCCAGGTAGGGAGGTGAGGTGCATCTATGCCTCAGAAGTCATTTACCTGCATGGCATTCATCTCAGGAAAACTACAATTCATTTTACTTCATGCATCATTTATAGTAATCCTCAGGAGAGCAATGGGTGGGAGAGATCAGCATCAGTGTTTTTGCCTACCCAGAGCTAGAGTGAAATGCATTTTGAAACACTGAAGGACTGCTCTTAGACTGTTTCCCCCCCCTCCTTGGTTTTCCAAGGGGCTCAAACTATGAGTCTCAGTCTCTAGCTACTAACTGGCCCAACCCACCAGATGTTTCTTGAAAAAGCATTCAGGAGCAGCCAGACCACAGGCACACACAGGCAGAAGGGAAAACAGGAAAAGACACTTTCCCATGCTTCTCATGTGTCACACTATCTGCTGAGCCCCGTCCTTCCACACGTCACCTACTGCAGTGGGATTTCACTGCTGCTGTTGGCTGTGGAGGAAACAGGCCTGACTGCAGATGGGAATGAGTGACAGGAGATGGCCACCACCTGCCTCCAACTCTCCCCAAGGAACTACCCAAAGGAGAAGCTCTTAGAGTAGCTCATGTCTTTTTTTGACCATCACTGTTCGTGAAATATCCTCAGGAGAAGAAAGTGACAGACGGCCCTCACCACCACCCCACAAAATGTATACAAGGCAAAAAAAGTTGAGTTTTTTTTTTTCAAAGGAGTGCCTGTCAAATCTCAAAGCCAATTTGCAAATAGCTGTCCTATCTATATTGCTGTGCATCAAAATTTAGCAGCACAAACTGAGGGTCCAACTGGCACAGAATTCAGTAGCAAGATCAGTACCCATTTTAAGACCCTTCTATGCTTTATTTTCTGAAAATCTCTTTTTGAATGCTTAAGGAAACAGCAGCTAAAAAGATGAGTGCCCCAATGGCTGGGTATGGTTATATCCACCCTATGGCCAGACCATGTAGCAATCTCTCCCTGATGTTTATGATACAAGAGTGAGATTTAACCACGCTCACAGTGCCCAACCACTAGCTGCCATTCCCATTTTAATGCAAGATGAGGCTTCCAAGCCCTCTGCTCAGCAGAGGAGGTGACTTTTTCTTCTAAGTTTTCACTGTTTGAGTGAGAAAGTTGTTTCCTCAGAAGCTGAAGGGAGCTCTGAAACTGCCAGCTCCCCCAAGGCTTGGCTGTGCCCAAAATACAGGAGTTAAATCACTATAGCTGATATGGAAACCTGGGTGCTCTTGTCCCCTAGTGGAATACTTGACCTTTCATCAGGCACAGGTGCCTTTGGTCCCTTAGGCAAGCAATGAAGGAAACATATTTGCATAACATGGTCAGACCAAAGGTTTCTGCCAGTCTCCCTGGGTGCACTTTTCACTAACAAGTGTTGTTTCCAGGGCTGCTGGAGGGCGACAATAAATTGATTAGCCTCTTTAAAATTTCTCATAAAATTGTATTAGCAAAACGGTAAATACATGACACAGGGACAGTAACCACGGGATGTTTACATAATGCCCACTGTGGACAAGTACTAAATACCATAAAAGACCCGAGACCCCCCCCATAAAAAGTCTGCGAGTTCTGGCTCTCAGAAGGCAGCTAGAGCACCATAGTTGTTGCTGTGGTTCCTCCTCCTCTTCCTCCTCCCCATCACATTTCAGCTTCGGAGCTGTGAACTTTGCTGGTGGTTATGGCGATTCCTATCGCTAGGCTTCCGTTGTCAGAAAAGAGTTGAGCCAGGGAAGTGTTCAGCACAAGGCAATCCCCGTCCGAAATGACAGAGTCAACGCACTCCAGGATCGACCTGGGCGTCGCCTCCCACTTGAGGCGCCTCTGGTTCCTGTTGAGCTCCAGCCTGTAGGTGAAGTTGTTGGCCTGGGTGGGCGTGCCGATCAGCATCATCGTGGCAAAGAACTGGGGGTGGCCCTCGTGCTTCTCCTGCTTCCTGAGGACCAGCAGAAACTGGTGGCCAAGGCAAGAGTGCATGATGATCCAGTCCGTGGGTGCAGGCAGGTGCATGTCCGTGGCCAGGAAGACAATCTCCGCGCCCTGAAGGATGTTGATGCGGTGGGTCTGCCTCAGGTGGGACACCACCACCTCCAGATGCCCTTCCCACGGGCAGGAGAAGAGTGGGCACGTGCAGGGGACCAGCTGGGGGTCGTGCACCGCTTCGTGGTGATGGCAGGGAGGAAGGATGCCTTGCTCCGTGGACGCCTGCACAGCTGCACAGCGGGTCGGTGCATACTGCGGGAAGAGAGAAATTAAATGTGAGAGCAAGCGGACCAGAAAGCAGTGCAGATGTGCTAGGTGCAGACCTCACAGACATCAGTCACCCATACTCCACCCAAGGCAGCACCATTGGGGGTACAGAGAACTCAGCACACTGGGGATCAGAGGCAGTCCTGACCTGGATCTGCACCACACAGGGAGATGGCAGTTGCCTGGTTCTCCAGGAGAACAGACAAACTGTTTGAGCTATGATAAGTGACTTCAAATGAAAATGATGTATGTGCTTAAAGAGCAATTTCATTAATTCAGGGGGAAAAATCTGATTAAAAAGAAAAAACAACCCAACAAAGCAAGGACAGCATGGGGCATTTTATATAGTTAAGAGTTTTGCTGCTCAGAACAAGGGAATGAAATATGTATGGCATTATTATTCTTTAATGAAACATACGGGCAAATACAGGCATTTTCCCTGAAACAATAGGCTTTATTACGCCCATAATTTGTGAAATAAATGTCAGTTTTTATTGTATTTTTTTGGTCACTGTTTTTTTGGTCAATGTATTTGTGCCTAATTGATGCTCTTACTACCATAAATCTTAAATTGCTCTCAAAGGTGATTGGATGGCAGATTAAGGGCATTTTTGTACTAAAGTAAATTTGGATTAAGGTAGGGCAGCTCGCTAAAAAGGCAGCAGCTCTTGCAGAAGAATTCCACGTGAGGACTAAAAAGCAACCTATTCTGACTCTCTCAAGAGGATGTTGTTGAAGAGAAATAAGTCTTACTCAGCCAAAAGTGTATTCACATGTGATGCTATTTGGGAAGAGTAATGTCTCTGTACAATAACTGTGTGCACAGACAAACCCTAAGGCACAGGCATGCTGGTCATGATTCATCTAACCCAATTTTAAGTATTTACTTCACCCACCCAAGACAGAAACCTGGTTACCTGGGGCTGCCTCTGCAGCCTGTAGACTGAGGCAGCCCTTAGAGTGCGGAATTCAGACCTTAGCTGGAGTAGTTCAGCTTCTAAAGGTGACACCAGCTGATGCCAGAGAGACTGAGATCCAGTATCTCTTGCTGTGCCTAAATTTTAGCTGTTTAATAATTTTTTTCTCTCTGAACTCCTTTTATAAAGGTACATCTCTCACATCCTTTAATGTCGCTTAGAGCAGTACGTACATATATACGTACATTTTGCTTTAACGTGTTCTAGGAAGATTAATGTAATTCCCTAAATAGTGTCCCACATCCCCTTATTTTAATATATGTACCCAAAATTGCATGACCTACATTATAGTCCTAACATTTAACAGTTGTTCTCCTCTATGCCCCGTCCAAATCATAGCAGATTTGGGATTTTTGAGCAGAGGTTTGTTTTATCCAGGGGCAAGCATAATCCCAATAAAATGGATGGTAGATTTGCTGCAAAGGGTGTGTTGTCTTGTCTTGTTATGGATACCATGAAAGCTTTCATTACAGCCTTGCTGTAAGTAGTTTTGCCCACCAGAACTTGCTCATTTCTTTACAGGATGTTTTGGAAGGCAATCTCTTGGGTAACTGTCCTAAATCTCAGATGACCAGGACTTCCTTGCCGACCAGGACTTCCTTGCCAACCAGGATGACAATTCCATCTGTTCTCATTGTGTCAGTAGCTGCCAAAGGTTATGATGGATGGAGCAGGGTTGTGATTGCTGTTGCTGTGAAATTCATGGCTCTTCCCAAGGCACTGGATGTCAAAGGAAGTGGTTTCTTCTTCTTCTGGCTTTTGATATGAAAAATAATTGACAAATTAAGCTTTGCTATTGAAGCTGGCAGTTTTTTCTTTTGACAGTTATTACTTCAGTAGTACTGTTCTACTTTTCCCTTCCTCATATTTTATTTGTTTTGCTGTATAAAATTCAAGAATATAAACTTTTCGAGAAGATAATGAATTGAGGACAGATAAATGGCTATCATTGTCTGGGAAATAAAACAGGTCATTATAAACTAATCAAGGTTTGTGGCTTTAGCTGCCTGCTTATCGCAGTGGGATTACTAGTTCACACTTAATTCTACATTAATTTTTGCATCCCATTAGGATGAAAGTTATGGTTAATTTAAAACTCTTTGGTGAAGGAGGCTACTGCAATGGCAGATCATAAAAGCCTTTTAAAAAAAATTCCTGAAATGCTAATTGCCTCATAAAATGAATTCTAATCTCCCAATCTAATACAGTGGGTGTGTGCAATTACTTTCTCTTGCCATACTGTTAATGCAAAATTAGTGATTATACTAATTAAAACTAATGAACTCATACTCACATGCTGATAAACCTCTCAACCACTTGACAAGTTCCAGCCTTCTATCAGTTTTATTTAACTCCCTTTTTGGAAGATGAATCTTAAATTAACCTCTTGACTAACATTTAAAATTAGGTTTTGAAATTTGAAGCTTTATAGACTATGTATAATTCTTCTCCAAAGACTACCAGAGTGAGAGAAACCGTTTCCACTGAGGATGAAATTGAATTTAGAAATGCATTCTTCTAATTTGAGAAACACAGTGAACAATGGTAGCTCATCCATCTAAACTGCATCCAAGGTAAGAAAATACAAAGGTCTTCAAAAATCTTATTATGACAAACATGTGTCTATGGCTCAGGAACTGGAAAAATAAATTACAATCAGCAACTTATACAATATATCTTTCTTCTTTCCTAAACTTGTGAATTTTTGTGTGTGTGCATAATTATGAATTCTTTTTCACAACTCACATTTCTGAAATATTTCTATGAACCATTTCAACAAAAGATTCCTGGTCTAACTTTGGTCATTTCAGGTGTATTGAAAATTCTCAAAACTCAGTACAAACCATGTGATCTATTTTTATTCTTTGGCTTGGTAAGAACCATTTTCAAAATCTGGCTTCTGAATTGCTTGTTACAATCCTGTTTCAAAATTTTGAATCTGTAGTATTTAGAAAGAAATGTTTAATAATTCCCTGCCACTTTTTAAAAAAAGTCTCAGAGAAAAATATTATTTTACATTTACTTTTGAGGTATGAGTGTAACTGTCGGGGTGTTTGTGCTCTTGTTGGTCATTCATATGGCTGTGAATTGAAATGCAAAACAGGGAAAAAATGGTCACCTTGAGTGTATTTAAATGTTTGAATAAATATTTATGAACAGTTTTTCCATGTTTAATCTGCTCCAGTATTTACTTTCTACCATTTATTGCCCAATCACCTAATAAAATTAGATTTATTATATTGTTGTGTCAGTCCAGTATTATTCTCAATTATCTTTTAGCCTGTTGGCCAATTTCAGTCAAATTGAACTGTGGGATGGAATTCTCAAATGCTTTAATTTTCAACCATTTCTGAGAGAAGAGGCATCAGGGTAGAGCAGCATGACCCTTTCATGTCTCCAGGGAGGAACAGCTGGCCACGTGGGCAGAATTACATTGACAGACAGGAGAGAGCCTAAACAATGGCAGTTTGATCCCAAATGGATTATAGACACCAGAGAACTCACATGAGACAGTGTCTTTATGAACAGGAGAAAAGGCTTCAGCCAGAGTGCTCCTCATTAGATGCAACATAATCCCACCATGAGGCACCAAACCGCAGGAAACCAGGCTCTGCTGCTCACAGAAAAATTTCTTTTTAATGATGCAGCTTATTACAGAGCAGTTCTTTTCAAGACCAAGTAACTTGGCAAAGGCCAATTTATAAGCACATGGTGCTTTTCTTATGGAAAAAATCCCCCAACCAAACCATGACTCGATTTGGACTACGACACAGGGTTTCTGCTAAAAATGCAACAAATTGCTTTAGATGTGACACATTTGTTCTATCTTTGATATTTGAGGGGTAAGTCCCTAACTCTGAAGACTGTCAGCTCTTTTCACAGCCCATGAAGAGTCCTGGAGTGCAATTCACTTGATTCCAAGTGGTGCTGAAGGAACATCCCTCTGGACACCCTCTCTACATGCAGACAGGACCAAACCCATCTTCAGCACAGACTCACAGAGTTTTAACTGGTTTCTAGACACGAAACGGAAGGACAATTCAATTTTAGTCAGGAAAGATGTGCACCACAATGTGCTCTCCTGCTGTGCTGGAGACAACGCAGCCCATGGAGAGAGAAATGGATGCCTGCTCACATGAGGGTGTAAATCTGTGTCTCCCTACCATCATTACAACTCCAATGACTTGATAGAAAATTCAGAGGGAGGATGAAAGGTAGATGCAAGAGTTAAAGACCTCCAAGAGGTAAAGAATACACAAACAAATCTCTGAGTCTGCAGCTGCAAGCCTGAGGCACCAACCCTGGAGAAAGGGCTTTGCTATTGCTCCTCATGCTCTGAGGGACCTTTTGTACTTGAGCTAGTGAAATAGTGAAAACAGAGGCAGCAACCCACACTGCACCTCTGCTGGCTGAGTTCATGGCCCTGGTTGGTTCAGGCACTGGATACACCACCATCTCTCAAGCCGTGCTTCTCTGCTGCACATGGGCACAGCTTCAGCAGGGAAAGCAAGTGCAGCTGCTGCCCTGAGCAGCTAAATGTCTTGCCATTGAAGTTCTGACTTAAAGATGGTTAATTGACTCAAGATAAATCTCACAGGGTGAGGGAGAGTTGAAAGCAGTGCTCCTGTCCCATGGGAGAGGGCCTGGACACTGCTGACCTGGACTATAAGGAGGGTGAGTAGCATCACCACATTGTAGTAGAATAAACACTACTCAGGTCTTCAGAGTAAAGGTTAAGTGCCACCTTTCAGCACTTTCCAACATTCCTCAGTGTTATACTGGAAATCTGCATGCTCATTCATACTTTTACTAGCTGTAATGCACATAATGTGCAAAAATCAGCCTTTCACATCCCTGTGAACAGTGCCAATGCGTGCTGAGAACATCCCAAGGAGGGAGGACAGGGACTGGTTCCCTGCCCAGTAAATAAGTGTTTCTGACAGGAAAGCAGGTGCTGCAAATAATCATCTTTTTCCAGACCCTTCACACTCATGCAACTGCGTTTTCTCCAGTGGTCACACACACTTTGCAAACACTCATCAATTCACCCATTCTCTGGGCTCTTTGCCTGGGGCAGTCAGTGGTGTGGTCTGAAGGCATCCATGGTGGGACTTCTCAGCAGGGCCACACAGAAAACTGCAAAGGTGAAAACAAAGCCACTACACATTCCACCCAGGCCAAAGCAGAAGACAGTGCTCCCTCTCTACCCCAGCCCAACCTTAGCACACTCTGACACACTGCAAACTAATCCTCCTCCCAAGAGGAAACCTCTCCTTCCATGTACCCAAACTCTTTCTTCTTCATCCACAGCTTTCCTGGCTGGATTACAGGAGAGCTGGTAGGAGCTGTACATGGTCATGGCAGCTGCAACCTTTGTGGGGGAGCCAGGAACTGAGAGGGGCTGTGCTCACATCCCCTGTTACAACCCCACCAACCTGCCTGTGACAAGGGACAACAGGAGAGGCAGTCACCCTGTAGGTGTTTAAGTAGCTGGAAATGAGCAGGGAAAACTCAGGGGATTTTTGACATTGACCTGAAGATTTCTGCAGACTAAGAGGGACCTGGGCCTGCAGCTGTGAGGTTGCTTTGAGAGAGCAGCTTCCAGGGTCTTCAGCAACTTTCAGCAACCACGGCAACTTTTAGGGCTTCTGCTGAAACAAATTGGCATTTTCTTTCCCTGTGAAATGTGCCACTTATTCAGTTTTCTTACTGTCTTCCTCGTATTTCTTGGCTTCTCAGGGATTGACTGCTTCTTCTCATCTGTATGGAAACTGCCTCCAGTAATTTTCTAATCCTCAGTTTCTTTCTGCCTCATAAAAGCTTTGCCACCCACTAACATCCACCTCCACTTTACTTACACCCACCTCACAAGGACAGAAGCTCAAAAGAACTATAAAGGTGACATGAAGAAAGTAGTGAGTCTTTTAATCCTGGTCTTCATTTAATTTATCTTCTGCTCTTTTCAAATATGCTGATGAGATTTTTTAAGTCTTTCAGATGAAAGAAAAGAGAAGAAAAAAACCCCCAACCCCCTCAACCTATTTTGTCAAAAGCTGTACTTTCATATCTGAAATTAGGAAATCCGAGTCAGAGATCATGTTGGGGATTTATTTAAAATTTTAATTACACAAAATCCTGTTCATTAGGAATGCATCAGTTGAATTTCTTAAGTACTGAATATTGGTTGCAGCTTTGGCAGTGGAAGGATTTGTTTTCCCTACTATCAAATGGCAGTGAGAGGACAACTTCAAGCTCATTTTACTAATCTCACTTTGCAACATAATCAGGCATGACTTGGTGACACAGCATACGGGATGTGTTAATGGCTGTCCTCATGCTAATTACACACCTCTGACTATGCAGAGAAAATGCAGCTTTAGTACATGCCCATGGTGTACCACACACTTCTCTCTATCAGACAACCCCAAATATGAGAAGAATTCAAATATATACAGAAGTATTTTGGAAAAAAAACAATTGATTTTGTGGTAGATCTAGCAAATCTCTGATTCATTATTTTAAATGTATCCCAGGTGAAAAGAAAGATGTTATTCTCAAATTTAATCTCCTTGCTTTCTTTTCAAAAATCTTTTTTTTCAGCACTAACTGTCACACACTCTTGAAGTGCAAGCAAAAAGCATCAACAAACTCAACCTTCTTCAATATATTGAAAACAATATAATTATGATGACATATAAATGGAATCTACACTAAAGCATTTCAGCCCATAGATGCTTTCTGAGAAAGATCCATCTTGACAGGGGTAGGATGGAGCAGGTCATGCTCTCCAGCTCTCCTACTTCAAACCTAAGTTTGATGAGCCCTTCCAAGCCCAGATGGGCACCAAAACTTCCTGTGCTTCAAACTGAGGGGAGATGCACCACCCTGCTGACCCTCAGCCAAAGCCGCAGCAGGGTCATGGACAGCCAGGAAAACGATCCTGGTTTAACTGCTGTGTTTGATGGATCTCACCTGGGATCACTTTCCATGCTCTCTTTGAGAGATAAAATAGACTGATTAGATGCAAGCAAAACCGTGTGCGTGGGCAGCTCCTGTGGAACATCTGGCAGTTATTTGCTACTCAAAATAAAAAGCTAGGCTGGAGGGTGGGACATGCCCTTGGGACCTGATTTGCAACTTGTATTCCCTCTACTGCATTTTTTGGCTGGGTGCAGTGCAGTGACAGCAAACCATAGCAAAGTGTATCTGATGCTGCATTGCAACTGCTGATGCTCTAGGGTGTGCAGACATTTACCAGCTTCTCTTTGGACTAGAAGATTTTATGACTTGATTTAAGCAAGGGTGATGTCTCCTAATGCCATCCCCTTTGGTCACACAAGGCAAGTATCAGAAGCCAAGGCACACCCTATCAGCTCTTTCTCCACAAGGGCAGGGTGCATCCATTGTTTATCAGCAGCTTGCTCATGAGACACTGCTGATCCTGGCTCTGGGTGAGGGAACAAGCAGCCTGCATATGTACAATAGAGATAATCAAAAATGCGGAGTTATCATAGGATTTGCTTCATCCTTTATCCACTTTGTATTTTGGATAAAGCCTGTTCACAAAATGCAAAACCATTATAGGCTTTAATTAAAAGCAAAGTGATAAAGCGCTTCCGAGCTGCATCTGCTCTGACTGATAGGGAAGACAGAGTTCACAAGAGCCCTAATATCTGACCTGTTGATTTTGTGGTTTACATTCACACTGAAAAAGAAATTAATATGGAAAAGAATTTAAAAAAAAAAAGAAAGAAAGAAGAAATGATTGCCCACTGTGCTCATAAACTTAGCAGTTCAGACTGCCTCTAAATTACTCATCATCTGATATTCATTATAAGTTACTACAGTAACAGCGTGTCTCCAAGAGAAGCAGATTTGCTGGTGTCATCTGAGATAATTAGACCAAATCCACCCTGAGACAATTGAATTTCTCCCCTTCCATCAGACAATCTCCAGCTATCACAATTATATGACATGTAAATCCATTAACTGCTCTTTCAGAGATGCACCCCAGGAGTGCCAAAGGATGGCACAAACATTACTGGTCTGCTGGAAGGAGGGAAGGGATGGGGTGGTGTTGTTGAACAAGCCCACAGCCTTTCTTGGTGGGGCCAGCGTCTCCAATCCCATCTATGCACCCCTCCAATCCCATCTATTCACTCCTCCTGGCCAAGGATTTGCTCTGTGGTCTATGTCACATTGCTCTGACAACTGTCACAGGGCAATGTGCAGCTAAGCCTGTGCCAGACTGGTCACAGTGGAGTGCAGACAGTAGGCTGGGGCCAGGGAGGTGTAGTGAGGAGGGAACCCAGGGCTCTCAGTGCTGCCAACCCTGCCTCCATGTCCTGTCTCATAGGCTCTGCCTGTGCCTACACCTCTGTAGCAGCCACTGAGCAAGGTATGAGCCATAAAACACTTGACATTTTTAGTTAAGACTTTCTCCTGAGAGATGTTTCTGAGGAAATAAAGAGTGTCTTAAAGTCATGTCTGTCTCCATCTTGCTGAGGCATTGCTGGTACCAGCAAGCAATGGGCACCCCAAACCCACCCACAATGGCCTGGTGTGGTGGGGGTCATGCTCAGGTTATAGAAGAGGGGAAAATAAATTCTTTCTAGCTCAGAGTATCTCTCCATTCCCCTGCACATCTCCACAAGTGACTTTCAGCTTGCCCTTGCTCTGGGTACCTTGCAATGTAAGTCTGGCACTGAAAGAAAAGTCTCCCTGTTACAAGGCAACCCAAAATTCATCCTCATTCCACTGTCAGATGAAAGCGTGTCTTGAGTTTGTGTAGTCAGGCTTAAGAAAGGGGAAAAAAAACCACAAAACAACCGAGAAAATCCATGTGAGCTTTTAGCTTTGGGCATGAAAAGCAAACAGCAAGTCTGGGTAAATTAATTTAGTTGGTGTAATGTATGCAAATGCTTCATTGGCATATTCTTTGCAGTAAGGAAAGGGGCATTTCTCTGGGAACATTTGTCTTGTGTCTCAAATATTCTTTTAATTTTGTGCAAATCATAGCCTGTTTCTTCTTCATCCTCCCCCTCAAATTCTCAAAGAATAGTTCCTCTAGAAGTTTTCTTCATGTGGGGAGGATGCAAGTAGAAAGAAAGACAGAAAGGGAGGTTCAGCTTAGCCTGAGAAGACAATGTTCCATTTTTATTAATAGAATGAAAATTTAAAAAGTTTTGTTAAAAAAAACCAACAAAAAAATGAAAACCAAAATCCACAGCAATCTTCTAAGTTAAAATTCTTGCTTACAGAAGGCTACTCTCTATCATGTCCAGGAGAGTCTGAGCCAGCCAGTCTCTGTGCTGTGCCTCCTACAACTCTGCTGTTTTGGGGGAGAATCCCCTGGCATCTTCAGCCTGCTGGCACCTGCCTTCTGACCTCGTGTGCCAACAGCAAGAGGGAGTGCAGCACCACCGAGCCACAGAAGGTTTGGGGTAGAAGGGACCTTTGCAGATCTCCTAGTCCCAGTGCCCTGCCGTGGACAGTGACATCTATCACTAGACCAGGTTTCCCAAACTGGCTGTCAATAATTCCAGGGATGGGGCATCCACAGCTTCTCTGGGCAACCTGTTCCCCCATCTCACAGTAAAGATTTTATTCATTATGTCTTTTCTAATCTTGCCTTCCTTCAGTTTGAAACTGTTACTTCTTGTCCTGTTACTACAGGCCCTGGTAAAAAACGTCTCTCCATCTTTTTTATCAGTCCCCTTTATAAACTGAAAAGCTGCAATCTGATGTCCTTGGAGCATTCTCTTGTCCAACCCCACCTCTTTCAGCCTGTCTTTATAGGAGAATTGCTCCAGCCTCTGATCACCTTCATGACCCTTTGGATCTGCTCCAACAGGTTCACATCCTTCTTGTGCTGGGAATCCCTAGAGCTGGATGCAGTATTCTGGGTAGGGTCTCACAAGAGTGGAGGAGACAGGCAGAATCCCCCCTTCTGACCGGCTGGTCATGTTTGTATTTATACAGACCAGGAAATGGTTGGCTTTCCAGGCTGCAAGTGCATATTATGGAGTCATGTGATTTTATGTAGACAGGTACTCCTGAGTCCTTTTCCACAGGCCTGCTCCAAATCCATCCATCACTCAGCCTGGACTGATACCTGACCCAGCTGCAGGGCTTTGCACTTGAACTGCATGAGATTCACAGGGCCCTGCTCCTCATGCCTGTCAAGGTCCCTTTGGATAACATCCCTTCCCTCAAGTGAATCAGCTGCAGCACTCAGCTCGATGTCATCTGCAAACCCGCTGAGGGTGCACTGATCCCACTGCCTGTGTCACTGGTGAAGACATTAAAGAGTATTGGTCCCAGTATGGGACCCTTGTGGGACACACCAGTCATTACTGGTTTCCACTTGGATATTGGGCCATTGGCTGTTACTCTTTGGATGCTGCCCTACAGTCAATTCTTCATTCATCAAACCCATACCTCTCTCCAGCCTAGAGGTAAGGATATTGTAGGGGATCGTATCAAAACCCTTAGAGAAGCTGAAGTCGATGGCAATTGTAGTTCTTCCCTTGTCTGCTGATGCAGCCACTCCATTGAAGAAAGCTGCCAAAATAGTCAAGCATGACTTGTCTTTGGTGAAGCCATGTATGCAGTCTCTAATCACATCCCTATCTTCTATGTGTTTTGACATCTTCCAGGAGGATCTGCTCCATGATTTGACCAGGCCTAGAGGTGAGGCTGACTGCTTGGATTTCACCAGGGAATGATGAGGTTGTTGATGGGGAAAACAGGCACAATCAGATGTTAGAGACCCATTACCCAGCAGAGCTGCAGTCCCTAGAGTCTAGTTATTTTTAAAGTCAGAAATCCATTAGCATAGACTATGCAGCTCTGGTTGCAGCACTACAGGCTCTTTCTATCAGCTCTGGTCTGTCTGGTTCTCCATTCTAAAATTTCCTATTTCAGTGGAAGTAGGAAATTTCCTATAGGAAATAGGTGCAAGTGGAGCACCAGGAAAAGGAGGCAGAGGACCACATTTCTTATTCAAAGCCATTCTCACTCTTTAATATCTGCTGTCACACCCTCACTTGTCTTGTGGCAAGGTTTTATGTTTAACTTCAGCCAGGTCCTCCCCAGGCTGGCAGCTTAATACCTGTTCTTACAAACTTGTCTGGCTGTACAATATTCTATAACTTGCACATCATAAAAGTGAATAATTTTACAACTATTCTGATACACTTATGGGTTTTGAGGATTTGACAGTGGGGTAGATTTTTAAAATTTATTTTCAGCTTTCTATAGAGAGCTTTCTGTGTGACACATTATTGAACAAGACGACAGACCACTCATTTAATCACATTGAAAGTATTTCTGCCTTTCTTTCCCAGGATAAACTTCTCTCCTTCTTCCCAATGGGCTGCACAGAAGAAGCAGGGATTCTCAGGGATGGGACAGAGGGAACAACTGCTTCCCACCTCTTACAGTGTAAACAACAGCCTCTCTGCCCTCTGAGGGTGGCCTCAGGCCACTGAGATGTCTGCTGCCATCCCTGCAGCCTACTGGGATGTGACCCTGCAGTGAACAGCATGGCTTTGCTGCAGGAACTGCATCAATCAGGGTGAGCAGTGTATCCCCTGCTGGTTCCAGAGTGGGCTGGGAGAGCTCTGGGCAGCCCTCTGGGATCAGGCTTAACAAGCAGGAATGGCTGCGTGGTGTCTTGTGCAGTCTGTCTTGCCAAAAGCATGAATAATGTGTGAAGTGACTGCTAGAGGGACACCCACACTCCCAGGAGGAGCCACTCAAGTGTTTCTACAACACCACCAGCAGCTACTTGCTTGGTGAAGGCTGTTAGGCACCTTCATGCCCCCGTCAACAGAGCTTCCATCTGTTTTTAAATCCCTTCATTTCCCTCTTTTGCACCCTATAAGTATGCAGAGATGGCTTACCCTTTAAATTCCAACTCCACAGTGAGTCCATGCTAATTCAGAATAACATCTTTTAGACCCACAGTGTTTGCAAATACTCCAAGGATAAAGATAACAATATTCAGCTGAGGAAACACCTGTGACAAACAAAAGGCTAAATTTTAGGTGGGATTTGTCTCATCTAAATACATATGTCTAAAAGATCAACATGTTCAAATCTGACCTGCTCATCTGAAGTTCCCTTAATAACAGAGATAAGATGTACCTTCACAGAGAAATTCATCATCCCTGTCTTGAACATGTCTATCTTCCTGAAAGATGAAATTACCATGAGCACCTGGAGGAGATGTTCACTTCTCTTGCTAAGCTAGAAGTGGAAGTGGGGTCACTGGCCCAAAAGTGGGCACCAGGCTTGCAAAGTTTCACTGTGTTCAGTGTATCAGCAGTCAGACTCTGAGCAGCAAGGGTGTCAGGACACAGCCACTGTGACTGTTTAATGGGTGATTATGAGCTGCCTATTTGCCTAATGCAGAAAATCCCTTGAGCTGACACATTTTCTTCCCAGATAAGGACTGGTCATCCTAATTTTCAGGCAGCTAGATTTAGCAGTGAAATAAAACTAATTTACAGCTCTTGCCATTAGGAGGACAAATTTTCATCTCTGTCCTTCGGGTGAGAGGCACTATAACAAATGAATGATTACTGACCCATGATACCTATTAGAGATTGCAGTTGGGTCATCTCATTTGTTGTTTTAACACAAGAGATTAAGAGCCTAGCAGGGCTATGGCAAAAAATGAATTGATGATGAGATGAACGCTGCATTTTTACCAGAGGCTCTTTCTAGAATTATATGCAGGAAAAGCTCAGTGACATCAGGATCTTGAGCTGTGGGCCCAAATTTTTTGAGGCTAGTAGGACTTTCCACTCACACAGGCTTCGTCCCATGGCTACCTGGAAGCTGCCACATGCTGGAGTTCATACAGACAAAGGAGCAGTTAGCCATGTACTTTCTTGGCTCTTTTCCCTCTGCTATTGCCTGCAGCTAAACTGCCCACCAAAGAGGTTTTGAATCAAAAGGAGGTAAGTGCACAGGACAGTTTGCTCCCAACAGCAGCCACTGTGACAGATTCCTGTGTTCTTAGTCTGGTGCTGATTGAAAAGCAGTCTCTGCTGCCAGTCTCCTTCAAAAGCATCCTCAGTGCAGGGAAACCAATAGCTTCCAAGTTTTAGGGGAAATATTGAAGAATGTAATGGATAACCTAATTAGGCAAAATTCCGCAGAGTTTCAAACTCAAGACACACAGGCTTGGCTTCTTCTCAGCCCCTCCTGCCCCCAGACAGATTGTGGGGCCATCACAAGTGGCTCAGCACACAACACCCATCCTGGTCTGAGCTGTGCTCCAGCTGCACCCTGGGTCAGCCTTCCCTGATCCAGCCACATTGCTCTCCTCCTTGCAACCTAACCTGACCCTCCAACCTTTCCCAATTGCATGACACAGTGCCCTGGCCTTGTCTCATGGACTGAAGGAAAGAAAATTCTAATAATTGCCTGCCACTTAACTAATAGTTAGTCTTTAGTTGACTTCTTATTCTTTTTTGTTCGGGTCCTAAGATGGAAAACTGTCCCATTGTCTTTCACTCCCAGAGCTCTGTCCATGCTCTGTCAAAGGGTAGGTCTGCAGACACAGAAAGTACCATCTCTACTTTGCTTTCCACATGAGCTTTCTCCCCATTTATTTCTGCTGCCTGTTTTACATGAAGATCTGCTTTAGCTTTTGGGCTTGCTCCAGCACCATTTGCTAAAATTGTATTAAGTATTGATTGGTAACAGATATATTAGAGGGCAATGCTAGTGAGGATACATTAAGTAAATGGAGGAGCAGGCCCATGCCGCTTTCTTCCTTTTACCAGAATGGCAGTCATCAGCAGCAGAGTTGTACAGGGTCTGCAACAGCTGTGGCTTGAACCAGCCAGAGATTATCCAAGTTAATAGACTGTGGAGAAGACTTGGTGCTGTGTTAAGTGCTGTGGGCCTGGTAGTGCCCTTGGGTATAGAGTACATAGATGGTCTTGTGAGATTAGAATGGTTTAAGGAAAAAACACTTGTAATTCAAGGCCCCCCAGTACTTCATGATCGGCCATAGTGATCCTTGTATCATTTTCCCTTATTACTACTCAATATCTAATTTCCTTTGTACTTAGAAAGGTGCCAAGACCAGGTGACAGCGATGGCTGGCTACTATTTTTCAAGTCATGTAACTCAGGCAGTGAAGTTGAAAGAACGGTACAAGAAAGAAGAGAAAAGGCGAGGCACAGTCACCACTCCCAAGTGGTGGACGTTACGGTCACCCTGGTAGAAGATGAGTGGAGAGTGAATGTTTCAGGATGAGAAACTGAGGTTAAAAAGAGTGTTAAGAAGAATTCTTTGCATTAAAGCAGGGAGCAAGGTTGTCTACAACTCTTTCTTACCAGTCACATGTGAAAATGAAAACCGGTTACAGCAGTGTTAACCTAAACTGACTTTCAAATGCCCTTTTGCTGGAGTTTCTTGCTGCAGAACATACACAGGTATGCAGGTGGAAAATTTAGAAAAGAATGCATAAAATAGCATCAGGATTGAGGTAAATCATCTGTAGCCTTAGGGTGGCAGAGCTACAGCTAAAATGACTTCCCAGTTTGGTGTGGCATTGCCGAGATTCTGTTTCACTTGGCTATTTCTCTCCACTGCCTGTAAAGGGAGTTGAGGGTGACTAAGCTGCACTCAGATGCAAATATCAGGTTTTCAGTTTTTACACTAAGGTGAGATGAATCCCACTTTGCTCCTGCCTCTGAGCTCCCTGGTAACCTTCAAGCCCTTTGAGTCTTTCTCTTCCTGACCCATCCATCTGGCCCCACACTGGCTCATTTCTAATTTATCAGCAGAGGCTACCTTTACACAGATGAATAAAACAAATCAGGGGTCATTTCCTGGCCCTGAGATGAAGTGGAACATCTTTTGTCCATGTGGTTTAATTTGCAGATCACACAGAGTGGCCTCTGCTTTTTGTCTGGTGGAAACACTCCTGGTCTCTCCAAGGCAATTAAGGGGAATGCTGGCTGGTATGTGCCAGTCTGGGGGGAATGCTGCCCATCACACTGCATGGATAATTGCAAGTTGGTCCTGTGGCCTTGGCCTTCTGTGGTTTGGTAGTAGGGCCACATCTGAATTTCCCGCACCCAGAGGTGGCTCAGCATGTGCAGGCAAGAGGTAAAAATCCACATCAGGGGACATTGTGTCCTGATTCTCAAGCCCTTGAAGGTTAATGGCTGCACAGAGACTGACAGCCTTCAGGGACTTCTTTTGACACCTTTCCTAAGCACTTGGTCATTTGAAAGTGAAAATAATAAGCACTTTCCTGTGAAAGGCTTTTTCTTTTGGCATCTTATGTCAAGATGCAGCCACATGTCAGGTACGTGTTTGTTTTCATAAGGCACTTTGTAAAGAGCCTCTCTTCTTCAAGTGCACATTTTGTCAGCAGCTTTTGGACTGATTTCAACTCCTCAGCCATACTGCAGCCCTTCTCTGTCTAGGAGAGGGCATTCAGGTTTTACCTTCCCTGTCAGCTGCAGAGTCACACCATTTTGCAAACCGCCCTTGAAATCAATGTGGTTGCTGTATTAGAAATACTTAGCACATAAATTGTAGGACATGAGGCAGTGTGTGTAACAAGGCATGATAACCATGCTCCAAACCTGCTGTACAAGCTCATTTCAAAATCTAGCACACACTCCTTGCTCTTCCACTTGCTTGATTCAGAGCTTTAAGGGAGGGCGTGCTTGTGAGCATGCATTGCTAACATCCCAAATCCAGTCAGTCAGAAATGGGGCTGAGCTTTCTCACATGTTGTATTTTTTAATGCTGATATTCCCACACTGCAGGCTTGATGTTAAAATGATCTTTCCCACCTAATTTTTTCACTTTCACCTGAATCTGAGGATGTTACTGGGTGGGCAATGGTTAAAGAACAATAAAACAGGAATGGAAGTGTCACACCCCCATTTCAGCAGGTATCTCTGTAGGACTTGATTGTGTGATAAACAATTACAAAGGGACATCTTGCCTTAAGGTAGTGAGCCAGTGAGGGAAAGAATGGGAACTAACTGTGCAAGTTTACACATGCACAGGCATTTGATGAAAGGGTGCATCCAGAAAGAGTTTTGCTTTCCAAACCTACCAAGAAAAGCTACATCTATGCATGTAACTATTAAAGGTTTATCTTCTGTTTCACAAAGTGAACTTATAAAAAGACAAACTCATTTAACAGGGAAAGACTTTCTATGCAAAAAACCTAAAGTCTCCTTAAATGTGCCAAATTGATTTCTTCGTCTTCAGGCACGAATATGAATTAAGCAGAGGTTATGTCCTAGCTTAAAAGCAGAGTGAGATTTATGTGAACCATCAGTTTCAGCTACAGGGAATTAATTTTAAGTGTATACTGTAGTCATAGGAGTGCACTATTTCCTTTCATGTCCTTTGTTCCCTGATGTTGGCACTCTGGAGCAAGGGTATCTCAGGTAAACTTGGCTTCTCGTTATATATCTGAATCCCATGCACACAACTACAGACACCTGGCGAGGGGTCACATTCAGCTGAACAGGCTCAGCTGTGGGCAGGTCATGATTGAGTGGAAGCACCTCAAAGTCCTGTGGACGTCGCTGGTAGTGGAGCTGCGGCTCCAGGGAGAAGAGCAGGTGCTGAGTGGCCAGAATGAGCCTCGTTTGCACTGGAGTGGGACATTTCTCACTTGGCTGCTTTATGTTGTGCCACCCTCATTATTTCTGCTATTAGTTTTTTTTTCCCAGCTTTGAGCATAACAGGTTCCTTGAAAAAGCACTGTACAGAAGGGGTGAATTGCTGTAAACCCAAATTCTTAGTGGAACAAAGCCAGGGTAGCTCCACTGCAGCCATTCCACAGAACTGAGCTGCCAGGAGCAGGAAGACATGGGGACAGCAGAGGCTTTCACAGCCTTTGTGTGCTGACATGAAGGAAGATAAATTTAGGACTGAGCCCTAGTTTCTGTGGATTGTGTTTTACAGGAGAGAGAAAAACCAGGTTGTGGTTCACTGTTTCCATAAGAGACATATTGAATCATATTTTTCCTGTTCCAAGATGCTTGTGTTTTTGCCTGCATGGTGACCTTGCTTCAACAGAAAGAGTGGAAGGTGATCCCTGCTTCAATCTGTTCCACCACTAGGGCACTCCTGTGGGAAGCAGCAGATTGCAGCTCCCTCCCTTCTGAAAAAGGCTTCTACTTGTTGAGTTGCTCTGTAAACAATGGATGAAACATAGTCTGAAAGCTGCTCCTAGGGAGCTGTGTCTTCTCCTGTCCCCTAGACTGTCTGTGTGTGTTGGGAACACCCACAAATTAAATACAAGATCTAGTCCATTGGAGAGCATGGGACTACCTGGTTTTGCGCCCAGGAGTACAAGTGGGAGATGCAGAGCTGAGTGAGATGGTCTGAGGACATCAGCTCAGGGCAAAGAGGCACACTGGGCACATTTACACATTTTCAGTGGCAACTTTGGTGTACAGAGATTCTTAATAACTCCAAGTGATCAGGTGAGTCTTTTGGAGTCAGAGACCAAATAGCATCTAATTGTATTTTATGAGCTGGATCCTGCCCTGAATCCCCAGCAGGTCATGTTCAGGAACAGGTAAAGGAAATAGCACAATTTCCTCCCACACTGGCTAAGTCAGCATCCCTCATGGGAACTTATCCACCCCCTATTTACTGGGGGACCACTGAAAACCTGGGATATCTCAGTGTATTGATTACAGAGAGTTACTCTGCTCTGTAGGGACAGGTACACAGTAGCAACTACAGGATTCAAGAAGAAAAATACCAGCTTGGGAATAATAAATAGATAAAATAATAGATAAAATCCTCAATGGCAACAAAGAGATTTGGAGACTGGAAACTCAACAGCACTGAGAACATGTAACAAGTGCAAAACCTCCTGGCCTGGTGGCTGACTACTTGCCCAGCAAGGACTCTTCAGGTTTCTGATGGAGGCACTGAGCATCCTAGTGCTTAGTCTGGCAACACATTACATCCCAGAGATCCTTTGTCTGTTTCAACCAATAAATGACTGTGTTATACTTCAAAGTTGTGGATATCCTGCTTACAGAATCTCTTTGTGCATAGCAAAAGGTGCCTCAACAAAGTGACCTAGAAAAGGAGGGTTGCTGTTTCCTCTCCACAGCACACAAAGCCAGCATGACCAATAGAAGGAAATCCACCTTCTTTGTTCTTGTTCTCTCTCTGAGTTGTTGCCATCTCTCCAGCTAAAGAGCATGAAATACTTTCACTGTTATTTGTCGGTGTTGAAGTTTACCACAAAGGCATATGGGTAAAAAAACCAGCCAAAGTTGTATTTCACCTGTACACAAGTAGAAAATTATGTATGTAGTATATCATGGTGTGGACTCTTCTGAAGGGCAACAATTCAGATTTTAGTAAGAGCCACAGCAAATACTTTTTGGAGATATGAACCATTTGGGTAAGTGGAAAGTGACAGTCTGCTGGACTAGTGTCTATGATGTCAAAAAGAGAAATCTGGTTAAAGATTTTTGTTCTGTGTCTCAGAGTTTTGAGATCACTGAAAGGGTTCAAAGGCAAGAAGTTTGAGTCACCTTCCTAACATCTGAGCTTCACAGCCATCTGCTATTACCTAGTCAATACAGGATCTCCCAACAGTCAGAGGGAACAGCATGGGCTCACCTTGTGATCTGCTTTTGCATCTGCTCTAGGCATGCCTATTTCCCTCCACTGGGTAAAATGGAGCTCTCCATTTAGTCAAGCATTCCTTTATATTTGTCACCAGAAAAGAACAGTGTGCAAGAAGGGAGGAATCACTGAGCGTGTGGAGTGAAATCAAATAAGGAGTAGTGGGTCCAACTTGGATAGAATTAACTTTCTTCACAGAGGCTCTGGACTTTAACCTTGTGATCAACAAATCTGTGATTTGAACACAAATCAGTGTTGGTCAAGCACAAACATTTTAGTTATTCCTGAGAAATTCTTGCACCACATCAAGGTTTGTGTTTATCACTCTCGTTCTCCCCAACAAGTTTATTGGGGTTGGTTGAGAACTTTGGAAGGAACACAGCCAGGACAGATGGCCCAGCTGATCAAATGTATATTCTGGAATGGAATGTCATATTGATCAATAAATTGGGCAGAAGGTATTCTTTTCAAAGTAGTTTTTGCTTGGAGACTGGCTGGACACTGGTCTGCTGGTGGGAGGTGGCAAGTGACTGTATTTGCATCACATGTTCTTTGTTTTCTCTCTTTTTTCTCTTATCTTTCTCTTAAGATCTGAGTTTTTCTCACTCTGTTTCTTTCCCCCATCCTGCTAGTGAGGAGTGAGCAAGCAGGTTGTAGGTACTTAGTTGCTGGACAGAGTTAACTTACCACAAAGGGCAAAAGAAGCCAGAGGTAGAGCAACTGCAGTAGGAACAGAGTAACACCATCTTTTGAAATTAGTTTGTTTGTGACATCTGATGGGGAAATACAGAGGAGGAAAGTGGTAATTTACACCCCAGGGCCAGATAAGAGTGCACACAGGAAAGCTTAGTGATGTTTCTCTCCACCCTGGCCTGCTGTAGGTGAATGCAGCAGGAGAGAAGTGATCAGCTCTGTAACCTTGCCATACACAACCCTGGTGTGAGGCTGTTCCAAAACAGAGCAGATGTGGCCTGACCACAGGCACTTTCAGCATTGCTTATGTCATGTGTATCTCCTCTGATGGGCTTCATCCTACAGCTCTGCCCTTCACCCCTGCTGTTCCTTCCCCGCTCTGTGGCTCTGAAACTCGCATGACCCCACAGACCATAATGACTGTCCAGCCTACAACTTGCTGCCCATGACATTCCCTGTACTTGCAGCCAAATCTTGGCCCATTGCCCAACACTGCACCAACATATCTTGAGAACTTTTCCTTTTTCAGTTGCTATTATTATTTCACACAGGGTGTGGGAGTACCCTGATATTCTCTGAACTTAGGCTAAACTTCCTTATTACTGCTTTAGCTTCTTGTCTGGTTCCATGTGACACGAAATGTTTAGGAGCTCTGGCAACCAAACCTGTTGTGCCATCACTTCTGCAGCTTGCTCCCAGTTGACTGAGTTTCTTGTGGTCCTCCACTGAGGTGAAGCTGAGATAAATCAGATGTGATGGGTGCAGCCTCAGTGACCAGGTTTGGGAACCTCTTTTTGTGTAAAGTGCACTTGTGGCAATGTGGCAGCCCATTGCTTCCAGATAAATGCAGACAAATAAGGAAAGACTAAAGTGGGCTGCCCTCCCCTGCCTGAGGATGTGATGAAGGACACAGCATTAACAAGTCTGCTCGCCGCCACGATAACATTTCTGAGCACGGAGCCAGCACTGGCACCCTCAATGTCTCCTTTCCCTACCTCCTCAGAGACAAATTGACCCTGCCTAAGTAAGAAAGGACTTTCCTAATCACATTAGGATCAGTTTAGATGGCAGAGAGGGTAACAAAATTAGAGCTTTTAAACCATTATCTCTTCTTAATGAACATCTGCGTTGATACAAGCCCGCGGAGAGTTAAGGAAAGCTGAGCTATGTCTGATCTCATTACAGCTTTAAAAAACAAAATATGTGATGGAGAGCTGGTTCATGGCTGTAAGAAAACCATCAGTCTTTTTATAAGTGGCAAGAAAAGGCTCTGCTCAAGCCCAGAGTGGCTATATTCTGATTCTTGAATTAAAAATAAAATGATCTTTGATGCTGCAAGTCTTTTCCTAGGTCCCATATGCAAACTAATATAATACCTAGTCAAGTAATGTGTCTATAATTTCATATTATACATGTCATGCCATAGTGTTTTAATCCTGTTGTCTGCCTCTTGCTTGATGCAATAATTGCTGTAATATTTTACATAATCAGAATTAATATGTTGTAGGGAGATGCCAGGGAGCGTGTCTGATCTGCTTGCTACAACAGCAACAACTGAAGTGATATTGTTATTGTACTCAGAGGGAAACATGCACTCTGCAGAAAAACTGGACTGTATGAAGCAGAGAACTGGACTGGATTTTGGCTAATGTCACATGGATACCTGTATGGTGGGTCATGCAATGGTCAGGAGTTTTACTGTCCAACATGTTTTTCTTAAAAACAGTAGATGGGAACTGTTCACGTATTTCTTAGAATCACAGGATTGTTCAAACTGGAAAAGACTTTTAAGATCAAGTCCAGCCATTAACCCAGCACTGCCAAGACCATCACGAAAGCACATCCCGAAACACCATATCTACATCTCTTTTAAATACCTGCAGAGATGGTGACCCAACCACTTCCCTGGCCAGCCTGTTCCAATCTTTGGCTATCTTTTGAGGGCAGAAATTCTTCCTGCTATCCAATCTAAACCTACCCTTACACAACCTGAAGGCATTTCTTCTTGTTCTGTTTCTTGTTACCTGAGAGACTGACCCCAACCTTAACATAACTTAGAAAGAAAATAGGACTTCCTGCTGACTTATCAAAGTATAATTTACTGTTTAAAACCACTGTCCTTTTATGCATATGTGTACTTATGAAAATAAAACTCCTGATCATCCACACACCTGAACAATCAGCTCACCCCCTGGCTCTTTTTGCACCACCCTAGCTACATCTCTCCAAGGTGAAATTGCTGTGGCAAGAGCTAACCCCAACCAGCTAAAGAAGTCATTTGTATTTAACTGCAGGAAACAGGTTACTTCCCATCCCTCTTTTATTTATACATAATCCACCAGTCTTAGATGTTGATACTGTGCAAACATTACTTCTGCAACACATTTATGTTGATGTGTAGAAGGGCATATGTGCTGCACACACACACATCTTCTTCCCTCCAATTTGGCAGAAACCTAAGTGTAATTTTGAAATGTCACACCTCACATATAATCCCCCAAAAGAGTTTGCAATGCAGATCCCTTCACCACTCTGGTTCACAGCACATCCCTAAAGCCAGTAATACTGGTAACAGCCTGAGATGGGAGAGCAAAATCTATTTAAGCCAGCCTCACTACTGAAGTCTTTTATGAAACTACTCTCTCCATCTATAGACATTTAATTGCTACCTAGCTTTTGGCCTCATTAAATTCCAGATAATTAATCCCCAAGTACTAGATATTCACTCTGCCCCCAGACACTTCAACAGGTTTTCTTAGCAGTGGCCCTGAAATGATTATTTCCTTCACTCAGTGCTGAACATGCTGTCTCAAGCAGTTTGATGCATGCCCATTAACAGCACACCACTTGGCTATAGTAAGAACAAGAAAAAGACAGGAGAAAAGTACAAGCCTTGCAGTATCATCAACATTTCTGTGAATTTCGGTGATGAGAAAAATGCAGATTTGTCTGCTTCCAGGACAATTACCCTGTTGCTCTCCAGGGAGCTCAGTTTGCAAAATGGCCAAAGAGCCAGGCTGAGCTCCAGAGCTGCTGCCATGCACCTCTCATGCCTTGGGATTGTTACCTGCCCATCCATAGGGGAGAGAGCAAAACCCAGTCCCTACATTTTGAAAGCATCTTCCCCTTGAACTGCTTATTCTCCAGTTCTGATTCAAAAGTGGATAAAACCTCTAGGAAATGGGCACAACATTTTCCCAGTTGTTCAAAAGGAACATAAAACTTTGCTGCCATTTAATCCTAAGTAAATTCTACCACAGACCTAATTCAATCAAAACTTCTCTCTTCCTCTTAAATAATCAGCAGAAGGCATCTGCTGTAGGTGTCCCTGCATGAGCAGCAGCAGAGGCACATCAGGAAGGCAGCATCCCACAGGCACTGCCCAAGCACTGCCCTTGAGGACAAACAGAGGCATCTTGCATGAAATTTACACTTTTGCCCTCAGGCACTCAACAGTGTCTTCTTTTTTTCCTATTTTGTATAACAACTTTAGTACAATCTTGAGATGATGCAGCACAGACTTGAAAGTAACATTCTTATTTTCTAGATTGTTTGTGCTAGGAAAACAGCCCTGACAAGAGCTGGGATGTTCTCACAAAGCCCATGGACTTTGGGGTGAGATAAAGAATAGTGTTTGTCCTTCAAAGGATACTTTTTCCTCACTATAAATGCTATCAGCTTACATTTACTTTTCTTCTTTTTTTAGCACTGTATTGCTGTTTGTTGTATGAACAGGTGCCTGGATTGATTATCTCCAAAACCAGAATAATTAATGGCTTTCTGTAACTTCAACATCAAATGTATTTTGATCAGCTTCAAAAAAATCCCCTTCTTTCAGCTAATGGGAGGTGTGAACCTCTAAGTGCTGAGCCCGTGAGATTTTCTGACTTCAGAGATTTCATCTCTCATTCCACAAAATTATTGCGAACATCTTAATAAAAAGAGACTGGAGTTTTCTCTTTTCTGTGTCACAGATCTTGCCTTAACCTCAGAAAGGCCTTGGTTTTCCCTCCTCTAAAATCCAGGTGACAATATTTATAAGGTGTCTGGGAGTTTCTACTTGAGGGACATTTTATGGAAGCCAAGCTATTTGCCAAAGACAAGCACGATATTTTCCAGATCAATGAGCCACAGACTCTATACTGCAGGTAAAAAAAAAAGACGTACAAGAATAACCAGTACCAGTCCCCTGAAACAGGAGATTCAATACTTAATTAGCAGAGAAGTAGAATTAAGGCATTTTAATTCTGCCAGGCTGGTAGGCCAGGGCAAAGGGAGCAGAAAGCCCACAGCTGATCCCCATGATATGGGGTGACCAGGAGCCTGCAGGAGCAGATGCTCTGCAGGGAGAATGCTCTCTGCCCTCTCCTGGATGGGGAAGCCAGCTGGATGGGTCAGGAGCTGACTGGGGGAAAAGTAAAGGAGCAATCCAGCAAGATGGGGCAGGGGCAGAAATCTGCAGCTACCTGGGAAACCAGCGGGGAGAGCTGGGGCTCTGCTCTGGGGTAGGTGGTGTGTGCAGACTTCGCTGGTTTTACGGAGTGCTGAAGCATCAGCCAGGAGGTTTGCAAGCTGGGGTGACTTTCACAAAGCCTCAGAGGGCAGAAAGTGCTGATCCAGCAGTCAAGATGAGCTGTATCTGCACCTGCAGAAGCTGGTAGGGAGAAGAGCACAGGGAAAAGGGGCTGTGGAGGGAGCAGGCTGATGCAGTAAACACCAAGCAAATGTAAACCTACTGCAAAGACATACCAAATTGATACAAACCTTGCTGCTATTTTGGCAACATTCAGGGAGAAGAAAACAGTGAACAATGCCTTCCCAGCCTTGCCAAAGCCTTCCAAGGTAATCAAATGTATCCTTTTTTTTTTTTCTGCTGACAGTACAATTTCTAAAAATATCATATTTTGCCCATAGACATGTGATCTCTATTGACTAAAGTCATTGTGTTCAAACCAGAGGACTTTCTAAAAGACATCTGGGAACTGAAATTATGGCCTTGAGCTCCTGAGAAAGGATCTTGGTTTTGGATTTGTGCAGCTAGCCTGGTTAGGTTGCCATAAGATCCTCTTCTAGCTTTAAAGGATGCGAATTTAAGTCTGCAAGAAAATTTCTCTACCCTCACCAGAGCTTCACCCTGTGTTATGTCAGTGAAATTTCAAATAGGAGCAGAAATGGAAGAGCCATTTAACTTGTGCAATTTCCATCTCATCTGGGAGTTGCAGCAGAAGGAACACTAGAAGGACACTGTTGCTAGGTCATGATGGGTGCAAATTCCCTTCCTAATTAATGTTTGTTAGTGTGTATGTATTACTTAACCCCAGTTCTGAAACACAGAAATGTGCTGTTCATGGTAACCATCTCCTCTCCTCTGATCACGACAGGCCAGCAGCTTTATGAAAGCTTTTGGTACCTGCTCTGTCTACAGAAGAGTTGATTTAAGGCTCTTTTAATGAACATCTTCTGTTACAGATTGATTTTCTGCACGTCTAATAGTTTAACTTTGAAATGATGTGAAGGCCAGAACTACATTAAGCCCATACAAACAGCAAAACACCCTGACATAATAAAGCAAAAAATTGTTGCTGACCTGCAGCTGGTGCATTCTCCCTCTGAGAGCCTGCCTAAGCATCCTAGCCAAATGTTCTCTCAAATAATATTTCTCAAAGGTGAGCTCATAAGCGAGTTAATTAAATACCAAATTGGTTATTGTGAGTGCATTTACTGGGCATGAAAAAATAATGCATCTCTGACATTTCCCTCTGTAAATATGTTTTAAATAATTTGTTGGTAGTTAACTGCCATACTGCAAAATTAGGGCAAATAGTTATATTTTGGATGCTATAATGCAGCTGCTTTATGGTAATTAAATGACACCAATAGGTTATGCTTAGATAAAGTTCTGGAAAATCAGGAGCATCACATAAAGGTATGGCATTCACTGGTTCCCTGGGCACATCTCCTGGGTTAGTGTAGGCATGGCAGACAAGGACACTCCCACATTAGTGACCAGGGCAGCACAGAGCAGGGAGGGGGCTGACCTGCAGCAAGCTGTTATATCTTGGAGATGACCTGTTCACACTCCCTGTTCCCTGGCCATGAAGTCTGGGGTGGTAGACAGCACTGCAGAACACCACAGGCCACTTACACCATGGGGAGCCCCCATGTGTGAGCCACAGGCACAGCTGCAGGCTTGAGATATCAGGGAGCCCTGAACCCCTGCTGGCTTTGTCCAGAGAAGGATTTACCCCTTGAACACATGAATTTATTTCCTTTCTCACCTTAGGGACAGGATGTGAAGGGTAAACCTATCAAAACAAAAGGCTTCCTGCTCTTGCACCTCTCTTTGCTTTAGGGCCAGGGCAACCACCTCCCATGTGGAGATTTGGCCATGACACTCTATTGAATCCCAGTCAGCCTTAGCCTTATCTTGCACACTGAGAGTGAAGATAATGCATGAAAAAAAAATCATATGGAACTGCAACAGCCTCCCTACTCATTTGCTGTGGTGATAGGTATCAGGAAAATTAAGTTCCCTGGCAAGACAAAGGAAGATCTTGCTTTTGACACTGTAGTACATGGACATCTCCCATGGCCTGATATGTCCTTCCATTCTTGTTTGGCCCTGTCCTAAGGCAGTGCACAGTACACATCTGAAATTTCTGCCAGTTAAGAACTTCCTGAAGATCACTGATCTGACAAGTTGGGTTTTTTTTCCATTTGCTATTTGGACATATTGTATGAGAATTAACTCCCGTTTTCATAATTAAAGCTCAGAGACTGGGTGGCTGCACTGCAGATACAGATTTTTCTTCAGGTCTGGCAACTCATGATACTTAGGATTGAATGAGATGCAGTTTTATCATTGTTGTGCACAGGGAACCACCACAAAAACCCAACATGATGAAGACCTTTTTTGTTTATTGGTGAAAATAAGGGTGATGAATACTTCCGCACATTTATTTTTTTATCAAGTCATTGGTGTGGTGAAACCTAGATGACTGAGCTCCCCGGGATCTTGCCTTTTCCCAGGGAAAAACACAGAGGTTGCTGCACTGAAACATGCTTTTCCAAAGCACAACCTTCAGCTGTGATCTAGGTGGCTGGAAGCTGAAAGAAGAAGGTTGGAAGCTGAAAGTAAAAGGTGCCACCTTTGCTGTTTTTGTTAGGAGAAAGAGTCGGGTTTTGACACAGATCTGCCCCAAACCCCAATGCACAACAACAAGGGAGGTTGGGGAGGTATGTGTGCCTTGTGGTGTCTACCTCAGACCCTCGTTTTCTGTCCAGCTGTGCCTCCTCTCACAGTGCCAGGCTGAGGGGGCATCCTCCATCCTCTGCCTCCCTCCTGAAGCCGGGCAGCGATAGCACACTGCGCAATGCTGAGGCGGCATGATTGCTCCTTCCCTTCTCGGGGGTGGCTGCATGTTAACCGTGGATTAATGAGCCCTCCTAGTATTACTTAATGCTCCCAAAATGCTTTATATTTTCTACTTACATTGTAATAATCATTAAGGGATTAAAGTAAAAAAAAAAAAAATTATCAACTTAGATGGCTGCAGTTAAGCTTCAGCATCCTCATTTTGTTTCTTACCTGTTTACAGTGATGAGATCAGTGGAGCACATCCTTTGGCCTTACTGACACCAAAAAGATTGGCAACTTCACAGTATTTATGGCAACAGCATCGGTTTTGCAGATGGGCCCATTGCACACACAATGAAAGGTAACCTACACAGGTGATTTAACTATTTTGGCCTCCACCCCAAACCACTTAACTGATGTCAGGGAATATTGTCCCTCATTAATTTATAGGGACACAAACGAAAGACACAGATTCCTGCAGAGCATCCCAGCTAGATGACGACTTCTGCAGCTCCAGCAACGTGATGGAGTGCCCATGGCATGGCCTGTCAGGTTTGGAGGCAGATAGACCACAAGGCCTTGTCAGGATGCTATTGAACAGATCTTGTCTCCTGCAGGGCTTGTTAGTTCAGACACAGCACCCACCTGATGCATCTATTTATCCCCTGGGCTCAGCCTGGCTCCTATCCAGCCTCTGCTGCACCTCTGCTCCATCTATTCTTGCAACTTGGCTCCAAGACCTAGAGGGGCAGGAGACAGACAGCCTGCCAGGGCTGTTGGTGTGCCCAAAGGCTCTGTTTGTGCATGGAGGGGAAAGGCAGTTCTGGGTGCAGAGGAAAGCACAGCAGACTCTGTCACTGTTTCCTGTAACCTGATTTTGCCCATGAACTCAGGAACAAATGGATGGGCCTTGGGGAAATCTTGGTGATGCTCACCAAGAGGTAGGGTTGATCCTCACCAGGGAAACAAATTACCCACAAAACCCAGACCTAAATTGTAGGACTTCTTGGCTGTAGAGGGTAGATTTTTGTTCAACTTTTAACACTCAGCTATTTGCAAGTACCAGGTGGCATAAGTCTTCCTGAGCTGTAATTTTGGGTCATCCAGGACTAAGGAGGCTGCAACCCACTGCGCCACTTGCCTGTAGAGAGCCTCAAGGTCCTTTTCCACAAAAAAAGCCAAGCCCCTAAAAAGCTACTTGATCTGCAAATTTCTTCTAAAAGCCAAGAAGCAAAAGTTACTATTACAAAAACTGCTGAAAGGCTGCTTTTGGCAGATTTTCCATCTGAGTGAGCAATGAAAAGGTTTTCCCTTTCCCAACATCTGCTCCATCAGACTGAGTTCTCTTGCTACTGGCTGTTCTTTGGCCTCTGGCAAACTGAAGTTGCTTTAGTTAAAGCAACAAATAAGCAAAATATCCAGACACAGCCTGGATTTATCTGTGAACTGGGATGTTCTTTTCTAATCACTGGTTTATTATTAAAAAATCATTAAAAGCTTAAAAATTATTAAGAGATACCAGTAAGCTCATGTTTAGCTGCAAGTATAAATTATCTCCAGTTGCCTTGTGAAGCTTCTGGAGATTAAGCTGCTTTCAGATCTGTTTTCTGATAGTGCCTTCATCTTTTACCAACAGCCTGAAACAAAATTCAGTCTTTATAATTGGTTATTTACAATCCAGTGGTTGTGTTTGTGCAACCATTCACAACCTTAATATTTTTGAGTTTCTTTTTTGAAAGTTTATTTTTTGAAAGTTTCTTTTTCGAAACATTTTCTATGGCAAAAGAAACTCAGTAAAAGTTTAATTTTCTTTTAAAGCTGTATCATTTCCCATGTGATTTAGACCCTTGAGATTCCATGCAGGAACAGTAATTGGACAAAGGGTTCCAGTTTGGCTGTTTGGGGTGAATTAGTGAATGGTGAATTATTGCAAGCATTTGCATCTGTTTTCCTGACACAGTTTAAATCTTGACCTGGGCACAGCTATGAATTATCTGCAGGCAGACATGTACCTACTTATAAGTAATGTGCTCCTGCTGTATTGCTGCCTTTTTTGAGTTTGCACTCTGCTGAGGTTGGCATGTGGCTATGAAAAACTTGTATTTTCAGCCACTCCCTGAAGCACAAATAATGAGAAGTTTAACCTTCTTGAGTTAATGTGTTGAGGGAAATATTTATATGGGACACTGCTTGGCTCAACAGGGGCAAAGACTTTCACAAAAAGTTTTTGCCAGAATGATGACAGAGAGGAAACAGAATGAGCCGCACAATACCCTGACCACATCACAGCTGCTTCCTAAGAGTGTAAGAAGAGAAAATAAGATGTGAACATATCTCCCAAGCCAACAAACCTGAAACAAAACATTTTTGAAGGACCTGTGTCTTGGGCTCCTGTCAGACACCTTATGGCGAACTTTGCTGTGGTGGGCTAGGACATTCCTGATTCCAGGACCAACACAGCCACTGCCAAGGCAGCATTTCAGCTGTCTGTCTAGTCTACATACAAATGCAAACTATTTTAATAGTCCCACAAAAGCCTGTGAAATGGGTTGGAGCTGGCCTGAGGACCTAGCTTTGTTTCCCCCTCTGCTGCCGCTGCAGCGGAGCTACAACAGCCTTTAAGGAACCAACAAAGTCATGGGGAATGGCAATATTTCCCTCCCATAAAGCCCCCCAACAAAACACAGGTCACCCACAGACTTGCATACTGCAAAACATGAGCTGGCCTAAAAAGACTGGGAAAATCAGCATTTCCTCATCGCTAGTGATGCTATCTCATCCTAAGTCACCAAAATCTGTGCTGCACCTCCGGCTTTCAGTGATCAAAGACAAACAGAAACAGACTCCTTGGAGCCTGTGAGCAGACCCAGAATCCAGGCAGGGAACAGAAATTGCACTACCTAAGTAACCTCTCTGCTTTGTGCCTCTTTGCACAGCAAATTAACACAGCTTGCACATCCAAAAGCAGGTCTGAAGCATCAGGGATTCTACCATAGGGGGGAAGTAATCATGAAGCAGTTAACTGAATAAGCCCAGGAATTTTCTTTCTGCTGGAAGCCATCCCACAAGGAGAATGAGAGGAAGATTTGTCCAAGTGGATTATTTTCGCCATGTGACTTGCTCCACATTATTTTCTCCACTCAGCGCTCTTTAGGAGCATGTTTACACTTGTGCCATGGTACAAAGTCTTTTCTGGTAGATATTGAACAATCTGTCTTCTCATTGTCAGAATTTATTTAGCATTCCTTGTGATTACAAGTGAGGGTGCTTGTCCCAAAGCATATTCTGGAGTATGTCTTACTGTCTTTTGCCATCCCTCATCTGCCACAGTGACCTCCTTTCCAGTCCAGACTGATTTAATTGGCTGGTGATGTCTCTGGACTTTGGACCACCATGAGGATTCGCATTTTGGATGAGTTTAAATTACCAGATACTTGTAGCTCCATACTTTTTCACTGGTGTCAGTCTCCTGTGCTGCACCTTGGATTCCCAAGTGCATCCCTCAAGACTTTCTGTCTGCCTTCTTTATTCTTTTCTGATAGGGTTTTCTGATATGACTTTGGTTATTGTTGAGGCAAAAGTTCAAAGATTGCTCTCAACACCCTTACACTGCTGCACCTGCCTCAAGTTCAAGTCTTTTTATTCAGATTAATGGATACTTTCTTGAAGAAAACTTCTAAATTATTTAATTTTGTATTCAATCCTGCTTTAAATCCGAGTTCTTTGAAAAAACTCCCAATTTAGTTTTTATCCTGTATTAACTCTAACTCATATTTTACTAACATTGTTAACATTGTTAGCACCAAGTTCTGTTTTTATAGAGTATTGCAGGGTCAGAACACTTTGGGTAGGAAAGGAGTTCTGGGCAGTTGGGGATGCAATCTCAGAAATTGCACAGCAGCTGGTTTACAGTCCTGCTTACACAGCTCAGGATGAGGCTGGTCTGTGCCCCAAGGGTACACTGCTGGCTCATGTTCAGCTTATTTACCATGTAGGTGCCCTTTGTCCCTCTCTCTTACTTGGAAAAGGTACTACAGTCCATGCTTTATTCACTCACTCTGCCTGAAATTCTCTGTCGTCAACTAGTTCCAAAAGGAATCCCCTACTTTTTTCCTGGTGATGAGTTTCTTGTAGTAGAAATAAATTGAAAGCTCCAGCATGCAGTTATGTTGCCAGACCTTTTTTTGCTGTATCTGAAATCTCCCTAAAAGCTTTCTTTTCTGGCATGGAAAGGAAGCTGTCTTACCTGAACCTGTGTTAAACAGCGAACATAATATTTGGTGTTACTGTGCCCAAAGTTTTGGATGTGTCTTAAGGAGACCACTATCCTGCTTGGTTTTCCTTTTGTATGAGTTAAAGGAACTGTAGGGTACCAGAGGGGTTCATTTAATTTAACTTCAGCTAGACAAAAATGACATATCCATGCCAAGGTAGTCTTCGAGCTTCCTTGATTGTTGGTGGCAAGAAAAGCAGTCTTTCTTTGAGAACAAAGAATGTGTCTGATCCTGGACTCGTAAGGATGTTGCACCACAGAGAGAACCTCAGCTCTCAGGCAGAAAAAGCAGGGAGCTCACAGTACTGCCCTCCTTTTACAAGCAAAGCCTGGACTCCCCTGGCCTGTGGTGTGCCTTTCCATACAGGGAGTCCAACCAGCATAGAGAGCACCTCCCTGTGTGCAGCCAGGTGTCCTCAGCTGAGCAGACATTGCAGTGCAGCACTCAGACTTCCCTGCTGAGGAGCAGGGTGTATTCAGTACGCCCTGAACCCTTGAAAAGAGGTGGGTAAGTCTGCTGAACTTCAGCAGGTTTTTCATATGGTACTTTGCTGGATTGAGTTTGATAATTTTCAGAACAAGCACGTCTGGGTGTCTGATCCTGCAAAACATCCATATTTTTCCATCTGTGCATGTGCTTGACCCTGAGCCCCTGAGCACTCCTGCTGAGGCTGGGGTACTGCCACAATCACCATGCTTGCCACCTTCCTGCTGTTCCCATTTCAGCCTCTCATTTTCACAAAGCCTGGAGGTGACTGTAACCACCCCCTCACCCCAGCTGCCCTGTGTAATCCCTATGTGGTGGTTATTTACTCCATTTTTAGGCTTATTGCTTTGCTTATTTTCCACATGGTGGTTTCCAGGAGTGGAAGAACATTTTCGTCCTCTGCTGATGTGGTTTTCTGCTCTGTAGCATCTGCCTCCTTTCTCATCTATAGCATTTGTGCTCTGCACAAGGAGATGTTACCAATTTAATATTTTTCTGTCTTATTTATGCTCCATTTCTCTGTTTCTCTTTACATTTCAGCTGGCATTTGATGTGAAAGAGTGTGTGATCTTGTGTTTAAAATATTCACAAGGACTCGTGTCTCTTCTCAGCTATGTATTTACTAGGAGCTGATGGGCACTTCATCAGCTACTCTGAACCCTAATATTTCCATGTGTAAAATACTAAGGCTGTTTGAATGATTTATTTTTTACTGAGGAGGCTAATCTGGAAGTGAAAAAGGGTTTCAGTTTGGATCAGTTCAGAATGAAATTGCTCTGGAAGAGAAGATTAGAACTGAAAGCACTGCATCTGGTATGGAAATATGTGGTTAATTTCTTCCCAAAGTTGCTTCAAACATTTCTGTCTTTTAAAAAAAGAACACCAAAATAAACACACAAAGTACTCAGAAGTCTCTGCTCTTCTCCTCCAGTGATGCTTTCATGGTATTGCTGAGACGAAAGGGGAGAGCTAAAGATAAATCCATTAATGTTATATAAGATGCTCAGAAATGCCTCTAAATAAATAAAAGTACTTCAGATTGTACACTGCACACGTGTCAGGAAATTTATTGGCAGTGCCAAGATGCTCTTCCCCTCTTCCCTCTTTGGAGAATGCTGTGGGAGAGCTGAGCAGAAGCATTGCAGGTGGTTATTAGCAGCAGGTCACCCAGAGCAATTTTCAGGAAGTCTCCATGCACAAGAGAAATTTTTCCATTCAGCACAGCCATAAATAATCCCAAGGGGTAAGAGCTTTGTGTGAGGTTCTGAAAAACAGCTGAGCCACTTCCCTGCCCAGCTGCTCGTCCTTGCAGCGTGGAAGCAGAAGGGACGAGTGTCTGCTTTGGCGGCGTGCACACAAAACCACCAGCTGAAATCCCTGCTGGAAGGGGATTTGCTTTGCCACACCAAAGCAGAGGGCAGATATTCTCTTTGGGGAGCTGGTGGGATCATTTCCATGTCTCACTGTGCTGGGTGGACAGCAAGGGCTGTGGCTCCTTCACGTGGACCTGCTTGCTCAAGCTCCAGGCCAGCTCAGGATGGCAATTAAGTTTTGCAGGCATGCAAAGCCCTTGGCTTCCTTGCCAGCTGCATCCACAGCTGGTGACACAATGTCTCACTGCTTTTTGCAGCTCTCCTGGTCTTGCCTGTGATCATGTTAAAGTGAAACTTCAGCTGTCAATAGCGAAATTGGTGACATCAAGAGTTGAATGATTGTGATTTCTTCTGAAACAGCTTGGAGGAAAGTAAGACATCCAAAGTTGCAGTGAAGTTAGTGATGCTTTCCTTTCACCAGCAGCAAGAAAAGCCCCAAATTAGGTTTTTGAATGACAGAGAATCTGAGGAGAATCTTTTGCTTTAAGGCTTTGGTACAGCAGGGAATGGGAAGCATGAAAAAGAACAAGAGCAGAGAATAAAAGATACTTAACAAAAAGAGGCAAGATATGGAAAGAAAGAAAAAGAATGTGGTCTGATAAGGTGTTTAATGACTGAACATACAAGGTTTTAAATCCAAACACACCACATGCATACAGAGGTGGGCTGGGAAGTTGCTGTCATGTTCAGCTAGACACAAGCAGCTTTCCCCAGCTCCATCAGAAGCTGAAGTGGCTCAGCTCTGCTCAGTTCTGCTGCAAAACTCACAGCCAAGTCTGGCCCAGTGTATTGCCCAAACCTTGGAATTGGAGGCTGTAAACCTTTGGAGGCTCTCCAAAGGAATTCCCTCCTTTTTGGTGGCTCCTGTGCTGCCTGACACCCACCTCCAGGGGCTCCAAAGAGAACCATGGCTCTGTGCCATCCTGTGCCAATGCCACAAGAGGTGCCAAGGGCAGCCCATCAGGGTCATTGCTCCCATGGTCACCATGCCAGGGGAGCAGCAGGCCCCATGCAGCCAGGAGAGCATGGCTGTGCCCTCCCTTGCTCCTCACTCCCCCATTCCAGTTCCCAGTAAAGCTGCACAAAGACTGTCCTTCCCCCACTGCCACACTGTGAAATTATTGCAGGATTCAGTTTTCCTCTCTTGAGCACTCAGTTCAGTTTTCCTCTCTTGAGCCAATTTCCTGCTGTAGGGGGAAGACTTTGGGGGTGCCAAAAGAGACACAAAGTCTCAGCTCTGAGCCAGGCAGAACAAGAATTATGGGCTTTTAAACAGCATAGGAAGCACCAAAGTCCCAGGAAGGCAGGGCACAGACACAGCAGCTCCTCTCCCTCATTTTACCAGAGCTCTTGGGATCTAATGTGCTACCTTTAGACTCAATTTCTTGCATTACTTAATACAGATCCATTTTACTGAGAAAAAAATGAAGGTTTCAAATGTCACCCAGCTACATATGCTGGGAGTTCTTTGCTACAAGGTGAGAATCTTAATGGTTAAACAAAAATTATACTCTGTAAATTCTGACTTTGAGGCAAAATTCATGATGTCTGGGAGCCTGACTGAGGACATTATAGCACCTGCAGAGATTTGCAGGACCATATTCAGTGTGCCTTTGATCTGCTGGGAAGCAGACTGAGACCTTGCCACTGATTTTGTGTAATCAAGCCTTGTATTAAAGCACTCCTTTTTCCTCTGCACCCTCTGTGTTAGTCACAGCAATTCCTTTGGGACAGTATTTCTCCTGAGAGAGTTACCTGGGCTATTGTGTCTAACCCAAAGGGCTGCACTGAGAAATTCCTGATATTCCTGAGCCATATCAGAGTGGGTGGATTACAAAGTAATATGTGGCTGTGTTTGATGGCTACTCCTCACCCTGCTGTCAAACACCTGTCAAGGGGAGAGACATTTCTCTAATATTAAAATAACAGCACTGTCTTCCATTCATAACATTTGACTTCAAATGTCCTGCAACCAGGTCAGGTTGAATATAGAATCAGAGAATACTGGAATATTTTGAGTTGGAAGGGACCTTTAAAGGCCATCTAGTTCAGTTCTAGTTCTGCAATGAGTTGGGACATCTCCAATAAGATCAGGCTGCTCAGAGCCCTGTCCAGCCTGACCTTGAATGTTTCCAGGTACAGGGCATAAACCACCACTCTGGGAAAGTTGCCAGTGTTTCACCATCCTTATCATAAAGAACTTCTTCGTTATATCTAATCCAAATCGATCCTCCTTCAGTTTAAAACCATTACCCTTGTGCTACTGCCTCAAATTCACTCTCAAAATCAAATGTGGGTAGGAAAGGACTCAGTGCTTGCCCACTTGATCCCCCTCCAGAGATGTAGCAGAACACACAGGGCCAGTTAGCAGTGGTAATTGACTTTCTGGGCTGGGAGGTGAGGAGAAGGAAGCCTGAGCCTATGAGTACAGGAACTTCTGAGGTGGGGGCTCTTTCCCTCCCTGTCCCCAGAGACACCATGGTTGTTACTCTGTGCAGAGCAGTCCTGCTTGCAGTGCCTTGCGGTGAATGCCGTGCTGCCCTTTGCCGTACCCACGGCGCTGCAGGTGGATGGATCTGCAGGATAAAGGTTAATGGCTGCTGGACAGGGGGGCTCTGGGGCCAGGAGGCAGCAGAGAATGGAGAGCCCCCAGGGAGAGCTGCCTGGGCTTGCTGTGCCTCCTGTCTGCAGGGCACCCTTAAAGCCACATCTCAGGACAGACCGAACCTCCTGGGGCCACCAGGTCAGCTGGGATTCCTTCAAACAGAGGCAGGGCTGACAAAGCCCTGCCTGCTGCTATCCACATCCCTACAGAAGGATTTCAAACCTGAGGTGCCCAGCGCTCACACAGCCCTAGCCCACAGCTGGGGTGGGAAACAGGCACCATGCCACCAGCCCAGGTTTGCAGGCAGCAGAGCATTTTGCAGATCCTCTCACTGCAGCTGTCACAATCCTGCTGGACACTGGGGCCAAATGCCACTTTGTCCCCAAATCACAGCCCTGCATGGGAGATTTGAGGTTGTCTGGGCTGAGACAGTGGCATCTGGGCATTGTTAACAGCAGGTTTCATAGCTGCTCTCCTCCCTTGCACCAGTAAATAGATCTCATGGGGGTGTAATGCACCCTAGCACTTTAATACTCCTTGAGGATAAAGTGGATTACAATGCTATTTGGCTGGCCACTGGGTGCAGAGCCAAACTGTTATAACAGGATTCAAATCCCTTCCCTAAGTCAGAGCAGATTTGCTTGTTGCTTTAAAAACTAGTGAAAGACAGCCCAGACCCATAAACCATGTTACAACCCTTTTAAAATATTAAGATTGAACTATTTTATGACATTTTTTGAATAATTTTTTTTTGTAATTCCACAAGTTCCTTGAAGTGCTACAGAGGTGGAGATTGATGTTTTTTACAAGAATAATGCAAATACACTTTTTAATTTAAAAAAACAGTTTTCACGCTCCCCAAAGAGTTGAAAATTGTGTGTAAAAAGCTAGTAACTCCTTGAATGAAGAAGATCTGTTTTACTCAGCCATATGCAGCATGTCATGAAGCACCAGCACCTGTCTGGAATGTGATTGCACTGCTGTCCCCTGCCTGGCTATTGGGACAGGGACTGATGCTAAGGAGTGAGGATACCCCCCCCAACTTCACCTTCTTTCCAGTCTGCTGTTCTGGGGAGAATTTTTATTGACAGGGGGCAAATGGACAGGAATTCACTGGGCCTCACCTCTGCAGGATCAGAAAACCCTGCCCATTTCTTCCATGCAAATGGAGAACCTTTAAACTTTCCCTGCATCAGTGTTGCTCCTTCATTTGGTATGGCTTTGGAGGGAGCAGCCACTTGGCTAGAGAGCTCTGTTGCCCAGCTCTGCCTCTCCAAGGGAAGATGTCAGGCTGACCACATGGTTGAAAGAAGGCAGGTCACAAAGTCATGGATACAATATGATTGAGGAGGAAGGTGACCTATATAAGTGTGGTAAGTAAGTGGTTTTCTCTGCTTGGCAAGTGAATTTTGATCCCAGCATAGCACTGTGCTGTGAGATGCTGCTATGTCTGGGAAAGCTTTGTAGGAGGACAAAGAGCAGAAAGTGGCAAGAAGGACAAAGGTTCCAAAACAAACACCCCCTCCCATTCATACTCCTGCCAAACCAACAAAACAGAGGGGGACAGTTGCAAAATTGTCTTTCTTTCTTAGAGTCACCCATGTCTGCCTGTTGAGTGCAGGAAAAATAGCAGCAGATCAATAGAGGTGTCTGCACTGACATTTTTACCATCTTGCCCTTAAGGAAACACAGAAATGTTCATAAACCTTCCCAATTAATGAGCCTTTCAGTGGGAAGAAATACATGGGTTTCTCTCTAAGTGCGTGCTTCTCTACCAACCTCTGGATCTCTCCAAAAAGAAGAGGCAAGTGACAGCTCTGGTCATTGTCAGAGGTCCAGGTTGTGATGATGGTGGCAGCATTCTGGCATAACTTTACAGCAGTGCCCCCTTGGCCTGGCTGTGGGTCTGTGAAAGCAGAAGCTGGTTCAACCTTCCCTGGAGGGCACCAGGGCTCCTCTGCTGCTCACTGAGTGCTTTCTGAGATGCCACATCTCTGACACACATATGTGATCACCAGCTACAGATCCTCCTGTGTGGGCTGAGTCCCACTACATCCCTGAGCACTCCCTTGGGTGGAAGGAGTGAAAATGGAGGTCCTGCAGCAATTGACTTTAATGAAGTTATGTGTAGTGGCACTGATTGAAGACCTGGCCCGTGTGAAGGATGTCAATGTGCATAATCACACCAGAGTGTGATGCCTGTCATTCATCATTTGCACCAATCAGCCAGGAGTCCCCTTGCACCAGCACTGTGGAGATACAGAATAAAATAATCCCTTTGCAAAGGGCTTATGATTTTGGAGTAAGCACAAACATTTAAGTCTTGAAGAAAAAGGAGAGAAATGACATTGCTCCCAGCCCTTGTTTCCTAGCAGGTTTGTATTCATCGACCACAAACCTTAATACAGTTTTCACTCCACTTGTCAATTGTTAAGATAGATTTGGGGGCTGTCAACAAAATGTTACAGTTGAAAAGACCCAGCTAGAAATAATAGACTAAGAACCATCATAGTCATAACACTGTAAATCACCACAGAAAAATAACTTTGGCCCTTTCACATTTCATGGTCCCTTAGATGCCTTTTAAGAGGAACAACAGCTCCCTGTGCATCCCTGGGGGAGAAATGGGCACCCTGAGAAGCAGGTTCACCTGGCTTCAGTCTGACACCAGGCTTTGGGCAAGGTGCCTTGCTTCCAGTTGGTCCACAGGCTGCTGTGGGTGAGCAACTGTTTGTGTCACGCTGGGCACAGAGGGACCTGATCCCCACATCTCCTCTGGATGCTGCCACAAAGGGGTGATGCATTCCTTACACAGCTGGAGGGAAGCTGAACACCTCGGGGGCACATCAGGGCTAAAGCCCACCGTATTTATGTGGGTGGTTGTGACCTGGGTAACCTGGAGCACTTGCACAGCACGTTTCACTCTACAGTCAGAGGGGTTGATCACAGCAGAGGGTTTCTCATCAGCTTGCTCATCTGAATGGTGTCTCAACAGGCTCCTGTGCCTTTGGGTTCCCAATGCAGCCCTATCAGGGGAGCAATTCCCACCCCAGTTATGACAATTCTTACTGGGGCTTTACTCAGACACACCAGACCTTTTCCTAGAGCGTCCTGTTTGTTTCCAAGAGAATTTGCTTCCAATGCCTGCATTCCAAGGCTGCCACAGCAGGACTGAGATTGTTCATCTTTCTGTGGGGCTTTCAGTCTGAGCAGTGAGAAGCTTGGCCACGGGGGATTTTAGTAAAATGAAGTGCCATATATGTTTGACACAGCTGCAGCTCCTACCATAGCAAACCTGCAACTCAGCAGGACCTGAAATGATAAACTTGGGTCTAGTCTTAGGTAAGAGTGAAGCAATAGTCACCCCCCTATGTGTTTATGGGACCTTATCAGACAGTTCCAGTGGCACTGAAATTGTGTTGGGACCTGTTGTGTGTTGAGAGCCTTTTTTTTCTGCTCACTTAAAAAAAAAAATAAACTTAAAATGATAGATGAAGGTAGCAGGAGATAGTCACATAAAAGGGTTGAGCACAGAAGAATTCACTGACAAAATCTCCCTGTGCACTTAGGAACGCAGCTATTTCTTTGACCCATTCAGACAACCAGACGCTTTCAGATAATGACAGGCTGTTTTTAGCTTATCTTTTAGCTTATCTTGCGAGGAGCGCGGTGCCGGCAGAGCCGAGCCCGCACCCCGGCGGTTCAGTGCCTGCCCCGGTCGGCAGCGCTCAGAGCGCAGCCTTGCGGGAAAACCCTCCCGGAGCCGGCACCCTGCTAGAAACAATCTCCTTCTGCCTTAGCACAGCCTGAGACTGGAAAGATGACTGTGGGAAACATGCCTTTTTTTTTTTTTTTTTTTTTTTTTTTTTTTTTTTTTTTTTTTTTTTTGTGAGGTGATGCTATTCTGAAGAGGGATTTACCCCATCAATGGACGTCCCAGTGACCAGGAACTCGGGAAACATTCTTCCTACAACCCCTCCAAGTACCTCACAGGGACCCTTGCAGTGCCAAAAATAAGTTGTCCTGAATTAAATTAATTTCTAAGCTTGCACCAGGATAGCGGAACAACCTCAAGAGTCAGATCAGGAAGGACTTCTCACAAAGCAGAAGCCACTTCATTAAAGTTGG
Organism: Ammospiza caudacuta; assembly: GCF_027887145.1. Classification (NCBI taxonomy): domain Eukaryota; kingdom Metazoa; phylum Chordata; class Aves; order Passeriformes; family Passerellidae; genus Ammospiza; species Ammospiza caudacuta. The sequence continues at coordinate 59,443,693 of NC_080594.1, read as the reverse complement.
TCATTCACCAGTGTGACAAAGTAATTAAAGCCTCCTGATTGCTTTCTCCCCCTGCTGCTCCTTCTCTACTACAAACATGAAGGCTCCAGTATAGATGGAGCTGTTGACACTTTGTCAGTGAAAATTCAGAACCGTGCAAGTAAAAGAAATGCTTTTATGGGGACTATAAATAGTTTTGCGTTAAAGCAAATGTATCCTCCTTCCTAAAATAGATTCACCTTGCAAACAGCTTAAGGACAGTTTCAGCGCCAGAGGAATGTCTCCAGCTCCCCCCAGGAGACAGAAACAGCCGGTTTTCCTGTGCAAGCGGCAGCAGCGGAGATCCCTCTCCTGCCTCCCCCTCTTCCTGCTCCCCACAGCCTGGCAGCTTCCCTCTGTGCTGGGGTGTCAGCCTGCGAGACCACACAGCATCCTTCCACTACAAAGGGATGTTAATTCATCCAACTAACTTTTCCAATCATTTTTACTAAACGCTTGCAACATGCACGCTCATCGTGTGGGCGAAATGCAGGAGGAAACTTTGGGGAGGGGGAGCCGCGGCTTCCCACGGTCGCTCGGAGCAGTGGGTTCCTTCTCCTTTGCTCCTAAGGGAATCATGCATGCAGACAATGCAAACATCCTCTGTGCCACGGCTGCAATGTGTTAACAGCACTCTCCCCTTGCTGCCAGAGCACAGTTTCATTCCGTGTGGAGAATCACGGGTGACGGCGGTGGGGAGGACGAGGAGATGTTAGAAGAGAAAATAAATTTTTAACTCACCTTGAGGCTGTGTGTTGGGTTGACGACGCAGACAAGTTGCCCGGCAGCTGAGAAAACCCTCTTTGCCTTGTAGTGCTGAAACCGCAGGTGAATAAGATCTAACACAGCCCCAAAGCACTGGGTGAAGAAAAGCATCACAACTTTTGGCGTTGCTGCTGCCGCTGCTCCTGCTCTGCTGCTGCTGCTGCTGCTGCTGCTGCAGGCAGTGGGCAGGGGAAGCAGCCGGGGAGCTCTGGAGCCCTTGAGCCCGGGGTGGGAGCGTAGTCGGCGAGAGCTGCTCTCCGGCACAGCTTAGCATGCCTTCATATTCATCATCAAAATAAGACGGGAAGAGGCTTGCAGCAGCGGGGCGGCCAATGGAAAGGACAGGAATGTTATCCTTGAGGTCCGGAGACAGCCAATAACAAATGCCTCCCCTCCAGAAACTCCCTGATGAATTGAGCCTGGTGGAGAATGTATTATTGAACATTACCATACATCAGCACATTGCATTTATCTTGTGATTACAGCCAGTCATACGTAAGGCTGTGGAGATATGCAGGCAAAATTGATTGCTTAACATCTCCATTTATTAATTGCCTTAATTTAACAAAGGAGGGCTCAGATAGCAAAGCTAAATGTAAAGCGCAGGGAAAAACCCCTCCAGTGAAACTGTTGCAAAGTAGCAAAAATAGGTTAAGCAGACTATGTTTTAATGAGGGAGAAAAATCAAATATGCAAAGACAGTTACAGCTCCTTGCAGGGGTTAAGCAGAAGTAGAGCTTGCTACATAAATAGATTCTTACTGTCTGTGCATTCACAGGCTTCAATTTGGATTTTCACTGCTCTGAAGTTTTCTAAATTTTATATCCTGCTACTTCACAAGAGTCCCAGCACACAAATAACATTTCCTCCATCATTGAAAAGAGGAGAGGTCAGGTCTCAGGTCTGGAGTAACTTGGAATAACTCCATTTAGAGACAGCAATGTTACCCTGATTTACACTTGCTGGTGGATCAGGTCTGTTGGACACAAAACATGGTAATTACTGGATGCTGGAACTATGGGAGCATAAAAAGGCACAGAGCACGCTTCTAAAAATTATGAAATATGTGATGCATGAGAGCATCGCACACACAGAGAAACTTGAGCTGAGGGAAAAGTGGCTTTTAAATCAACAGAATAATTAAATATGCAGAAGGCTTTTCCTTGTCATTCATCTGCATATCAGTGAGCAGGAAATTACGAATTAGCCATTAGATAGTCCTAGGCATTAAAAAGGAATTAGGGAAGTGCAACGAAAATAAACATGCTTTTAGGTATTATTGCCAGTGCATATCTCTGCTGGTGGGCAGGGATCCTTCTCGAGCCATTGAGTCTCATTAAACTGGAGTCCCTGTAGCTGGGTTTTCTGGGAGGTGACTGAGCTGAAGCAGCTGAGGGAATCAGAAAGCACATTAATTTCATGGGACAATCCTGTGTGATGTGTTGCTCTGCTTGTTAATAAATCAAAGAGAGTTAATTTAATTAGCTCTCTGCCAGAACTTCCTATCAGAGTACTATTTAGGCTTGCTAGCTAAGTACTCAGATGGCTTATTTAGCCTTGGTAATCCTTTTTCCCTTCAAAGCAGAACAGAGAAAAGTAGCTTTTCTTTCTTTTTTTTTTCTGCTTTTTAAAAGTGAGCCCCATGCTGGAGGTGAGGCTGCTGCTGCGGACAGAGCAGCTCCCATACAGCACGGTAATTAGCCTGGGACTGTATTGTCACAACTGCCTCTTCCTAAATCAATACTGCAATCCTGCCTCTGCCAGACTGCAGAGGCTGTGCATTAAAAAAAAAAAAAAAAAAAGAAAAAGGAAAAGACATCAGTGGATAAATAAGTGCAAATTGTGAATGCTGGAACAGCTGACTACACAACCCTTAAAAACTGCTAAGGATGGGAGGAATATGTATCCCTCAGTTCCTAGCATTTGGTTGTAAATGAAAACAAGAGATAATTTTTGCAGTGCTGAGTGACACTTTGAGAATATTTTCAGACAGACTTGAGGACAAGTGAGTGAATCGATTTGCCTAAAAACGTATTCTTTCTCTCTCTGTTCCCAAAGTAACTGTCAGTGAGCCTCCAGCAAGTTATTATTTGTTTTTTCCTGATTTGTAGTTAGTAGCCGCACAAACCTCGATACCAGGAAATTTCAGTCTGCAAGTTACCAGTGCAAATATTCTGCCATCAAAGCCATAAATGAGCTAAAGGTCCTTGCTATTTACACTGGTTATTCCAGTGGAGATCATTTCTGTTTGACTACTGACTAAATGCCAAGACTTGGGGAGCACCACCATATCCATGGGCAACAGAGATGGATCCCCCCATCCCTGCAGTCCTGCTAACCTCAGAGCTCTGGGAATTCTGTGATCCGCCCCCCTTGAGACCCAGCTGCCCTCCAAGAAGAAGTATCCCTAATCCCACAGGCACATAGAATCATCTTCAACCTGAAAATGTGTTAGTGCCTCTGGGCTGGTATACAAAAAGGATTGTTGTTCTCCAAACAAAAGACCACGTTCAAGGATGGGTGAGGGACCTTTGCAGTGCCCAAATCCCTGTGTGCATCTGTGTCCATCGTACTTGCTACATGTGACTTTCTGAGGAGCATCTGTCTGCCACCAATATTTGTGGGGAAGGATGAAAATGAGCATTCAGTGCATCTGAAGGTAACTTGTGCTCAGTGCATGAGCTTACATTCGTGATGGCACATCTGGAAAATATTTTACTGCCCATATTTTGTCCAAAGATTGTCACACAGCACCTGCTTACTGCATTTCAACACTTTTAGCACCTGCTTGATGAGGGACCCAGCATCCACTAAGACACAGCAGCTGGCTGTGCAAGCAACTTCTCTTGCAAACAAAAATCAGCAGCATCATCTTGCATGTGGGTGTGGATCCAGCTCTTTCTTCTGCTTTCACATACAGAGGCTCCGGACCAGCATAACTCCATTAATTTGAGCTCATGGTGGTCTCACCCAGGCTTGGGAGTCCAAGGTCTGCTGCCCCACCTGGCCTCACAGCATGGAGCAGTGTGACATTCCTTAATGCCATTATTTAGCTGTATGGATGCAGCCAGAGAGAGGAAAATGTGTTCACCTGCAAGGGGTGCTTGGTGAACCCCATTTCACTGCTGGCTGCAAATTTCTGGTGACTGCAGCTGTTACTTCCAAGATAGTTAATTCCATAGCAGACAAGTGGGAGGTGGCAGAAGTCCATGAGCTAAACCTCCATTAGGATCTAGATTTTGCCAAATTAGCAGCTCAAGTGGCATCACTGTAACATGCACGGGATTATAATGCTCTAAGCACTGAGCTGCTGCTGCAGCTGCCTCAGGTTTGCAGGGTAATAGGATCAGCCAGGCACAAAAGCAATAGCTGTCCAGTTTTTCAGTCTGAGCTGCCAAGGTGAGAGCAGAATCCTCCTGGGAAACCTCAAGTGTCCAGGCACTGTGTGACTTGGCAGGATGATGGCCTGGAGATGGGCTACTCCATCCAAACCCAACATGAGATTTTGGGTTTCAATCAGATTTGTTTGTTTTTCTGACTGGGCACTTTTGGGAGTCACCTTCCTGCATGCTGCCTTCTCTCTTCAACAGCCATAGGGGAAACCTAACCTGCCACATTACCAACACTAGTCTTTGTCCCAAAAAAGGAGAGAAGATGCTGCTTGGGGGTATCAGGAGTGTCCATTCAGGCCCCTCAGCAGCCTGCCCATGTGTGTGAGTGCTGGTAGGATTTCTGGCAAGGCTGGCTGATGCAGGACGTCCTCTGGCTTCACACTTTGTATTTCCCTGAGAAAGGAGCCAGAGGACTTGCTGCCTGGCTGGGACATCAGGCAGTTTTCTGCATCCTTTGGATCCAAGCAATGTACAAAGCTTCATGTGCTCTCCTGGCCCTCACAGCAGGTTTTGAGGAGAGGTTTTTGCACTGTTATCATTTTCCTGTGTTGTCTTTTAGGCAAGAACATACGAAAAGTCTCACTAGGCCAGTGCAATGACTCCTCCAGCCCAGCACCCTGTCCCCTGCAGTGACAACAGGAGATGGCACGTTGAGTTGACTTGTGGACAAGGATCACCACCTGCTGTCCATTCTCCTAGCATTCCCGAAGCACCTACAGCTGTCATCTTGGGGCATTGGAGGGCACGTACATAAGGAATCAGAGCCTTTTACAAGCAGCAGCAACTTTTACAACTGGAACAAGCGTTGCAGTCCTCCAGCCTGGCCCCTGTAAAGCATGTGTCACTTCACACTGGCTGCTTTGTGCTTTGATTGGAGCCCATTCTTTCCAAAATGTCTGGCTTTGAAGATTCCCATGAAGGAGACCAGTGGCATCTCTTGCTAAGTTCTTCCAAAGATTATGTATCTTCACCACTGGCATTTTTTATCAAATTTTCGGTCTGAATTATTTTTCTACATGATTTTCTGACTCCAAAAGGTCATTGTGCTTTCCCTCACTGAGCTGGGGCAGTCTCTGCCATCACAGACTTTCTGCATGTGAAGACCCAGTTATTGCCTAAAACCTCCTCCACCAAACACAATAGACAGGTAGTGTTTGCTTCACAAAGCGCCTTTCTTGCCCAAGGTCAGGTCAGTCTTGCAGCTTCTCTGTGTATTTTCTCTACTTCTTTTTCCTCCTCTTCCTCCCCTTTCTCCTCTCTTCTCGAACCTGATCTGCTTCTCACCCCCAATGAGTAGAGAAGCAAAGAGACATCATGGTGCTCTGGTTACAAGCATGACCTGTCCACTCCTCGGGGTCTCCATTCCACACCTCCACTTTGCTTGCAGGGCAGGTTTAACACCAGTGCAGCTACAAGGAAGCCAGAGCTGCCTGTGGGCATGGAGGAGAATCACAGACCTCCCCCAAAAATGCAGGGAGGTACTCCCTCCTCTCATCTTATTGGGCGACTACAGTGATGGGAAGTGAGAATATAAGCAGATTTTTTTTTCTCTTGTTTAATAATCATCTGTCTTTTTTCAAAAGCAAAGTGTTGTCAGAAGTTGTTTGCTCTACCAAAATTCTTTATCTGCGGTGAATTATTTTGCCAAATAAGTTTTCAGAAATCCATTTTGACTACATTCATTGATATAGGCAATAGCTGCACTGGAACAGAACACATGCTTTAAGCTAAATGTCTCAACAGTTTTTATTTTCTCAGAAGAACAGTTTTAATTGGGCAAGAACTATCAAAATTAGTTAAATAACATGCCATTTAAGATATCAGTGATAAATGCCACAGACGATCTTTCAAAACTTGTGAGAAAACAGAATTTGCTGGACTGTAAACAATTTTGCAATTCTGACATTTTCCCCAGTGTTTCCTGAGTGCTGCCTTTCTGCTTCCTCTGGGCAGCTCACCTTCAACCGTGCATGGTCATTGCCCTCAGAGCTGCCTTGCAAGGCTGCAATCCAACACCATCATTGGAATAACTGGGGATGCACGCTGCCATTTTTTTACACCCTTGGGCCAGGTCTCCCCCATCTGTCACAGAGAAAAAGTAATTTCTGTACCCCCTGGCCACCTGCAGAGCATTGTCACTGCACAGCTGCTGAGCTGATCTCTTCCCTGCTAATCTTCCCTTCAGCAGAGACTTAAATTTCTCCCTGGTATTGGAGGGCACTGATGTGGCAAGATGTGTTTTTCTTTTATTCCTTTCAAAGCCATCCTTCCTACATTAATATTAGAACTACATGAGTTTTCTAGTTCTTGGGTCAAGAGGGAAATTCTTCATTTCTCCTTGGGGTACATCTGCTGCTGAGGGAAAAATGTTGCTGCTTCTACCGTCTTAATTTTGTCCTTTCACACAGCTGCATTAGGTATTCTCTGCCTTCCCCTACTCACTTATTAAAGGAGGAGTTTATGGCAGTATCTCATGCCACTTCTCTGCAAATGTTATACCCAAGAGAGCATCTCCTTTAACTCTCACCAGCAAGCCAGCAGCTCAATAAAGGCACTTCACATTTTCATGCTGTTACTCGATAAAGTAACTGCCATCATTTCCTATTCATAGTGGTTGCCTGGTGCCCAAATTACCATAAAGACCTATTGCTTTCAATTGCCAGCCTAACAGTGCCCACCGGAGCCTTCTGCTGCCCCAGGCCACAGCGGCTGGCTAGAGGGACCGTGTCTGCCTGGCGATGGAGCGAAGAAGCTCCTGGAGCCAGGAATGACGCATGGAGGAGACTCCTTTTCCTGCTGACAGTGTGAGCAACAGCTTCTTCAGAGGCAGCCTCTGACTCTGAGGAGGTTTTAAGGGATGAGGAGCTTTCCTGTGGCTGGGAGGCATGCCTGAGAGGCTGTCTCTGCCCTCTCTTTGCTCCCAGAGCAGTGCCGAGCCAGGGGAAGTGGCAATCAGCAATGCAGGCTGGTGGCAGCTGTGCTGCTGCCCTTTAATCTCCTCAGTGTGCTCTCAGCTCCAGTGCTGGTGTGCAATCAGGATGCTGGGGGCCTCCCTAGAAGCCTGCCAGAGTCCCAGTGGGCTTTTTTCAGTCCAGCTGCTTTAGAACAGACACAGAGGCACACGCATGGGGATGTGCAAAAGAACAGATAGGTAGCAGGAAGGAGACAGACTCGCTGCGCTCATGTCAAATGGTGAGAAGATTTTTGGGACTGCAGAGGAGCCCTGATAAACCAGGTACTGCTGCTCCTGTATAATCTGATTCCCCCACCAAAGAGGATGGCATGGAGGAAGAGGTGGAGGGCTTTTATCCAAATGACTCAACAACACAAAATGAAGTCCCTGCTCTTCTGGGTCACAAGAATGATAAATTATTCAAGTTGGGAATGGTTGGACAAGTGACTGAATTTCTGACCCCTTTTCTAAATTTCCAATCACTTTTCATAAGAGTTTCTGGGACAGATTACAGCAGTATCTTCCCTTGTAGTCCTGGTGAGACCAGGGGCCACCTTCACTCTCTGAGGGTCTCACCAGCTCCTGTCAGCTAAAGGCTCGCAGATCCCACAGATGACCACTTGCCAAGATGCACATGTAGCCTTTCCAAATCTGTATTTAGTCATTTGAAAAATGTGCCTGCCAAAGCCAGTGTTTCTGAGGCACTGCTGCAAAGCTCAATTAGCTAATGGCACAGAGACTGGGAGCGATGAGGATGAGAGGCAGCATCCAGTGCCAAGTGCTGTTAAGATGATTACCGTGTCCCAGCGTGCCACCAGAGGCGCCCGTCCTGCATGAGCTACACCCAGGAACAGCTTGCTTGGAATTGTCCTTTCACATCTGCACAAGTACCAAAGACATCCTGGCAGCTGGTGGCATTTTTCCAGCCTACACATAGCTTAGGTTGAGCTATCGAAGTCAGAGATAGCGCAGGGACCCATCTGCCCAGAAACTGGGCACAAAAATAGATGTTGAAGAAGAAGGAGGGACAGATCCTCTTCCTATGTTCACATGTGGTGGTCCCATGATGCCAGTGGCATTTGTAGACAGGTATCTGATGGCAAAACTTCACTCTTAGACTATTTATTTCACCCTCAGGATAACCTCAGGAGGAAAAAAATGAGGTGGCTCCCCTCTATTTCAGTCCTCCCTGAAACAAATTCTGGGGCTGTCCTTCAGCTCAATATACCCTTGTGATTATGCTGAATGAAGTGGAGATGAAGCAGAGCAATGATTGCAATTGCCAGGTGTCCAGGGCAGTGAAAGCCCCCCTGCTCCCTCTGGGCTACATTCTGCAGGGATTGTGTCTCCCTGTGCCCCTGGATTAGCATCTCACAAGTCAGACACAGGCTGAGGTGTCCAGGTTCTGCATCACACAGCCCATCTGGCCTTGGATAACGTGGCAAATACCACAGCAAGAAATGCTGGGGAGGATTTTCCAAATATGACCTCTTTTTGACTCCACCCCAGGTGGAAGAGCAATGCAGTGCCATGTTTTAGGTGTGGCTGGAGTCATGGACAGGGCAAAGGATGTTGGTAAAGGAGTGGAGAGGGGCAGAAGGTGACAACTAGGGGGGGGCAGGACTTCTGCCTATAAATAATTCACCTTCCTTGTGTGGTAGAAGGAGATATATCTGAAGTTATTAACCTTGGTTATAAACCCTTAATTCACTATTTCCATGGAGCAAGACAGCATAACTTCTCTTTGTGCTGGTGGGCATGTCACCCAGAGTCCCTCTGGACAGGTAATTCCTCACCATTATAGGCTTTCAACAGAGCTTGAAGTAAATTTAAAATATGTAGCACTGGAAATGACAATAACCAAATGAATACTTGCAGCCACATCACATTTCTGGTTTCCCTGGGGAGAGCAGTTTCAATACTGACAGAGTTGCCTGTTTTGGGGCACAGCCACATGACAGACCTTATTGCTTTTCTTCCCGCGTTTGTAAATGTAACTAAATTAATTTGATTTATATAGTCAATAAACAGGTGCTTTTGCCCCATGCTCTCAGACACAATTGTCAAGTGGACTGCTCCTGCAGCCACTTCTCCACCAATAATAACATCTTTTAGTGGAAAATAATAATTTTAAGGAGCAATGGCCCTAATTGCATAATGTCTTTATGGGGGCTCTGTTTCCCAGAGAACAACTGATGTTTTTCACAACGAGATCAGTTATCATCCCTGGGGATACAGCCACCTCCTTCCTGGAATGCTTTTTCATGCTGGGGGATGCTGCCTGAAACCAAGAGCGCTACTGTCAGCACAAATCCCAGCTGACACCACGCGTTCCTGGCTGTGACACAGCCAGCTCCCGAGGGGCGAGCAGGGCCTGACCTTGGGCAGCCAGCAGAGACCAAGGCTGAAAGCTCCCAGCCTGGGATATAACCCTGCTGCTTTCTGCGTTACTCTGGGGGGAAATTCCCAGAGCCTGCTCTCCAAGGTTTTCCCAGCAAAGCGACTACCTCGAGTGAAACGTCTTGGTGTGGAAGCGTCCCTCTGCTGGCGGGAGAAGCTGAGGGAGCCTTCCTGGTGTGATTTGTGTGCAGGAGCACTGGGACTAACAATGTGTGTGTTGATCCTCATGGCACACCACACTCAGGCAGTAATTCAAAGCCTGATTTCCTTTCTTTGGGGGCTCAGGGTTTCAGCTGCTTTTTGACATTTCTTACCAGGAGTCTAAGCCCTCAGTAAAACTGAGCATCCAGATGGCTCAACACAAAACCCTAAAGCAAGTTCTCAAGACCATCCTGACTATATCTTGACCTATTACTGGAAAATAAACAGCTCCTGCAGATCTCTTGCCAATAATTAGCCAGCAGGCCCCAAACTGCTCCTCCTCAAGCCCTTCCAGCACTGCCACTTTCCCCCTGAGCTGTTGCCCTCAATCAAGGAAGGCCCAGTGATGAGCCCTGACCTCCGCCTCGAGGCCACCATGCTCTGGGCTCAGGGGGTCTCAGGGGACTTCCTTCCACAATGCTCATTGGTTTACATTTTAAATGGCAATTTAAAAGCCATGATACAGCTAACACTGAAAACACAACTTGTTTGAAAGCAATCCCTGTCACACTGCATAACAATGGCATGCCTCAGGGTTTGTCTTGTTTCTTTTTTTTTTTTTTTTTGGTTAATGTAAAGATATCAAATGATCAGCTGACTCTCGCGGTGTTATTTCACCTCTCCATATGAAGCAAGCCCATCAGACACACTTTTCTTAATTACTCAGCAGTCCCACTGAGATTCATTTATCTCCAAGGTTAAAATATGCCAGGCATTTAAAGTACAAACCAAATTATTGTATTAAAAGTTTGCCAGAAGGAGTATCAGCCTTTTAGGGGTGTAAACTTCCCTGTTTGAATGATTCAGAAAGGTGGCTGTGATATATTCAGCTTAATTATTTCTTTCACTGGCTTTATAAATGTCTTCTCTACTATCTACAAGCAGTGTACATCTCAATTATATATGACATGTTTGTTTTTAACCAAAAGCAAATCAATAAAGGGACTCCACTTTTTATTTAATCTTGCTGGTGGATGGCTGCACACAACCTAAAACCCCATGAATATAAGCTGAATCATAAAAATCCAAACAGCTACTTAACAAAGCATAAAAAATAGATGCCAAGTCTTTGTTTTTTGGAATTGGGCTATAAACCATGCCCCTGCATCTGAAAAGCAAAATAGCAGAACTGGAGGATAAGACATGAAGCAGAATCTTCTGGCATGGTGGCTTTGAATCAAAGTCCAAGATGAGTCATCCTGCCTCAAAGAATACCTACCACCCATCCTGGCCCATGGCCCACCATAAGAAAGGAGGAGCTGGGACAAATTGCAGTCTCAAAGTACAGATTGGAAATTTTTTTCCTTGAATTTTAATTTTTCAATTTTTAAAAATCCCAATATCATTCAGTGCCTGATCCAGTGTGCAGCCTGAGCATTGCCACCATATCTGCATTTCTGCTGTGCCTGCTGAGGGTGAGGTGTTCCAGTGCACAAGCACAAGTGGGATGAAGTCATGAAGGAGGACCTCACCCCTCTGGTGATCTTGGCTCCTGCATACATTTCCTTTGAGCAAAGAAAATAAGCACACTTTTGTTCCTCCAATACACCACTGGGGAGTCCTGGCCACCCTGTGTCTCTTGGCCTTTTGGTGCCTGGCTGAGCCTGCCTGGAGCTGGAGCCCTTCAGCAGGAGGGCAGAGGTGTGGGCTTGGGGACAGCATGGTCACATCCCCACGCCAAGATTTGGCATAGAATCTGCGTGCTCCAGGGTGAGGCAGGGGTGGGAGGTTCCCATGGCACCCTACTCTCACCAGAAGGAGCATTCAGACCACACATGGGTCCTCAAGCCCCTGGGAAATCCAGCCTTTCCCCGCTCATGCATTTTTCACAATCACAGTCCCGTTCATCTCCTGCTGCCCAGTCCTGGAGTGGTGATCTCTTGTCTCCTGTCGCTTGTCCGGGTGTGGCCACATCCGTGGGTGAGAGGGGCTTCTGTGCCTCAAAGGCCAGAGCATGGAATATGGGGGAGGAGGAACACAGCACCCTGATTAATTCACACTTAGCAGCTGTTTCTAGTATTACGGGTTTCCATCATGAGAAATTGGGGCAAAGAAAAGAGCTTAAATGGCTTTTGCTTCTTGTACCTCTGATTTTCCACTGTTTGCAGATCTCATCAATTAATTTCTCCTGAAGAAAAGTCCTTATAGATGGTTTTCCAAGGCTTTGTGACTAATGTAATCAGAGCCCTGATGGGTGTTGAATTTGTGTTAGAATGTCAGTCTCATTTGCAGGTAACCTGGGACAGATCCACTCCACTTCACTTTGCTGGGCTGTAGCCCAGTCAGATCTGTGAGATGCACTTTGTTACTGCAGAGGTGCCCTCAGGGCACTGCATCAATTTGGGAATACTTTCTGCTCCTTTTCAACCCTCTGGACCACCAGGTTATTTCAATGGTGTAAATTAAATAAACTGTATTCAGTGGCTGACTGGGATAAATAGGAATTTCTTTAGCTATTAATCTGGTGTGAGTAAGGCAGATGAATGTATCCTGGCAATATTGTCATTGCACATTGATATTTCAGCTGAGGATCTCAGGGAACATTATGTAACAGGGGACAGGGCAGGGGGGTGTTTTGACATTGAGTATGAGAGTGTCCCTCACAGATCAACACAGGGGTAGAGTGGCCCATTGCTGCCTGCAGCAGAACCTGTGCAGGGCCTGGAAGTTTCCCTCATTTCTGTGCCCTACTCCCTGTTTCCAGCTCCAGCCTTCTCCTGCTTCCAGAAGTAAATCTGTTAGTTGGTTTTCCCCTGACACCAGAGGACATGAAATTCCACTGGTCTCCAGGACATTTAAATGATGCTGACAGGCTTCTGCAGGGCTGAGCCAGGGACCCTTTGACCATGCACTGACCCTTTGACCACAGCACCACCTCTGCGCTTGGGCAGAAGGAGGCAAAACATCTGGAAATGAAGCAGGGTAAGAAAGGAGCTAAGGCTAATGTGTGACTTGATCTGCCAGAACTGGTGAAGAAAATTGTCCCTGATGTTTTCCCGTGAAAAACAGCATTTGCACTCAATACATGTTTTCAAGTACATGATTATTTTAATGATTTTTCATGATCTGAAAAGTTTTGATTGTCAAGAAACTCCCAAATGTTTCTGTTTTGTAACCTATGGGTTTCTCATGCAGAAACTTGAAAATCAGCACAGGCAACAGAAGTCCCTAATTCCAGGGGGAAAAGAATCCCATCAGCTCTGGCTGCAGCCTAGAATCAACCCTGAAGGTAGTACCCAAGAACAATCTCCCATCCCATTTGCTCAATTCAGCATCAAGGAAAACTTTTCCCTTGTTTAGGGCTGCAGAGCAAGCTTCCTCCTGCATCCTCACCAGAGGGAGTAACTGTTACACCACATAGCAAAGGGAAGAGGCAATGACACCATGTCCTTCTTCTGGGCTCTTACAGAAAATATTGAGAGAGGAGAGAAGTGGGCCCCTCTTGCAGCAGCTTTCAACCCATTTTTGTGCTTGAATCACATTTTGATGAAAGCTGGGTCAGGAAAAGCCCAGAAGCGAGGGGCAGTAAAACTGGGATGTGCAGCAAATGCTAACAGGAGAGTGTATTAAGAGGGTTTAAATGGGCAGCTTACACACAAAGCATTTTAAATCCCATGGTAAATGACAATTCTGTTCCTTTGCGCCTTATTACTAAATTGTGTTGGATTAATTCAACATTAAGTGGTATTTCTGTCTCTCTCTGTCATGTGGATGCACCATTCCCATGATACACAGTGTTTCACTTGTGCCTCAACCAGCAGAGTGGAACCAGCTTCTGCTTGCTGAGGTAAGAAGTGGTTTTCTCTTCCCTACTGCTTTCATAGACTGTTTTGCTAGATACTATAGGGGAAAAGGAAGTCTGCAAAATGGGGATATTGACTGTTCAGGTTCAGCTTGGCTGCTTCCATTCTTCCTAATAAAAATCTGACTATCTTGGAGAAATTTTACACTCATGAAAATTGCACTGTGCTGCTACCAGACAGAATGGTGATGTTCCACTTTGGAGAACACAACAATTAAGAGATAGCTCTTCAGGGCCCATTTTCTCAGGTGCTCTGGGATGTCTTGGCATATAAGGAATGATGAACCCTCAGTTCAACACAGAAACAAATATCTTTTAAGAAAGTTCACTTTTCTTACACCCACACTGAAGAGTGAAAGGAGCAGCCCCGTGAGCTGTGTTGCTCCTTTGAAAGTGACCCTAGGACTGTAAACCAAAAGTAATGGGTTCTCTGCAAGATTTTCCACTGATCTCAGTCATTTGGACAACTTTCAATTATTCTGTTTTAGACCTCAAAGCTGGACTAAAAATAATAATTAAAAAAGAAATTTAAAATAGCAGCAATTCCTGGAAATTCTCCTGAGCTTTCTGGTACAGTCCTAGCGCCATGTATCAGGAAGCAGAGAGTGACTGCATAAAGCATCTGACATTGAATATATAGATTGGTGGTGTCTCAACCCCTGTTTTAATCTTTCCATTACCTATGATATTTTTTACAGAGAAAGTCTTGTTATTTAGAAAACAATTTCTTGCAGCCTTCAAATAGAGGAGAAGCTGCAGCATCTTAATGGAAGGTAAATTACTGGTGCTTTCACAGCCAAAGCCTCTCCCTGGTCTGATGGAAAGGTTACCCATTTAGCACCTCCTCTGTCTGAGCACTACTCTCCATGAACACGAATTTGGCAGAATTTGTCACAGTGCACTCTGTACTGGGAAAAGCTTCTCCACATTTGCTGTGAGGGGTAGTGATTTCATGCCAAAGGGGATGAAATAGCTAATAAATAAATAAAATTTCAGTGGTGGGGAAATCCCATATGGAGGGAGCATCTGGTAGGGGAACTGGCAGGGAGTCAATGGCCCTGGCTGCAGTGGCTGCCACCCCTGGCTGCCAGATGACCACACAAATTCACGTGGTCTGTCCCCACCTCCCTTCCCCGAAGCAAATGGGCAATTACATGAAAATCGGATTCCAGCCAAGGTGTCTAGGTGGGAAAGGCAATTCCTTTAATCCACTAAGCTACTTTAGTTCCCCATCTTTATCTGAAACTCACAGACAGAAAGTGTCACTGGGAACCTGATGGACTGAACTACTTAATGCAATCAGCATTTCGGGGCGCAAGTTGGGGTTTCTTGGTTACCTTGTTTAAAAGGGAAACAGCCAAAAAACCCCGAACATTTTATTACAATATGCTATTGGATGTTGGAGACGGCATTTTGGAACCAAATCCTCATCAGAATATCTGTGCAGGTCAAAAAAACGATTCAGCATAGGATGGGGAGGACAGAGTAGCGTGGCGTGTTTAGTCTCAAAATGTCTGCAAGCCTGAAAGTCTGTCTGCTTTTGAAAGCAAAGCAAATTCACCACAAATGCTAAAGTATGTGGAGCTGGTTAAGTCCATTGGCCTGCTAGCAGACACCGTGTGACATGTTGATTTTCCTGTCTCTCGCTGTTATTTGGTAAACTACAGAGGCTTCCCACACCTCCACCCTGAATCCAGCTGTCACAGATCCAATTTGGGGAGTGCACCAGCATCGCAGTGCTTGGACGACAGCAAGCAGTGTGATGAAAGTCACTTTTGACATCAGGCTTTTAAAGCTGTCCCCAGCTCTTATTGTTCTTAGATTTTGGCATGGGAGAACTCCTCTGACAAGAGGTAATGCTCAAACTTGCCTCTAGCTCTTCCTGTGGGTGGGCAGCAGGTATGGGGCTCGGGGGATACTTCCTCTCTCCCGCACCCTTGTACCATCTCAGCCCAAAATTTCCACGTGAAAGTCACAGAGAGACTAAAGAAAATTTGGGAAAAGATGTGGAGCTGGCATTGAATGGGGCAGGGAGTTCTCAGCTGAAACTGCTGCAGCAGCATTCTGACCCCACGGCTGAGCCTTGGGATGTCACACTCCCACCCCGGGCCCCTGCTCAAAGACATCTCAAAGCCTTGACCCAATTTCCCAAAGCCTTTCCCGCCCCCACCACACCAGTCAGCTTGACACAAAACTTAAAATGCTTCATTACCCTTCATGAGGTCATTAAAGGCAATAAAGTGGGGAACTCTGGGAGGGGAAGGTTACTTCCAGTGCCACTGAAGCAGGGAGGGGTGTAACAGCTGAACAACGTGCCCTCATAGGGCTTTGAAAGTCAAAGGCAGGGGCACCAGGATGATTTGTTGTTGTATTTGCCTTTGTAATCCACTCAGACATTTTACTCCATAAAGAGTCCATTCTGCATTTTGCTCTGACACCCTGATCATATTCCAGGGCTCCCTATTTGTCCTCTTCACTCACAGGATCAGGAGATGGCTGCTCTTGGGCAGCTTCACCCCTGCCTGTGTTTTACTGGGAAACAGCATTCTGCCCCTATGGCCATCAAGTCCATTTCCAAACAGTGGTCATTACCCAGAGTTTCCCTTCATCCATCTCTCCTTACTTCCTTTTCCATACACGTGCAATTCTGGAGCTTTTGTCCTACTATGTTTTCCCTCTTATTCCTTTTTCCTCTGGAAATTGACACTTCAGAAGTTTCTGGCTCTTCTCTCACCCTCAGGTCAGATCTTTGCTCCTCCCTGGGCAAAAGTTCCCAGCCTAGGACCCAGCTGAGGAGGCAGGACAGTGGTGCCCTGGAGAAGAGACCACAACCACCTGGAGAGCGATCTCCTATTTGTGCAGCCCTGAGTCTGGCTCCTGACCTGAGGACATCACAGCTCTCCCTGTGCTTCTCTCACCATCTCTACAGGGATCTCCAGCTGTTTCCTGAACCTCATGGCTGTCACAATCATATCTCCAAAACTGAGATGCACCACAGTTTAGAGGAAGTTTACTCCACAGCCCTTCCCAGGGGGGATTACTGGCAACAGACATGTGGGTGAGAACCAGGAGTAAACTGAAGGCCCCCTTGAAAACAGGGGAAACAGATGTTCAGAAGGCTCACACTCCTCATCATTAACTTCAGAATGTAAATGCCTGATAATTCCTCATTTTATTGCCCAGCCTCACAGCTAGTGTCAGGAGATCAGGCAGGGATGCTTCTTACCTCAGTTCTGAAGGTCAGAGCAGTGGTGGGAACATACCCAAACAGGAGAGGGAAAAGGGAGATGGGGACCACTCTGCAGTGGTTGGCTGTGGTTGGAAACAAGTGTCCTGAGCAACTGAGAAAATGAAATATCATGGTCTGAAAGCAAAGAGGGAAAGGGGGACACCTGTCCTGGACAAACAGGACTGCTGGAGTTGAAGATTATCCTCAGATGGATTCCTGATCATGGCTTTCCAATTTTTATCGGTAGAAAGACACAGTATTTTTTTGCTTAAAAAGAATCTTGTAAAAGACAAGTCCCTGAATCCAACGTGAATTTGTTGGGAGCTAGATCTGTCCTGGAAAGCAAATTGTTTTCCTCTGTGTAGATTTTTACTACCTGATGACTACACACAATACATGCTCTATAATTTTCTAACTCTTGCATATTTTTCCCCCCAGACATTTGTTTGTACTTTTGTCGCTTGCTTTTCCTTTTCATCTTTCCTTTCCTCTCTTCCCTAGCACTGTCACAGCTCAGACCCAGCTGACAGTGGTTAGGATCCCAGGTTTGGATGTGGTGGTGAGCTGGGAAGGAACAAGGTTTTGCACTCTCTGACCTTGTCACTGACCCCCACACTGAAGCTCACACTCCCTTGGGATCTAACTCCTTGTGTACAGAAAGGATCCTGCAAGAATAACATTGATAAGGAGATTTTACTGAGGACAGCACCTGGACAATTTCGTGGTGTTGTGTCTAGAAGGTTCCTGTGCTTACTGCAGTAGCTCAGCTGGCCTCTGCTGCAGAAAGAGGGACCTGGTATTGCTCATGGAAGAAGGTGCAATGGAAAGCAAGAGACTGGAAGACACAGGACATGGAAGGGGTCCCACAGCCCACAGCATGAAGGAGTGGCTTACTGGACCTTGATGCACAGTGGGAAGCACTGGACCTTGATGCACAGCAGGAAGCAGCACTGCTGATAATATTAAACCTGGATTTACAATGCAAAGGCTTCACCAGTGAGCTGTATTTCCATGCAAATGGATTTTTATGAATGCATGTATGGAAAAACAGCAGCATGGATGAATGGAGCGGAGCTGAGGCAGGCAGGTGCATCCAGCATGAGCAATTTACTGTGTTAGTTGGGAGACCAGTGGAAACTCCTCTTGTGTTCTCTTAATGTGTAGAGTTTGGCTTAATAAGCATAGAAAACATGCATATTTATTCTAACCTTTAGCAGTGCTTACCCAGGATAGGTCAAATATATCTTTGAAGACAGCATGACCACAGCAGTATTTCTCAGGGATCTGAGTAATACAAAGGCACCTCTAAGTTTTCCACTTAACAGACCTCTGTATATCATCATGGACACTTGTCCACACTTGAAATGTGGCCATTTAATAACCATGAAGCAACTGGAAATAATAAATGAGAAAATGTCTGACTAGGGCCATACTAATTATTTGTAACAAAACCAATGTTTGCACTGCAGCCAATATGATGTTGTACGTGCAACATTAGCTTTGGTTACTGCATTAAAAGGTCAGCATGAAATGAGGGGTAGAAAAACATCTCTGGTTTGTGAACACGTGCTGTAGACAGTCAGGAGTGAGTTATTACAGCCCTCATCCTGATGTTTAAAAAAGCACAGGGGTGTGTTATTCTAATCACTCACTTACCATTTATGAATTTCAGCTCAAACTAACCAAACAGAAATCATGTGCACTTGCACAAACTACCTCTGATTAGTAGCTAAGGCCCATTCCCAAAAAGACCACAGGCACAGAGAGACTCTGCAGCTGTGCCTACAACCAGGATAACATCTTGGCAGGGAACAAGCCTCCATTATCCTTGAGGAATAAAATATGCACAGTAATCAGGCAAGGGAGATGTCCAATGTACAGTTAATTTTGGTGAGGCATATTGATCATTTTGCAGTAGTAATGAAGTGAGGCAATATTTAGAGGTCTCCAAGGGTTTGCTAATCAAGAAGGTTTTGCCTTGGTGCTTCAATGTGATGCATTAAAGATCACATAGACAACAGAGAGAAGCCAGTCCATGGACCACTAAGTGATGATCTCTGCTATGACCACACTCCCGAAGTGCAAGACTCTTATCAGTATTCAAGTGTGCCTAGTCAAAGACCATGAAAGAAACCTGTGAGATGTCAAAGGCTGGTCACAGAGGAGTCAGGCATGCAAGGATCTGATCTCACCTAGACACATCCAGGTTTTGCCAAGGGGGTGTGTGCAGTGTGTTAAACATGAAGCCAGTGAGAATTCAGGCAAGATAAAACCTAAACATCAAAAATACAGGTATGCATGAATGCATTTTTGTCATACTGCCATTTTCATGTTATAAATTTTCTGCCTAGTCATTTTTGAGATCATTTCATACAAAACAAATGTAATCACACACTGAATGGGATATTCAGATCATGGGATGCAGGCACATACAGAGTCAACACCTCTGAGTGGGGAAGGGACTCTAGTGACAGACTGATATCCTTTCTGAATTACTAACACCAGACATTCAAGGACAAATTATTCCTTTCCAACCTTTCTTTTTATGGACTCTCTCTTCTCCCAAAAGATGTAATGTGTGTGTTAAAAGGGAGCTCAAGGCAGTAGGTAACTTCTCATGCAGAGAATTATAATGCCTTCCAAAACAAATGTTTAATATTAAGCATGGGCACCTTGCTCCATGGCTAAAACCTGAGCACTCACTGCTAAAAATGCTGTGAAGCACAAGGGCAATCTGGTCACACTGCCTTTTACTGTGGCATCAAATTGTCTCAAGCAGAGGGTTTATCCAGTTCATTAATATGAAGGGAGTTTTGATCTTGTTTGTCTTTTTAGGATGAGCAGATGACATTAGAGTTTGTGTCGGATTTTGCCTTCCTGATCAGTGGAACCTGCCTCCCTCAGATAAGTGTGACAGGTTTAATTTATGCCACAACATAACAGTGATGAACAACACTGAATCTAAATAAGATTTTTGACAAAGCTTTCTTACCAGAAGAGGAAAGAGCACAGTAATTCATACACACACATACACTCAGTTGTACATCCACAGCCACTGAACCTTATGACATTATTAATGGAGATGTTTGGCTTTGTTATTTTTAATGCCTAAAATATCTTCTTTGTTGGATGGCTAACTTTAATGTCATATTGGCCTTGGATTTCCCCCCGAGGGAACTTGCAATCTGTACGAACAACCCAGTTCAACAGAGAGGCCCATTTAACACTCTTATTAGCTCAGTACAAAGATTAATTAAGCAATGATCTTTTCCAAACATCTCCTCATCAGTGGTTAATAACATGTTTGTTAGTTAAATTCCTAAGGCTAGATCCATGATGAGGAATGTTCTAGTGTGCTGGTTAACTGTTTTAGCAATTGTTAAAGGTTTTATTGTCAGTGTAAATTGTACTTCAGAATTTGTAACAGAAGCAGTGCTCATAAATTTTTATCTGGAAAAAAAAAAGTACATTTAACCATGTAGATAGAAAGTCAGTCATTTAACCAGTGGGAGTCTAAGACTCAATTAGAAGGAAAGCCATATTAAAGATTACTATATCTCTAAAATGGTCTTTGCAATATTCTTTACAATGTATTTTAAGACATACCTAAGACTTCTTCTGGCTTTTTGAATGTTTTTTGTTTAAAATAGCTTTCTATTGCCATCTTCCATGACTCCTTTTCCAGCAAGCTTCTGTGCAGCAGCCAGCCTACAAGCAGCAGCACATGTCAGCACTGGAGGGATGGAGCAGGCCAGTGGTGACAGCTAAGAAATAATTGGGATCAGGCTTTATATTGCTCTGTCCACCACTAAGCCAGGTCAAAAGAAGTATGAAATTTAATTTTGTAAGTCTGGAAAAAAACTTTCCCAGCTCTTGATCAATGAATCACAAAGCTACCCTAGTCTTGAAAAAGCAAGAGGGAAAAAACCCCAACACTCCAAATTAATTTAGGGTTACATTGATTTCTCCTCCATCCCTTTATGGGACCGTGTCAGCATTTATCAGATTATTGTCTGCAGATAAAATATTTCTTTTGTAGCTGTGGACTTTGTGCTTTTGTGCCGTGCTTTAAAACAGTGACATCACGTAAATCCTCCTGAAGGTGCTGATTGCAAACATGCTTGGGATATCTCTGCCCACAGGCAGCCTGAGGTGTGACAGCCCCCTGGGCCATGGCCAGCGTGTTGGTGCTTCTCATTGGAGCTGTGCATGGCCAGGAGCAGCACACTGAGCCCATGGCCCCTCCATGGCACCAAGACCACCACGGGGGCACCCCACAGGCTCAAGCATGATGGCAGTAACTCCATGGCCAGATCAGAGAAATTACCCTCTGGGAGCTGTAGTAAAAATATATATGTGCATTCCAGTAACAATCAGTGACAAAAGCCAAGAAAACTCCTGCTCTTTAACTAATATTCCCTTTTGATACAGAAATCAATACTGTGGTGATTAGGTGCTTTCAGAACAACACAAAATACTTCTAAAGAAAAAAATAGCCCCACGTGATAAATCTTCCTCTGCTGCTCTCGGGTGAAGAGCTGAAAACCAATTTCTGTGGTTCAGAAGCAAGCAGGGAAGGAAAACATCTTTCCAGATATTGGATTTATCACTTTGGTAGTACATCAATTTTATCATGTCATTCTCTTCACACTTCACATTGGTTTATACAGGTGAAAATTAGAGTTGAATCTCCCATACATAAATGTGATATTTCCTTTCTATCCAGATGTGCATGGTTGAGCTGAGCCTAGAACTGATATATGCTTGTTGCCAGAAAAAAAAAGTCTGACTCTCAAACTCTATCCAGTTGCCTTATTTATTAACTACCCAATACATTTTGTTATAGGCTCCAGCAATTTAAGCAAAAGCAGGCTGGTTTATTCTTACTGAATTTGAAGAGGCTTAAATTGCTTTTCCTCAAATGATGCTGAAAGTGGGACCCTAATTTGAGCATTTCCTTACGAACAGATCTTGTGTTTACGTAGCCCTCCCATGGTGGCATTTCAGTATAAATGGTGATGCCATTGGTACTATGTTCAGGAAAAGGCTCATGTGTCCACTCAAACCTGTACAACAAACAGAACAGCAGCACAACTCTGTTTTTCACAGGTTTAGAAATGTTTTAAAAGCACTGTTTATCCCTCTTCTTTTTTGTTTTAAGCTTCAGATCTGCTAAGGTTCCATGCTTCCACTTTGGCCAGAGGATACCGTGATTTACACCAAGCTGTCATCAGGCAGCACTCCCATTTTTTATGTGTAGTTATGAGTGCAGCATTAACTAGACCAAACAACAAGACAGGATTGTGCATCACACACTGCATGCACTTTAGATTCTACTGATGAATAGGCAAGGCCACATTCATAATTTGTGCACTAAGAAAGAAAAAAAAAGTGGGTGAGATTTTAGCAATAAAAATGGAAATTAAAGGCATGAATATACCAAATAGATTTTGCTATCATTCCAGAGCAGACAGTAGAAAAGTCACAGTTGCCCATTTATGTTTTGACAGTTCATGTATCAGATGAGATTTTAAAAGAGGAGTACCACTGTTTGGGGGAGTGGAGAACAGAATAGTTGCTGCAAGGTGTGGGTTTAAAGGTGCATTTATTATATGCAACTTGCTGTTGGATAAGCTGGCAAAAAAAGCCAGTTCCCTAAAGAAGAAAAATTGAAATTCAGATCATGCAGGAAAAATGTCACAGTCAGACATGTTATCTGTCAATTTATCTCTCTCTTACTGTGGTCCTAACCAGACACCTCAAAGGGAAATTCAAAAACCATCAGACAGAGCCTCTTAATTTCTACCAGAGTTAGACACAGGCTGACATAGGCTGCTCAGCAGCTCTTACAGTCTCCAAGAGACAAGCTGTTCGTGCCCCACATATGATACCCTGAAAGTTTCAAACGTGCCCAGGATGGTTCCCAAGTGCAGGAACGTGACTGAGTCTGAACAACTGTGTGATGGAACCTGGCTCGCCCCAACATGAATTTTTCCCAACCAAATGCTCTGTGTGATCTGGAGCTGGGTCAGGGACTTTTCCCAGCAGGCAGCTATCCCATTTCAGGAGTTAGGACAGCTTGCTCACACAGAAACAAACTGCTGGATACCACAAGCTCACCATGTCTGACAGCCTTCCCCACTGTGTAGAAGTTCATGTAATAGAAGCTGGTTTAGACACAGTCTTAGTTTACCTTCTAGAAACAGCTGTATATGCTCACAGCATGCCTAAATATTTTGAAAATTTTGTTAAGTTTTAGCTTTTGCCACATCCTATAGCTTGAACTCTAAACCTAATTAGACATTGTGAGAAAAACAAGAATTTCTATTTCATTGTTCAGTTCTGCCAGTCTTCAATTTTACTGAATATCGACTGAGCTTTGTCATAAGGAGCAGAAAAAAATTATCTTCCATGCTTCTTTTTCTGGACCACTACTTCACATAATTTAATAATATCTATTACTCCTTTCCTTTCTAAGGGCACAATCCCAAGAATTTTAATATCCTTGATATAAGATCTTACATGCCTTTCCCAAGTTCTCACCTGCTTTGCAATAAGCTTTCTTACATTAGAAACCTACTCACTGTGCAGTTTCTACCTCTGCATACATAATTTTTTTCTGTATATTCTTCTATTTTTGGCTTTACACATATCTCTCTACATCAGATTGAAGTTTCCTGTGAACTGTAGATTTCCTTCTGGCACCAATACCACAAATTTATGGCACTACAAGGTATAGACATTGATTAAATTTTCTGCTTCAATGTTATGTCAATATGGTGGGTTGACCCTGACTGGACACCAGGTGCCCACCAAAGCCACTGGATTCACTTCCCTCAGCTGGGCAGGGGAGAGGAAATATAATGAAAGGATTGTGGGACGAGAAAAGGACAGAGAGAGATCACTCACCAACTACTGTCATGGGCAAAACAGACTCAAGCTGGGGAAATTTTATTTAACTTATTATCAGAGTAGAGCAATGAGAAATAAACCCCAAGTCTTAGACCCTTAGAGAACCTTAGAACCTTCCTTCATTCTTCCCCTCTTCCGGGGCTTAACTTTAGTCTTGAACTCCCTGTCTCCCCCACCTCAGTGGCACCAATGAATGGAGAATGGAGGCAGTGGTCAGTTCATCAGTTGTCATTTCTGCTGCTGCTTCCTCTTTCAGAAGGACTCACACTCTTACCTGCTCCAGTGTGAGGTCCTCCTCTGGAAGACAGTCCTCTATTAATTTCAACCTGCGAACTTCCCATGGGCTGCAGTTCTTCAAGAACTGCTCCAGGGTGGGTCCTCACAGGGTCACAAGTCCTGCAGGCAAGCAAGCCTGTTCCAGTGTGGGCTCCTCTCTGCACAGGACCACAGGTGCTGCCAGGAGGCTACTCCAGCATGCACTGCCCACAGGATCACAGCCTCCTCTGGGCATCCCTTTGCTCTAGTGTGGGCTCTTCTGCGTGCTGCAGGTGGATCTCTGCTTCCAAGGACACCCATGGCCTGCAGGGGCTCACTCAGCTGCCTCCCCATGCTCTGCACCAGGGGCTGCGGGGGAGTCTCGGCTCTGATGCCTGGGGCACCTCCTGCCTCTCCTTCTCCACTGGCCTTGCTGTCTGCAGGGCTGTTCTCTCATATATTCTCACTCCGCTCTCCATCTACAATGGTCCAGGCTTTTTCCTTCCCCTTCCTAACTGTGTTATCCCAGAGGCACCACCACTGCTGGGCTCAGCCTTGGCCTGTGGGGGTCTGTCCTGGAGCCAGCTGGCATTGGATCTGCCAGATATGGGGGAAGATTCCAGCAGCTTCTCACTGAACCTATCCCTGTAGACTCCTGTGAGCAAATCCATGCCGAGCAAACCAAATAAAGTCACTTTTGGACATCTTGATGCTGATTGGCAGGACTTGAAATGAGCTAAATGAATTAGCCACACGGCAGCAAACACATCTCTTTGGGTTTCCCTCCAGTTGCAATTGTGATTTGCAAATTTTCTCATCTTGCTTCTCAGTCAGCTCCTCCCCAAATCACAAATGTACAGGTCACACACTGTGAGCTGTTTGTGATGAGACATGATCAGTTAATACTCTGTTTTGCCTTCTGTTTCCTTGTTAATTTTAAATTAATGTCATTTCTTTATTCTTCACTCACCATACCCTAATTTTTTCCTGCTAACCTTGTGTGAGACGTTTCAGAAGTCCTCTGAAACCTCTTGCTAGCACATTTTCTGTGAGCATGCAAGGCACAGATGCAGGCACAATGTCTAAGAGCCAACCGTATGTTTTGTGCTGGCACAAAGCACCTCTGCAACTCAGAGAGAAGTTAAATCTTGTGGGCACGTACTCAGATCTCAGTAGCCATCTTAAAAATACATATCAGGAGCGTAGGTCCCTACCTGCTCTGTTTCTGACCTTCAGTTTTTTCTCCCCATTTCTCAGTTTTTCAGAAGACAGAATTCATATTCCATGCTCCTCCTCATGTTCAGAGCTCTTCGAGTCTGTAGGTTGAATCCAGCTTCTGAAAGCACAGGGAAGCAGACCAGGTGAGAATCCACAGGTACTACAGAGAGCAGTAAAACCACTCTTTTTCCTGCTGGAAACATCCATCTGGAATCATGTTACAGCCACACAGCCTGTTTCCAGAGCTATTTCACCAATGCTTCATGTACTCACCTAGCACACCTAGATCCTTCTGGCTCCTTCATTCTGATGAACGAGCTCCCAGCTTCTAGGACTGTAAAGCCAAGCTCCTGGGCTGAAAACTACAACCTATGCCGCTCAAATTCACTCAAATATGAAAAATGAAACCTGGGGTGAAAACTACAACCTATGCCACTCAAATTCACTCAAATATGGCCCATTTCTGTTACTCCCTTCCTCAAGTACTTTCCAGGCAGTGCCCCAAGCACTCCTCATACCCATAATATATCCAAACAATGAATTGAATCATTATCTCAATGAGAAGAACATTTTCAATTCCACTCAAAACTGAGAACTTTCTTAAAATCCTCATCCAAAATCCTTTGCTTCAGTCTTCCCGTGGTTAGGATTTGCATGCTTGCAGCTATCACAGCCCTTTCACAAATGAATATACACTTAAAATCTGGCAGCACATTGCTCTGTGCCTCACCAGTTTGTACTCACATGTATTCTGACACTTCAATTTTTATAGGTAGTACCTCACCTCCATCACCAATGAAACAAAGCAAGCCTGTGGTAGATGCACCCCCAGCAGTGAAAGCTGACATTAAGAAATTGAGCTTTTCCAGAAGATGTTTATCTTCCCCCTTTTATCAATTGATCCCTGCTGATAGGGCAGAGGCAACAATACTCGCTGTTCAGTACAAAACCAGTCTTCTTCCATAAGACTCTGGGCATTTGTTTTAGTACTTGTCTCTGCCACATGGTTGGTCTCCTTTACAGAGTTTGATGGGACCAATTTTCAAATTTTCTGGGGACTAGTTGTTGAAGAAACTCCTCACATTTTGACATTTGGTCACATTGCTTTACTTTGGAGTTTAGGGCTTTGTTTAGAGCTTTTTATTATTATTTTAACAATTCATTTGCCATTCTCAATTGCATCCAAATCCAAATTGCATCCAAAATCACCTTGGACACCCACACTGCCCACAATCCCTTACTCACTTTACAATGTGTGCAGCGAGACCAAGCATTTGGTACTAGAACTTTGGGCCTCCAATTGGCATTAAAACAAAGACTTGCACAGTAAAAACAGCTGCTTTGTAAAAGGACCCTTTGAAAAACAGACTTTGACTGCTACTGCAAAACAAGAGGTTCCTGAACTCTTTTAGCTGGTAGCAAATTTAAAATTGAACACACAGGCTGTGTCCAGCTCCACTCAGCCTGTCCCCTGCTGAAGGGCATCCCTAAAGGAGAATACAACTGTGTCAAGGCAATTCAAATAAAAGCCTTAATCTATCAAAATTGTTAAAACTCTGCCTTTTGAGTACACTGTGCAGATGGCCCACTGTCAAAATCCCTATCTCCCTTCACTAGTTGAAGCAGCAATAGCCCTAAAGTACTGTTTGGGATAATGAATGTGACACTACCCCAAGATACAGGTCACAGTCCCATTTGTGTCTCGAGGCTCTAAAATCTGCTCTGCCTTTGAATCCTTTCTGGCTGCAGGAGCTGGGCCCAGCATTTCACTGAGACAAAAGCCTGGTTCATGCACCAGCACAGGCATAGCTCGTTGTTCTGCAGCACCACGTGCCAGTGGCACCTCAGGGATGCTTAAAACTAATTTATCATCCAACTAGGCACAGCATGGGCTTAGCAGCAGAGAGGGCAGACATCTCTAATCTGGTTCAGGGACTGCTTTAAAGTCGCTGCCACAGCTTAGAAGAAGAAACTGAGTAGGGAGAGATGCTTCTCCATGTTTTCAGACTTGAAGCCAGAGCACAAAGAGGCACCCAAGGCACTCATTTAGCCCCACTGCCGGATACATTACAGGCTCTTGTATCCTCCTGAAGCCTTGCAAAATGTGAAATGGACTTCTTCCACCCATTCTTTTTCCACACAAAATCAAGCTAGGAGAGAAATGGGAAGAAGGAGAAGATGCAAGAAGACCCGTCACAGAAATGATGATCAACACAGGGAAGGTGTGGAGGGTCCAAAGATGGGAGGTCCTAAAGCAAGGTCTGAAGTTCAGACAAGTTTCATGCCCTTTTCTGAAATTAGGATGTGGGCAATTCTCCTTTTCTTAAAGCTATTGTAAAACTATCCAATGACAGTTTTTAACTTGCATTCCCTGCAAACTAAACATTACTTTTAGTTAAAATGATGGAGACCAAAATAGTCATACACAGGAACTTCACACTTAATGGGCTCTACCTGTACAGTAATTCCTGCCAGGTGAAGGGAAATGCTTGAAAAAAATCTTAGTGCTTCCCACAGGAAAACACATTTCCTCCCTGTAGTACTGTAACATACTTTTTCAGTTACAAGTGTTGCAAATTGAATAAAAGTGAAGGTGTGTAAGAGGCAATTTCAGCACTGTTCTTTGTATAATCCCAACAAATGATGGTACAGGTCAGCACTGAATTTGATGGGACCATATAACTTCAGGACATACTCATAGTAGGCCATCAGACCTATTTATTTTGCATTTTCTAGGGTAATGTGAAATATTCTTCTCCAAACTAAGTGTATACATACACC
Source organism: Ammospiza caudacuta (assembly GCF_027887145.1). Lineage (NCBI taxonomy): Eukaryota > Metazoa > Chordata > Aves > Passeriformes > Passerellidae > Ammospiza > Ammospiza caudacuta. The sequence goes on along the minus strand of NC_080594.1, from coordinate 59,415,767 downwards.
TTGACTGTTTTACAGGAAGATGGTTTAAAGCACAGTGTAATTAAATGCCACACCATTGATCTATTTTGTGTACTGCAGTCTTAGATAAGGCTGTTTCTAGCTATCAAATATTTTTATGTCTTTTAGAGACAGAGGTTAAAATAGGCTTTAACATAACTGGTAGCAATGATCTGATACTTTCAGCTTAATGGCAGCATTACTATAGCTATAAAACAGGTGAGAACATCTAAATGCTGAATAGAATTGGTTTAACTCTTGCTCAGGTGCTACAGCGTCTAAGATGTTATTTTTTATAAGCGTATATAAAATCATCAATGACATCGCAAATAATAGTTAGCAAGCTAAGAATGCCCAGCAAGTGAAAAACATAAAATTAAGTTTGGCCTGAATCACGTCATTTAGTAAGAGTATTAAAAAAAAAAGAAGGCAGTGATTTCTCACATTATTTATATTTGATATGAATACTATACACTGCTGTGTGGGCACTCAAAAAAATAGAATTAAAAACAGAACTAGAAACTTCCTCATGTCATATTCAACAATTCTTTAAATGTAGTGGAAGACCATTCAGGCACTGGGTGTTACAGAAAGCATGGTAGTAAGAAATCTCTGTACTTGAATTGCATTGCTGTTCAAAGTCAGGCCTTTGCCTGAAGCCAATACAACTGTCTGCAATCACAACAGATGTGAGACAGACCTGCTGTTAGCACACTCAACATCCCACCACAGTGTGCTGGTTCAAGTGGAGAAAAAGGATAAGAAACTGATATAAACTTGTCAAAAAATTTAGTGGTTCATAACTCATTTTCAACCTGTGTGAGAACAAAAGCAAGTTGCTCTGCAGCAATCCAGTATCAAGGTATAGCTATGGATTTTTATTTTTTTTTTGGATTCTCTATGAGCAGAATTCAAAGTAACAGTTCAAGTTTAATGCCAGGAAAAGTATAGAGGTGTACACAGAGACTTAGTCTGAGGTTTTAGAAGTCTTGGTTTCATATGGAGGACAACACAGACTACCTAAAGATACCTTACTGGTATGATCCAAAGATCCCTCACCCCTTTTGTAATAAAACAATTCTTACAAAATTGAGCCCAGGCTTGACAAGTCCCTAACATGCCTCTGAAATCTTAATAACCAGCAAAAACATAATTGATCACTGCCTCTACAGCTAACATACAAAACCTCCTGAAACTCAGCAACTGTGAAACACCCTCAGGCTGCTGCATAGGATTGATCTGCCCTGATAATTAACAGAATATAAAAATCATCACAGAACGTCCTGAGTTTGAAGGAACCTAAAGGAATCATCCAAGTCAGACTCCTGGCCCTGCAGAAAACACCCCAGGAATCACACCATATGCCTGAAAGCCTTGTCCAAATGCTTCTTGAACTCTGTCAGGCTTGGTGCTGTGACCACTTCCCTGGAGAACTGTTCCAGTGCCCAACCACCCTCTGGGTGAGGAATATTTTCCTGACATCCAACCTAAACCTCCCATCTCAGCTCCATGCTGTTTCCTCTGGTCCTGTCACTGGTCACCAGAGAAGAGATCAGTGCCTGCCCCTGCTCTTCCCCTTCTGACAATGCTGAAAACCACAACGATGTCTTCGCTCTCCTCCAGGCTGAATGGACAAAGTGACCTCAGCTGCTCCTCCTATGGCACCCCCTCAGGGCCCTTCACTTTCCTAACTGTCCTCATTTCAGACACTCTTTAATAGTTTAATGTCTTGTTAGTATTGTGGCACCCAGAAGTGCCCCCAGCACTCGAGGTGAGGCCACCCCAGCTCAGAGCAGAGAGGGACAATCCCCTCCCTTGTCCAGCTGGTGATGCTGTACCTGATGTACCCCAGGACAGGGTTGGCTGCCAGGGCACTCCTGACCTGCCATCAACCAGGGCCCCCAGGACCCTTTCCATGGGGCTCCTTTCCAGCCTCTCATTCCCCAGTCTGTCTGTACTTCCAGGGCTGTCCCATTCCAGGTGCAGAATCCGGCACTTGCTCTTGTTGAACTTCACATGGGTGGCGATTGCCCATCTCTAATTTATCCAGGTCTCTCTTCAGGGCCCCTCTGCCTTCCAGGGAATCAAGAGTTCCTCCCAACTTAGTGTCACTGGGAAGCTTAGTTAGCCCTTAATGAAGATGTTGAAGAGCACATGGCTGAGGATGGAGCCCCACTAGTGACAGTCACCATTCTGCTGTCACCCCATTCACTATAACCCTGGGTACCTGATCCATGAGCCAGCTGCTCACCTATCGCATGATGCGCTTATCCAGCTGTGTCCCGGAGATCCCTTTTGTCCAGAATGGTACTTGAGAGACAGTACCAAAAACTTTACTGAAATCCAAGCAGATTACATCAACTGGCTTTCCTTGACCAACCAAGTAGGGTTACCTTATTGTAAAAGGAAATCAGGTTTGAAAAGCAATTTCCACACAAAGCCTTGCTGGCTGTGACCAATGACTGCGCTCCTCTTCAGATGTTTTTCAATATGCACCAGTCAGTCCCTTTGAAAGCAGGCAGCATTTCCAAAATGCAGTTAGTCTCATAAGTACAGACACCTAAAACTGGTCATAAATAATTTCTGCAAGCTTTTTTTTTTTTCTTGCCTTTTTTTTTTTTTTGGTTTAGTTTATTTTTTTTTAACTTTCTCTTTAATCAACAAAAAAGGAGTCTTAACTGACTGGACTAGGTTTTTGTGTCCAGAAGGAATTAAAAGAAATTTCCTTTACATTAAAAACCTACGTTAAAGATGGAAAAGAGCTAGAGTTTGATCCAAATCCACACCAGAGGCTACTATAAGAAAGAGGATTTGGAAAAAATAAGGCAAATAGACTCACAGATATTTAACAAATTTCAGAAGTGGACTGAGGGACCAAGGTGGTGGTGGATATACCCATTCATAATAAGGAAAAAGAGACACCGACAGTTTTTCTCAGTTTAATATCATTTGATGTTATAAACTGCTAAACCCAGACATTTTCACATTATTACACTTGATGCACCATAAAACAGGTTTATGTTACAGTGTAAGGTTCAATATTACAAAAATTGCGAAGACCTCCACACAGAAGTCTCAATTTTTCACTCCTATTCACATCTAAAACCAATACTATTAACTGTGTACAAATGGAATATTTCTTTTCATCTTCTAGAGCCGCTTTACAACCACCAGTTCTAAACAGCAACACCAACACTGGTAGCGAGAAATCAACTCAAAATCAAGGAAGTGCCGCTGCAGCCATTTTCTCAAGTCACACACACTTCCTGCTGGAGAGCTGGCTGTGGAATTTTGCTGTCCTCTGTCTTTTCCTGCCCAGGAACCTGGCACACAGTCTTTCGTTTGAATAACCGTAGACTCAACCGTAACAAGTCGCTGTCCATTGCTGCAGAATTTGTGTAAGTTTGTTTTGTTGCACCCTGTTGAAATTGGAAATGGAATTTTAAAAAAGGAAGAACTGAAAACAATGTCTTTTAATATGCAAGCTGGGAAATTAACCTCAAGTACTCTCAATAATTACAGGTTAAATCATACTAATCATATCACTAGAAAAGACCTGGAGAATTAATGATTTTTCTACTAGCATACAAAATCATAAAACCCACTGCAGAATTTTAATTTTAACTTGGATTCTTACAATTCTTATAAAAGCACATGGAATCTTAAGCAAGAAAGTCATTCAACAGTTACCTTTGAAATAATATTTTGCCTAATTATTTTTATTATGTATACTCTAAATATAGAAAATGTATCTCCAGAATTTAAACACCAAAATGATAAGAAACAGGAACTAGCTTTAGTCTCAAATTTAAATTAAGCTCTCATTTTATATAAAAAACAAATACCTGGCAACCTCTCTAAATAAAAGTCAGTTTATTATTTAAAGGACTAGATCTCCTTCAGAACAGCAAACACAAAAATTATCTCTCAGAGAAAAGCTCTGCTTAGGGGCATCTGTGTTCCCACACTTTGCCCCAGCACTGTCAGCAGACCACTTGCCTTTTCATTCTTCATGAGCTGCTTCCGAATTGCAGAATCCCTGCGGAAGCAGAGTGCTTTGCAGCACGGACCCAGATTGCTGAGAAGACCTGCTCTCTCTTCTTTCCGCCGAAGTGCAGCCATGTTCAGTGCTCCCAGTTCGTGCTCAAAAAGGTTTTCTGCATCTAGAAAGAATTGAGATTTGCAGAGATTAATGTACACATGGTATTTTTGAACAGCACCATACAATCATATGAATTTTCTTAACGTTTTTACTATTTGTATTTCTGCCTTCTAAACAATATCAAGGTTTGGTAAAAAAAAGTATTTGAGTTTATAAAATAACACTAATAAATCCTTCACCATGGAAAAGGAAGGATGGATAGCCTTGTATTTAGTTTCAGCACTGGAAAGCAATATTGAGACAGCAATCACTGGGAAGCCTAAAAGTCAAGTGACAGCTTTGGACAGAAGACGGGGTAAGATTTATGGTGAGACGTGTGATGGACAAAAGGTGTTTGCTTACCACTTGCATTAATCATAAAGTAGCCCAAGTTTCACTTTGCAAGACATCAGGTAACTGTGCTAGTGTCAACACTGTTTTTGTATGGCTATGCAGAAGTGAAACACAACTATCTAGAATAATTTTTTCATTTGTGGTGGATGAACCTGGAGAACAAGTCAGCAGCTGCCAATGGACTACCCCTTCCTACTGGCTCACCTAAAGCATTTAACAGAACTCAAGGTGACAGGACCAGTCCTTCAACACATCAACCAGAAGAAACAGTGAGCAGATAGAACACTTTTTGAAAAGATGGCTGTGAGGTGAATCTTGCCCTGCAACAAGCCTGTTTCTATGAAATGCAAAGACTAAAAGAGCACACAGGGCTAGACCAGAGCTCCTTGATTTATAGCCCTTTTACAATAAATAGGAAGACTGTCATGTAATAGACAAAAAGCTGGAAAGATACATGGCTGAGTCCAATCCAGCTGCCTCTATATAGTAAAGCTGGGTGTTCAGCAGAGAATTTAACACCTCACTCAAGATGTGAAGAACCCTGGGGAAAATACAGCAAAGCAAAAAAAAAAAAGGCAAAAACAAAGACTGCTTCAGCAGCTTGGCAGTATGAACACAGAAGAGGGCAAAGATGCATTTTTTAAACCTCTCAGAACATGGATGAAACTCAGTAGTTTTTAAACAAGGTGTAAAGAAACAAAGTTACATGAAATGAAGGGCAGGTTAAAGAGAACTGCTCTGAAGTCAAAGACAACCTCAATGGACAATCAAAAAATGGAAATAAATGACAAGACACAAAAAGGCCACTTCAAAGGTAACATGGACAGCTTGCAGAGTCTTCTCAGATGCCTGCTGAGCATATCTTGCAAGTAAGCATGCCCATATCCTTAGAGGAACAATTGCATATAATAGACGGCAAGTCAGCTAAAAATCTCAATACCATCACATCACATACTACAGATTTTTGGTTCCAAAGAAAAAATAATTTAAAAAGCACACCCTGAAACAAGACATAATTTCCCTACTTTCTGCATTTAATAGTATTACGAGAAATATTTCAATTTATTCCTCAATAAGAACAAAGATGGGAACACCAACCTCAGGAATAAGACAGGGAGACAAACTATACAACCATGAAGTCTAGTGTGAAAATGCTACACTTGCACTGTTACACACACTGAGCACACCTAGCCCAGATTCATTCAGTTTTCAGAGCACTGTATTTGTGCCTTTCTTTAGACTACATGTGCTGGGGCTGTGTAATCTCTACACACAGAATATTCACCTGGCAGATTGCAGAGGAAGTGCATACACTTGAAAGCCTACTGGCAGTGTAGAACTCTGATGTGTGAGACTGCACACACACACCACAGGGAAATCAAGAGAGGCACTCCAAATCCCCTATCCTCTCCAGAGCAAAGTTCTGCTGACTCCAAGTATACTTAAGACAGTCCAAAGGCAGTGCTGGAGAGCCTCCTATCATCACTAAGGACTTTATTTCTAGGGAAGCATGCAAAGGTTGGTGAGATCAATTCAGGAATCATTTCAAACAGCCAGGTGGAGAGATCCTGCAGTGCAATTGCTGTTGCAAGGAATCCCTGGTAAGAACTGTTGAAGAATACAGTGAAATTAAAGCTCACAGGGAGAGAGACACAGTTCATACCTTGACTATATCAGTTTGTATGCTCAGGAAGACTCAGTGTTTTATTTGATTAAAAAAAAATGTAAAAGCAGGGGTAATAGCTCACAATTCATACAGTTAAGTCATTTAAATGGCTTAAGATGGAGATCAGCACAGCTAAAAGTTTTGGATACTCCCCCCCCCCTACTTATCTGAGACTGTGAGGTTCTCAGAACAAGACCACTGCACAAAGAATAATGTAAAGTGAAAGGCATTGTTTCAAATTAAGAACTGGAATTTACTGAGTTAAAACATAAGCTCCACAGATACTATTATTCATAAGCCACAATTTTCTAACATTTAGATCCTGCAACCATTTGCATAGAGGTCTTATAGAAAGCAAATGTTTCATAGTCCCAAAAGAACCATTCTACCATGCAAGTTGTTGCAAGCAGCTCAACTAGTTTCTGAGATGCGAAAGAGAAAAATTAGTACTCCTTCTCATGGAAACGCCCTGCTAACACTCAGAACTGTAATAAACAGCAATAGTACAACTGATGCCTATGTCATTTGTCATGCCTGTCTTATGACATACACTTTGTTCAAATTCCAAACCTGTAAATTATTGTATTTCCCACTTTTAGTAGAGGTATAATATACATATTTAACTTAGTGCCTTCATTCTGATCCAAATCCCCTATCTATGAATTCTAGAAAGGATTCTTAGAATGAAAATAAGAAATCTTGTTTCTTTTTTGAAATACTACTACTATGTAATAATAGAGTTCACTGGAAAAGATATTTAGCTCTCTAAGAAACTGCTAATACACTTTAGGCTAGGAAAGCATGAATGGTCTCACAAGACGAATATTCTACTAAGATAAAATCAATTTTGTTGTTTATCAGTCTAGACTTCCTCACCATTGCTGAAATCAAAACACTAATCTGACTAACATGATGCTGTATCACATTTCTGTAATTTTCACACAATACTGATTATACACTTTCTGTGGTCTTTGAAACCTAAAGTAATGAACACATTTCATAAGGACTTTTTCACTACACCAAAAAGACAGTTTAATCCCCACAGAAGTTACCTTTAGGTTTTTCCAACACTCTCTGGCATGTCTCTTTTATTTTGGTGAAGAGCTCTGGTCCTGCCAATCGCTTGGAAATGCCAACTCTCAACATAACAGCACCTGGTGTGAATTTTAAGAGCGCAGCTCCAGGCTCACGTGGTTCTTTTGGCTGCTTTGGCATAAGACTGGACCAGTCTACATCTATAACATCCACTGGATCTGCAAAAACATTGACAGAGAATGAGTTATCACATCACCACCCCTTACTACAGCTGATGAATTTCACATGCTGTGCACACAGCTGTCTCCTGAAAGCAATATATATTAGACAAACTTTGTTCTGCAGACCTCTTGGACCTTTCATGTAAGATTGTCAAAACTCACTTGGATGGGTAGAAAATGGCAGAAATACAAAAAGAAATAGAAATAAAAAGCTATATGGATTAAAAAAAATTCAACCCATGCCTAATATTCTGTTTTATTTTTATTGCAATCCCTTTGTGAAAGGTTGCTCAGATCCTGCTTAGCCAGCAGGTTTGGAGATATTATTTATGCATTCAGAAAAGCCACAGTACAACTGAACATGCTAAGATGGATTCAAATTAAATGCTCAGAAAGGTAGTTCACAGAGCCCAGATTACCCAATTGAACTTAGGACAATTAAGCAATTCCATTCTTCCCAATGCACTTGGAAAGCATTCAAGTACAGACAGAATCTGCTCACAGACTGCACTCCTAATTCAGAAATACTGTCAACATCACAACAGCATTATGTGCACACCGATCTAATCTTTATATTCAAATAATCACAAAAGGGGGTTGATATACTTTTACCAGGCATCTTCTCATCCTCCTGTTGATCCTCACGCTTTTCAGCATCACCTGCCAGAATTTCATCCAGTTCATCGTCACTGATAGGCTCGTATTCTCCAGCACCAGACCCCAGTGACTGCACATCATTAGTCTTTGCCTCATCCTCTCCTCCTGCAGAGACAGATACATACTGTAGCTTAAAGCAATCATATTTGTTTTCTAAACATGCTGTACACTGCCTGAAGACAAAAAGGCTTAGCAAAATTAACTGTTAGCTTTTAAGAACAAGTATATTCAACATAAAAACTGGTATTAACCCAGAGAAACAGTGAAATTATACCTCCCATATACAATGTAGCAGTTTGAATTTTACATACACTGGTCAATTTTTTGGTGCAGTATTAGTCAAACTACTCACAGAAGGCCATTTTCACAACATACATGTTGATGATCTGATATCTGACATGAAGTTTACAATAATAAATAGTTTATAAAAAATTAAGTTACTGCCACAAAGTCTTTCAGATGCTTTAACATATTAATCCAAAATCAGGATTCAGTCCAAAGGCCCTAAAATAAGTAACAAAACTCCAAAATACAAAAGGTAACAGGTATCCTGAATGAAACAATATGTACAGAATTTTAGATTCTTTGTAGCAGTCACAAGAAGAGCTTCTAGAAAGCCATGTTAAACTTCTTTTAGTTGTTACCCTCCTTTCCATCCACATACTATCTGCACACACAAATACATGTGCTTAATGTGGAAATATTTCTTAGGACCTGTGAACACAAGACACTCAACCACTGAATTCTGCAGTTCACAAAAGGGACATCCTCTCACCTCCAAGACTGAAAGATCTGACTCAAGCACTTAAAAATTCCATTGCTCCAAACTCAGGCTTTATTATGATTCTCCACCATGGGTACTAACAATGAGCTGTGACACACAAACTGCACAGAATTGACAGGGATCCTCCTCTGTGAATGACTATTCTGATACCTTCCAGCTCCCTCAGCCAGAGTGAAACTGCTTCCAGTTTAAGTTCCCCACCTGTTCTTTGGGGTTATTTTCAGCTTGCTTTTGTGAGGGGAAAAAAAAGTAGCCCAAGTAAATACCACATACCTTCCTAACATCAGCCCATCTAACAAGTTTTTCCTTTTTAGAAAGGAGAATAAGGTGATCCACACTAGATTTCATTTTGTGTCTTATAACTTTAAATATTCACTGCCTGTAAGATCCATCTGCTGCATCCACACTGATATACCACATACATTAGTTCACCAGTACTATGTGCCTGGACCCATTAAAAATTTACTGTAATAAGAAATTTAAAATAATACAATTCATAGTTCTCAATGTGTAATTTTTAAAAATTATTTTGTATTTTGAATTTCAAGTAAAAATTTGATAATTTCTAGACTATCTTTTACGATTCTTATGTGGAATTGTACTTATATATTAATTCTGCATTAAAAGCTCAACTGAATGGAGCAATGTAAAGACGAGTTACAAAGTAATGAAGATAATGAAGTATACTAAATCTTAGAAAATCATAACCATACTATATACAATATTTTAATAAAATGGAATGCCATCTAATATTTTACAAAATAGATTTTCCTAAAAAAAATAAGAAATCCTAAATATACCATAACACCCTACAGATGATAACCTGCAGAGAATTTAGAACATAACCTTTGAAAAACAGACAAAAGCATACATAACAAAACTGAAAGGCTAGACCTAAGAACACATTTAACATGCACAGCCTATATGGTTATAGATGCCCCCTTGGAAACAAGTCATGCACCCAAGAATGGCCTTTCATGACCTCTTTTCTCAAGTTACATGGTACCCTCAGATTTATCACACCATGCTTTTCCTCTAGTTTAAAAACAGTTAATTCTGTCTATTGTAGCAAAATCAGGCTTTTCCAGGCTCATTTCAAATACTATCTTTGTCAAGTGCTTCCACTCCACTGGAAGGAGTGGAAGATAATCTCCTTAAATGAAACTTTCCCAACAGGATCTCTCACCTCTAAAGACCACTTTGTGAGTAATCAGGTACAAGACCTAAGTACTAAATATTCCTCACCATGCTCTTGAGACAGCATTTGATTTAACTGCCCAAATCAACAATGAACTCTACAGGTAATTCTTACTAAGAACAGCAAACACAATGAGCATAACCATAACATACACCATTTACTCTGGATTTAGACTCTTTCTTTTATGTTGTTCATGTAAAAGCACTTCCCAACTCTCTATTCTTGCAAAGCTTAAGCTTCTAATCCATGTAACAAGCTGCTAGGAATTTGTCAGTGCTTGCCCCTTTGTAAGCACACTTACCTCAGTATCATTAGGGCCAGTAAAACAAAGCTGCATTTTCAGCTGATATTACTGAGATCACCTCAGATAAGGTTAGATCTGGAAAGATCTGTAAGATTACCTCAGGAAAGTTATTTTGGGACCATTGTGCCAAGCCATACATATGTTTCACCTACTAATCAAACAAATAGTTCTATGATAATTGGGCTCTGGCAGAAAAAAACCCCTAAGAAACAGTTCCAAGTCCACATTCTTTCTTTTTCACTCACTACCTGTCACTCCCAAAGTAAGAAATAAATCTTAAAATGATATAACAAGGCAATTAAATTTTGGTGTTATCTTTTAGTAAACTGCTTATTCAGAAACATTGCATTTTTGTGAAATTAGCTCGGATAATTTATGCTTCTTTGCCTCAAGACTTCTCTAGAAATTAAGAAACAGCACTGACATAACTAACAATAAGAAAGATGTTCATCAGATTTCTCTCACTGTCTGCTTCCACAGCAGAGAAGCTGAAGCCAATAAGCTTTTCCGTAAAAAATTATTCTACTTAGTGCTATGCTAAAAGAGAAAGAATAATACACTTGTTAGTCCAGGCTCTTTCCCAGAATAGCTCACCTTCTAGACTCTCTACCTTTTCGGCCTCATTTCCATCTTCAAAGCCTTGTGAAGGTCCTAAATCTTTGTCTGTTTTCTCCTTCTCTGAAGCCGCTGAGTCCCGGCAAGCACCATCAAACTCCTTTTCGTGATCTCTGTCCAGTTTTGTTTCACTGTGCTTTGTTGATTCCTTTTGAGAGGAGATGTCAAGAGTTCTCTCTCTCTCCCTTTCAGCAGGATCAGGCAGCTGCCGGTCCCTCTCTCTCTCCAGCTCCCGTCTTTTCTCCCTGTCCCTCTCTCGCTCCCTGAGTCTGTCTCGCTCCCGGCTCCTCGGCCAGTCCTTGTCCACATCTCGGTCCCAGTCCCTCTGCCTCCCCTCTCTCCTGTCTCTCTCTCGTTCCCGATCGTGGTCATGTCGATCTCGCTCCTGGAGCCTTTCCCTGCTATCAAAGGACCCAGATCTGGAATGAACCTGACGATCTGACTCAGGGGAACTTCTTCTTGAGCTGTGGCTTCTTGAATCTTGACGATCTGGATAAAAGATTATATATATAAGCATGACTATGACACATAAATGTAATACCATTTTACTAGACCAAAGCATTTTAAAGATTCAGGAATGAAAATATACTTCTCAAAAGAAGCATCATCAAATTAACAATGCTTTCACATTGCCTTAGAAGATTTAACCTTACTTAAAAACACGAAGTAACTTTTGCCACTTCCAAATTTTTATAACATGTCTTTTAAAAGCTACAAATGCCTTAGTTAACAAATGATGAATTCAGAAAAATAATTTCAGGCATGTAACCATGAGAAGAACAGAGAACCAAAATGCTTTCACAAGAAAATATTTTTGTATTGATGCTGTTTCAGTTTTAAAATATTTTACCTATTGTTTTTTGCACAGCAACTACACACAAAAAAATGTGACAATTTTGATTTGCAATGAAGATGATTTCCATGTGCATTAAAAGTATGCCTAACAGGAATCATAAAAAAAGTACGTAATTTTACATAATTTCAGGAATTTCCATACCAAAATTAACACTAATAACGAATTTAAGAAGATTATTTAGATGATAAAATTACCTCAATGTTCTGTTAGCACAAGCATTTTCTCTATGAGGTTTTTCTGTCCTACAATTTACTTTCTTCCCCAGACAGCATGAACCAAATCCAACTGAATGTTTTGGTGTAAACAAAATGGTAATCCTGCCCACTGAGAATCAGCTTTTCAAATATATTAACACTTGCAGAAATCTTAATTCATTCTAGTTTTACAGTGAAATGCAGACAGGACCTCCCTCTTCTATCACACTAATTAGAGCCATGAAGAACAATTTGGGACTTGGACACAGAATGATAGGTCAGTGTCACTAAAATATAACTCATTACCTGAAGATGTGCTGCGACTGGGCTCCCCTCGTTTCAGCTGATCAATTCGGGACTTCCTTTCAGTGATTTCTAAGCTCTTCTTCTCCCTGTCCCTGTCCCTATCCCTGTCCCTAGAGCTACTGTGCAGGACCCTCTTCCTTGCAGTCTGATCATCTCCACTGCGATGCGCTGACTCATTGGAGGGGGATCTGAGCCTGCTGGAGGCGTGGCTCCGATTGCTGCCGAGGCTGCTGCTGCGCTTCTGGTCCACAGGCTTACGGTGTGCTCCATCCTCTATAGTAACATGAGGGGCTTCCACCTTTTCTACCCTCGTCCTGTGATTTTTTCTGTGGGAATCGTCAGCGGTTCTTTCTGGAACAACAATGTCACCACGTTCAGGAACATCTTCATCTGACCAGTCACTAAATGTTGTATCTTCTCTTTTCGTGGGGGCTTCTGCCACTGCTTTCTCAGGTGGTGCTTCAACCAGTTCTTCTTTAGTTACAGGAGGGGTTCTTGGGCCTTTTTTCTTTTTATGATGTGGAACAATTTCTTCGTCAGATACTTCAGAATCACCCTTGGATCTCTTCCGCTTTTTCTCCACATTTTTTCTTTTTTGACCTTTCTTAGGGGAAAAGACCTGGCTTTCCTCGGTTGCTGGTTCATTAGTGTACCTTTCCACCCCACTGTCATCATCTTTCTTCTTCTTTGTGGTCTTTTTCTGTATCTTAGATTTCTTCTTGCTGTCATCATGCATTCTATCAGAAGCATCTCTTTCTTCAGAAGGACGGTGTCCAAGATTTTCCTGAACCCTGGACCGGGAACCTTCTGAAGCATCTGGCTGCTCTCTTTGCTTATCTGCTGAAGAAACTCTCTCTTTAAACTCTGGCTCTTCATAGCGTCGGGAACTTTCCTTTCTGTCCGATTTTCGCTCTTCTTCTTTCCAGCGACTCTGCCGCTCCTCCGTGACGTGAGAGGGGCTCAGTGACCGGGATTCCTGTGGCCGCACAACCTGGCTCAGGAGTCTGTGCTTTTCATCTGCAAAATGAGAAGGAAATGAGAAAAATAACATCCTGTTTTAAGAAGAACATTTTTTCATAGCCTTTATTGTGTAGGAAGAACATGTGAGCATTTGCTGTCTTCTGCATGCCAAAAAAAAGTATCCATTAAAACACATAGCCCATTACTTCAGTTAGATTTCTTAGGTTTTTCTACTGCTGCAGCAGCAAAAGACAATTTCCAATTTGGTAAACATGCACCTTACACAGAAGATGTGGAAGCCACTATCACCTTGTAGACATAGCACATAGTGACAAAATGAAGATAAATGACAAACAAAGATGAAGAAAAATTGTAGTGCTCATAAAAATATGGAGAACAGTTACAAAACTTTCCCCATGTTTTATGTGTTTAAAATTGCAAGTTATTTTCCATAGACAGAGGATAACCTGTGCCCAGCTGCAGAGAGAGCTCACTCCCACTTACTTTTATCATCTCCACTGTTGTAGGCATCACTATCAGGAGAATGATCACGGCGACGTTTGGGTGATTGACGGGGACTTGGACTGCTTTCGTTTCTGTGACGCTTCCTGCAAAAGGAACATGAACCAGCAAATTTCTTTAGGATGCTTTGAGTTTATCATCAATACAATTCCTGAAGTCTAAGCACCTCATACAGAAGACATTTAAAGATGTCATGAAGTTCTGTAGTTTCCTAAGTTGCCATTCCAAGTAACAGCTATGCACTTAAAGGAAGCACAAGACAACACTGAGGATATTTTTCGTGCCTTCACTGGTAGCTTTCCAGTGCTGGAAATTTGGTAGTACAAAGGGTAATGCATATTCCAAAGAAATTTAATTAACAAAGTCAACAAACCCTGACCCAGATGGCTGCTATTTGAATTTCAGACTTCATAATGTACCACAGTTTTCTACTATGTTTCCATTAGAGACTGTATTATTAAAGGCAAGACAATGCAAGCATACATAAAAGGGAAAATTACATTGTCAGACTCAACTCTTAGCTCATGAGCAGTTCCATGATTCAGCACTAACAAAACACTGGAATAACTTCACCAGCATAGTACCAATTTGGGGGCTACCAGCATGTGCCACACAGATGCAGGGGAGACAGTCCCACACCAAGCCTATGCATAAATAGGTTGTCTTCTTCCTTAAGATACTCCCCTGCCTACTAACTTACCAAATTCAGCAGTAAAAGACTACAATTTTTTTTCTTTGACTGAAGTAACATTTAGATCCACTCACTTGGATTTTCTTTCCTCGTGGACATCTCTTGAGCCTCTTTCTTCTCGAATATCTTCTCTCTTATCCCTGCGGTCTTCCCTTCCTTTTTCTTTGTCATCCCAGTCTCTCTGGCGGTCTCTCTCTTTGTCTCTGTCTCGACCTCTCTCCCTTTCACGCTCCCGCTCCCGATCTCGCTCTCGTTCTCGCTCCCTTTCTCGTTCCTCCCGCTCTCGTTCCCGCTCCTTCTCCCTCTCCCTCTCTCGTTCCCTTTCCCTGTCGTGGTCTCTGTCTCGGTCCCGCTCACGCTCCCTGTCTTTGTCCCGCTCTCTGTCCCTCTCCCGTTCCCGAGCACGATCTCGTTCCAACTCTCTTTCTTTCTCCCTCTCTCTTTCCCGGTCTCTTTCTCTTTCTCTCTCTCGGTCCCTCTCCCTCTCTCGCTCTCTCTCCCGGGCCCTTTCATCTCTTCTGTCATCAGACCGATCCACCCTTCGCTCCTCTCTCCTCTCATCCCGCTCGAGATCGTCACTCCGTCCTTGGTGCCGTACCGGCGAGCTTGCTCTCTGATCTGCAAACACAAGCAGGTTTGATTACCAAGTGCTGAACAGATATACACAGCTTCCCCTGCACTAATAAAAAAAGAGCCTTTGTCTTGACAATCTAGATCTTGGTTTGCATTAAATGAAAAGCAACTCCCTGCAGAAACTTGAATATTCCCTTTGGGGAGGAAGGAAGACAAAAAGCAGAACTAATTTTGAAAGAATTTTTCAACATTGAGGAAGAGGGCTTTGCCTACTAAACCGAAAGTTGCCAAAAAATCTTTACTTTTTTACCGGATTTTTCTGAATAGCTTCAAAAGACAAATGTATGCATCACAATGTAGCTATTACTATAGCATTACTCAGTGATTCCAAATCTGGTATAAAATCTTAAAAAGCTGAGAGGGAATGCTTGCATAAGAAATGTTAAGACTTCTGTACAAAGATTTTACTTCCTAAATCTATTAGGAATCAAGTACTTTACAAGGATTCAAGCTGTTTACAACACAGAGTAAAAGTTTCTGCAAAATTAGAAATATTGGCTTGTCTCATCACAGACAAGATCCCTGCACAGAAACACACAACCAAATCTACAAGATAGGGAGAGGCAAGGATGAGATAGGGGAAGCAGAGCTGCCAGAAGTTTTAAATTGTGTTCATTGCAGAGTC
Source organism: Ammospiza caudacuta (assembly GCF_027887145.1). NCBI lineage: Eukaryota > Metazoa > Chordata > Aves > Passeriformes > Passerellidae > Ammospiza > Ammospiza caudacuta. Next base: position 59,400,008 of record NC_080594.1, on the reverse strand, counting down.
TTACAGTTTAGAATCTGAGTTTCCTGTTGTTCAGACAGTGGATTAGAGTCAGAGGGAAAACTAAACATGTAGAAAATGACTGATCCAGAAGGATAGTGAAATCTGATTTGTCCAATTGTATTCATTCGCCACAGCCTTATCTATGTGTTCTTCATTGTATTTTGGATATTTTTGAGCATTTCTATAAGTTTTGACTACTTCATAGCAATTTCTATGCTCACATTAGTAGTATTTGAGCCACAACAAATCAATACAACTATTTTCCTACAACATATATAGAAGAACACTACACAAAAGAGGGAAAAATGGCATGAACAGAGATTGGTATTTCTCGGTCCATTACTCTGAGGCTGAGGGCACTTTGCTGTAAATTGAGACAATGTCCACTAGGCGTGAGCGGGCAGAGTTTGGACAGAACTAAATCAATAAAACGTGCATTTCCATCAGTTTAATCAATTTTCATCCTTGAGTGAATTAACAATGATTTAGTGCTCCCCTGTTACCACATAAAATTAAAAGCAAAGCTGAGTGACATTTCTGCCTTTTTAAAAAGCTAAACCATCAATCCACGCAATCGGTTCTGTAAACAGGTTTCACATTTTGTAATGGGGCCTACAGCACTGTAATATGATTTACTCTGCATACCAAGTATTAGATTTTTATAAAGAAGTTCTGCAACTCCTATTTGTTATGTCAGTTTTGGTGACAAAACATCCACATGAAAGTCTTATCTGAATCAAACACTGCAAGTGTATTACACAATTAAATGCAGCTAGTCAGCACTTCTTATGTGACTTCATTTTTTGAAGTACTGCTCCAGTGGTTGTTTGAAACACTCGCATATTTGCCTTAGTTGAATAAAGACAGCTCAAATTTGCAAGCTTGCATTTAAAAATCATACTCCTTGGATATCACAGAATCAAAATATATCTCAATTTTTCTCAGAATGACAGACACTAAAACTGCAGTCTAATTAGGGAAACTGTCTTGAATTGTAAATCTGAGGACTTACTACTACAAAAAGTGATCTAAGTTTTTAAGGAAGAAGACAACAAATTTTGAATTTATGCTCTCTATTTTTCCCCTCAAAGGGAAACACAACCCACTCAAAGCAACTTCCCTCCTAGAAATTTATTTTGTTGTCATTGCATGCTTTTATTTCTAACTTTTTTTTTCTGTTGGTTTGGGGTTTTGTTTAGGGTTTTTTTGGGGGTGGATGTTTGCTGTTTTTCTTAATAAATTAAAAACCTGCTAAGACATGAAGAGTACAGAATTATACTATATATATCTGTATGATTTATTTGGGCTGGGGAGGTGAAAAAGATGAAAGCCAGACTGCAAAAGCCAACCCCCAGGACATGTTCAGTCTTCAGGATTTTTCAGCTGACATGAAAAAGGAAGCCTGGAGTTTAGGTCTGTTGAAATCCTGCCTTGAAGATGAGAGAGAATCCGAAGCAGAGCCTTTCACAGGAACAAGCCACAACAGATCTGTTTCAATAGGCTAAAAAGTATCTTTCGAAGTGGCATACAAAATAGGTCTTTGAAAAACTGAAATTACACAGCAGCTAGAATGTATCTGTCACCTGTAAATCAAAATTCAAGGCAGAAAATAACCCACTGTAATTTCATGTTTAGTCTTCACAGCTCCTCTTTCAATTTTCACGCTATTTTCATTTCCCTAACTCCTTCTGTTCTCTTAATTGGTGAGCAATACAAATATATTCCAGAGTGTAAGCTGGTCCTAAGCTCCTTCAAGCCAACACCGTGCACTTTCTGGTACAGAAGTCTGACATCTTGCATACTATGTCAAAATAAGTCTTGCACGCTGTTTTCCTGATCATTGGTATCTGTATCAATGCTTAGTTAATGATCATTGACAATAGCAAAGCACTCATCACTATTCAACTTCCCAGACAATAAATATTTGAATTAAGCATAAATTTAAACTGTCACTTACTTTAGTAGCAAGTAGTCCATAATTGTCAGTCTAGTTTAGGCTTTCTCCAAAACACACTCAAGCAATTTACAGAACAAAAACATAATGTTTCTATACAGGCAAACAGAATCAGTAACAAAATGCAATCATGACTCTAAGCTTAACATGCTTGTGAACCACGAAGTGGAGGAGGAGGCAATGGAGTTGTACAATGAGGTCCCTTGAAGTTTAGTTTTTTTAATAATACTTGGATGAATAAACACAGAAGATGCCAAAACCTAGCCATAGGGCTGGAGAAAAGGTGACAGCATTCATGCATACACTGCCAATGAATGATCTTTCAACAGAAGTTATCTTATGTAAAGGATAGGAGTAGTGTCAGTGTGTGGTGTCAGATGAGCTATTTTTGAATTGGTATGGGGGCAAAACAAGATAGAAAAAGGAGGGAAACACACACATTGATACATGTACATTTGACTAGAGATGTATGAGTAAAACCAGGCATTAAAATACCTCTTTCTCTGTTGTCACGCCTATCCCGTTCACTGTGTCGTCTCTCAAAGGACGAGTCCCTTGCTTGATCGCGACTGTCATAGCGATCCCGATCAGCATAGCTACTCCTCGATTCCCAGCTGTCGTGGTAGTTCCCACTACTGCTGTGACCATCAGCCTGGGATCCTCTGGTCCCCCGACTTCCTAATGGACATGGAGCAACACAAAACATGAGCTCCCACATGTGAGGAAATCCACTGATATTTTATACCAACTGATGTACTAACATCTAATAAATTTGAATTAGCTGCTCATGGGCTGAAGATTTTAACATCAAACTCTACTTAGCCAACAACTCAAATTTCATATGTTTTAACTGTTTAAAGTTATTATTTGCAAACTGCAAAATCAAGACTTTCTGAATCCTCATGCCCTGGTCATAGTATGAGGTCTCCTGACTAGAAGTATCAGTCCAAAAGCCAGTTCACAATTATTCTGAATAGGCTGTAAGCTAATAGTGCAGCAAAAATAGGCAGAGAAAGCAGTGATCATTCTCCTGTAAAAACTGCACATAATTTCCCCAACGAAAATGTTACAACAAGCCTGAAAAAGCAAAATAAATTATAGATTATTAAAAGTTGTTGTTTTTTATAATTATTATTATTAATGCATCAGACTTCAGAAACCATTTTAAAGAATAAAGTCACACTTTTTGGAAAGCAGATGGGGCAGGGTGGTGAAGCAGGGAGAGGTGGGTGTGTGTGAGAAATGGTTTCCAGGCACCACACACTATGCAGTTGTTTTTGAAAGAGCATAAGAAACCTACTGCCCAGTGCTCTGAGATGCACTACCACCTATGAATTTTCCACTACAGATCAGCATCTTGTATTTGTAGCCAATGGGAAAACCTAGGGTTCAGAAACATTAAACAGAGTGATGTAAGGGTTGGGCTTTGTTTTAAAATGGGATGGCAGAATACCAATGTTATGCCACTTTATTGAATGGAGAAGACAGAAGTGCTATAAATTTCAACAACAGTTTTAATTTAATGACAACAGAATTGAACACAGCTTTAAAAGCATGAACTATTTGGCAGTACTTGCATATCAAATATCAAACAAAGCAGTATGAATGCAAATCCTCAATGTCTTCAATGATAGGGACACATGAATTTTTTAAATTACGCAATACCTTTGTCAGATAATTCTGGACCTCGGCCTCGACTTCTGCCAATTCTATCACTTCTACTCTCATTTCTGGAGTCACTTCTGGAGTCATTCCTTGTTTCAGCACGAGAGCTCTCCTCTCTGCCATGGGATCTCCCATAGCTACGCAAGTCATCCTGATACTGGTCATCCTTTTTATGGGCATCTCGACTCTCTCTGTCCCTGTAGTCATGGGAGTCTCGCGTGGAGCGCGAGTCCCTCTGGTCACGGCTGTCCTTGGTGTCCCTGCTATAATCCCGTGTGTCTCTGGAGTCTCGAGTATCTCTGGATTCCCGCGGCTCCCGCCGATCTCTGGTGTCTCTCGCGTCCCTCCGGTCTCTTCCATCACGAGACTCTCTGTCATCCCTGTGGTCCCTGGAGGTACTCTGCTCTTGGTCATAGTCACGATCATCTCTTGTTTCTCTTTCTTTTTCTCTTTTCCCTCTTGTTTCTGTAAAACGTTCAAAAGAATGTTGCTTAATCTGAGCAAGCAAGTATTTAGCACACAAAGAACACTAAAACAACATACTCAAAATACACTTACCAAATCAAAATTAATACATCAATAGGACAAGATCATGCTGGGTTAACCATCATACATTCAGTAAATTTTAATGATCTTATTCTGAATATTAATCTCTACAGATATTTACCCATTCAAAACACAGTAAGAATAATAAAAAAAATGTCAAACATACTAAAGAGCAAGAGCACTTCAAAAATTTTAAGGTAGGGTCATTATTCCTCCTATCATGGATTCCTCTTATTTTCTACACACACACAGACACACTCCCAAACCATTTGTGCTATATTTAGACCACTTCTAAGGCCCCAGTGCCCTGTTGAAATCTGTTGGTTTGGGTTTGGGGGTCTGTTTTGTTTTGGGCTTTTTCTACAACGTATTTATAGTATTACTGCAATAGAAAGGTAAGTTTACAGCCAGTCTAAAACACAGCTGACATACATACTCTTTGTAATCTGTCTCTCGAGGCAAACAGCATGTTTGCTCATCTCATATTACCCAAACAGAGGGAATGACTGTTTCTTTGCAGACACCTCACTTAATGTCAATTACAGAGACAACAGAAAGCAATCAGTGGGGACTGGATTTGGGCACCTCCCAGAAAAGAATAATAGTTACTTCGGTGTAGCCTGCTGTGAAAATCACTTTCGTACTGACACCGCCATTGCATTACACACAGAACACCTACACAGATACCTTCAAGCACCTTTACAATCAGCTGAGCCTACATAAGCAGTTCTGCCAGGGGTACATTATTACACAGTACCTGCAAACAGCATCACCAGCACAGCCAGAGTAAACACAGCCAGTATTTTCTTCAACTCCCAGCCACTGGGATGGGTGCACACAATGCCACAATTTGAAAATCAAGTTTCAAAATGCAATTTGCAAACAAACAAAAACCACCCTGAAGTGCTATTTTCATTCATACCGTCCCGCCTCTCGTGGCGCCTGTCATGAGACTGTGAAGTCCGATCGCGATCGTGCCTTCCCTTGTCTCTGGCAGGAGAGCGGTGTCTCGAAGGACTGCGCTTCCTCTGAGGCGGAGAGGAAGAGTGTGGGGGGTAGGGGGAAGATGACCGCCTTGCAGGCGGGGAGGCTGTCCTTTGATAGGATGGAGAAGGAGTCCTTTTGCGGTGTGGGGAAGGAGAATGTCTTTGAACAGAGGAGCCTGACTGTGAGGACGAGGAGTGATGTCTGGAGGATATGGGAGAATGGTGCTGACCTGATGGAGAAGCAGACCTGCAAGGAAGAGTTAAAACAGGCATAATAATTTGACTTAAAAGGTTCTTGACATACCATACAAAAAAGCAAATACAATAATTTTTGTATTCTCTACCCTCTGACCACTGAAAATACATGCTGTTTCTATAAAACATCAAACTTGGCTTCCCTCCAGGATGGCAAGTATATGTTTTCAAAATAGGCTTATCTTTAAATGAGTTGTTTATTTAATGCCCAGGAAAAATTTCTCCAATCCAAATTGTATTACATAGCTACCAGAATGTAGGGGAAGGAAGGAGGAGTCAGGAAAAAAACATCAGTATCTTCTTTCCCATTCCCAAGCAAAAACCAATTTTTCTTCAATATAAAATAGTTTTTTGGAGTTCATAATAAAACTACACAGATCATTTTTATGAGATGTAATTAAGATTTTTTGTTTACAACAGCATTGAATTTTTTTTACAAAAAAAAAGTGTCTTCTCCCTATACACTTATAAATACATTTTATTGTAAGGACTGATCTTTAAACAGTTCTTAGGTCCAGAAAAACCATACACATACCTACTTAAAATGTTAGCCAACATGACTACACAAACATGGAAAACTCACATCTGATAGAATAAGAAAACGTACACAAAATATTTCTGATCTTTGAAATTCTGTCACCAACAAAAGATAATTTACACAACTATAAAAAATTTCCTCATAATATGACTAACGTGGGCAAAAACACACTTCAAGTCTTTAGGCTCAGTAGTGGTGTATTTTTCCCCTTATCAGCACCAAAGTAACTTGCAAATATCTTTTCTCATTAAATATATACTGTCTTTAACTCCAACTCCCTTCTACTTCACAAAACTCCAGAGCTGACAAAGAGAAGAGTGGGAGTTATAAAGCCACACTGGACAACATATCTTCACAAATCTCAATGTTCCTGAGGAAACAAGTAGCCTGCATGCCTCTAAGATGACAATTCATATGCAAATGAAACAGATAACCTGGAATTAGTAGTAAAACTTCCAAAGTAGTCAATGTAAAATTCTGTCAAAGATAGATATGACTGACAGAATCCAAAATACTTTCATGACTTACTGTCTTTAAATTAAGATTACATTTATTTTTCCCTGTTGAATCATTATTTTGAGACTCAGAGTTACCAAGATTGGCTTGCATGGAATGCTTTCAATGGTATGGAGACAAAATATTTGAAATAGCCTTCCCTGCTTCTAGCAGAAGGCCCATTTATCTTCCCTGCTTAACATTCCCTTGCACAACATTTGATACAAGCAGGCAGTGATGAGCAAAATACTGGATGTCATGCTTTAACCCCAGACAGCAGCTAAGTACCACACAGCTGCTTGCTCACTCCCTTACCCACCCCCAGCAGGGTGGGGAGAAGAATGGGGAAAAAGTAAGGCCTGTGGGTTGAGATAAGAACAGTTTAAAAACTGAAATAAAGTAAAAGACAACCACGATGGTAACAATAATAGCAATCAAAAGGGAGATAACAAAAAAGAGAGAGAAAAAGAAGAAAACCAAGACAAACGGTGATGTACAACATATCTGCTCACCTCAACTGATGCCCAGCCTGTCCCTGAGGAGCAATTGGATGCTCCTGGCGTCCTCCCTTAGTGTATACACTGAACATGATGTTCCATGGTATGGAATATCTTTTTAGCCAGTTCAGGTCAGCTGTCCTGGCCATGCTCCCTCCCAGCATTTTGTGCACCTGCTCAATGGCAGGCTGTGGGAGACTGTGGTAATCATTACTAAAACATCAGTGTGTTATCAGTCTTGTTCTCATGCTAAATCCAAAACACAGCATTGCAGTAGCTACTAGGAAGAAAGTTAACTCTACCCCAGCTGAAACCAGGACACTGGAGTAAGTTAAAAAACAGGGAAAAGGCTACAAAAGAGATGTTTTGCAGACTCCCTACTACTGCTCCAGGAAGAACTCTCTTCCCTATGAAGAATCCAATATAGCAAAAATGTCCAGCAGTCACATCTACCACAAAACAATCCAATGTTGTTGCAGCTGAACGGAGTCACCACAAGAGCCAAACAGTTTGCTTACAACTCTTTGGATTGCTGAATGGATGGGTTTTATTTTGCTTTTGATAAATCAGCATGCAGAAATATGTATGACGTCTGGAGCTTCCCCCACCCTTCAACAGAGGTGCAGAAAATAAGAATGCCTTGCTTTCCATTATACATACATGGGACTACAGTAGTATTTAGCAATGTCATCCTAAACCTGAGCTTATACACTTTCAGGCCAAAATAAGGAGCCTACTCCATTTTTAATGGATGGTAAAACATTTTTCAAAGTCTCAAGAACTAACAGATATGATATCTTCCCTAAAACTTCCTGCAAGAAGCTTTGTACAGCATTCTTTAGCCAGTTGTGCCTGCTTCTCAAGAAAGAGGTGCAGAACCAGGACCTGTGTATCATTTTACCTGTTCTAGAAGAGAAAAACTCTGCCCATTTCCAATCTCAAAGGTAAAATATTTTTCCACGTTCCACTTCTTAAAAAGGGGAAGGTTAGGGAGGAAGAAAGTTCCCAAAGGCTCACAGACTGACTGTATCTCATATCAGACTTCTGAAGTTCTACCTGAAGGCAAAACATACGCATGACAGATACCCCCCCGTGTAGTAACATTGCAAAGAAAAAAAAAGTCTCAGAGCTTAAGTGTTTGAGGCACAAACATTCACAACAGACTCACAAACAAGTAGACAAACCAAGAGAGGAAGTTTCCAAACCAGAAGCATTAAAGGAAATAAAATCCGCAGAATTGACCTCCCACCTGCGCGAGGGTGAGAAGTTATGTTTGTGAGTGGCTGCCTTGGCTGGAGCGCGGGAGGTTTGCTTTCGCCTTGCTGCAGGTGGTGAGTACTCCCTGGAAGGGGAAGAATTACTGCCAGAGTGATCTGCAGGACTGGGAGAACGCTTCTGTCGACGGGAGCTTTCAGACGGATCCCTGGGAAACACAAACAGAAGCTTGTTTAACAGGCTAAGAGGCATTAGCACAATTCTAAGAAACTACAGACACCTCCAAGACAGAACATGTGATTACCATATCAATTACCATATGTTATACAGTCATTTGTTATGATTTCACATATGAAATTACCTTAATCTAGCAAATCTCAAGAATGCAAGATATGCACTAAATTTCTTGCTACACTGGACTGTAAAAACTAGAACATGGTAAAACAAAAAAAAACCTTATTGTAATTTTACCTAACATTTCATGTGGTGGTAAATCAGAATTCTTACCAATGGAGAAATATTTTGCTACCTTATTAAAAAAATTCTGTAATATCAGAACTTTATTTACGCAGCTCCAAGCTCAAACATATTTTTAAAGGCTAATCCCAGCAGCAAGTGAATGAAAGCAATCCATTAAAACCTTCAACTATTTCACTGACCATACCTCAAAGAAATTTGACATTTCAACTTCATTTTTATTATGTAGGAGAAAAAAATGACAAAAATCCAAAAGTGAAAAACAGAGAAAAAAATGACAAAAATCCAACAGAATACTACAAGGCTGTAGTCACCCCAGCAATATCTGGTTATAGTACAATGATAATACAAGTACTGTCATGGTGCTTTCAGCACTACCTAGAATGTTCTTTTCTATTGCTTGTGACTTCCTTCCAGTAATGGAGAGTGTGCAGTCATGAGAGAAATAAAATACTTTCAAGTAAGTATGGTGGAATTTATGTAATCAATTAAAAATGCATGATTCACTGCTCTTCCAATCCTTAGTCTGCTATGCCAGTTACAAAGTACAACGTCACAACATGTACCCTACTTTCATCAGGAAAATTCAGGACATAAAAATGCAGATCATGTATTGTTCAGCTTAAGTGGACAAGTATGCTCCAGGAAATAACAGAATAGTCATAGTACTCCACCATTTTTTAATATATAAATATGTATAAATGCAAAAGTGAAGCAATTCTAAAATGTCACTAGTCTTGGACAACCTCAAAAATACTTGAATCTACTGAAGATTAGGGAGAGTTTAAATGCACACTGCCAACTTGTGAAGATATCAGTCCTCTAAGATTTCAGAACAGCATGCAATCAGACCAGTGAATGACTTCAATAAAGATTTTGGCAAACAACCTGCTCCACTGGTGAAAATCCAACCTCTTGAGAAATAATGAATCCTTCAAAGAGGCATTTCACAAACGTACTAAGTAATGCAATTAAAACCTACCAATCTGTTAGTTATAGTCTATCAACCCACCTACATAACATACTGAAAATACTTCACTGAGGACTGAAAAGGTTGTTGGCAAAGTAGGTAATACCACCCTTATTATTCAGTGTTGTATAGAATTTAATTTTAAAAGCAAGGTTAGAGTTAAAAGCTAATGATGCAACATAACTTACCTCTGCTTCTCTTTTTTCTCCTTGTGCCTTTCAAAGTCACGCCCTCTCTCTTTCACGTCCCTTGCCTTTTCTTCTGAACGTTCTTTTGCTTTATGTTTTTCCTTGTGTTTTTTCCCCAGGGGAGTTTCCTCTTGTACTGGAGGAGGAGGGCTAGGGGTACGAGGACCTTTCTTTTTACTCTGAGTACTTTTAGAACTCCTAGAGAGAAATTAACAGGGTGGGGGGGGTATAAAAATGAAGAGTTGACAACTATTTCAAACAATAATTTCTCAGACATTGACAGGAAAGTTATAACATAAAAGGCCTTGAAGCTTTTAGGATGGGATTTACCAACTCCCTTAGCAAGCACGATTCAATAGCAGAACTTGACAGAAAGGTGAGTAGAGATGGTAAAAATTTATGTTGAGCTCCTAGATTTATAGCCTTTTTCTTCCAAAGGAAGTGAACAAAAATAGGAATTGCTCCTATTCAGAGAGAACCGGTTTTCAAAGATAAAATGCCCTTACATGAACTGTGTACATCAGAACACAAAAACCATACAGTACTTTGTTTATACTCCCATTTCTGCAATGCAATATCCTAATGACACACACAAAATTACTTGAACTACTCATGTTTTCAATTTAATGTTAACTACCAGACAGGATGAAGCATCTAAACATTCTTGAGTATGCATCTCACAATATGAAACATTATGTATTTTCTGCATAATTTACCACTAAGATAAATCCTATCAACTAGGTATCACTGCATAGGTCAGTAGTATACCAGCACATGCTATACCATTCCTGCAGCAGAAACAATGTCATTCTGTCCCTGCTTTAAAGGGGATTTTAACAAATAGGTTAAACAGGGGATTTTCCCAAACACAGATGTGTCTGGTTGTACAGCTGCAGTAATTTCTTTACTATCTAAAAGCTGCAAACAACAATTCAAAATATCTTATGGCCAGCAAGAACTTTAGAAGCAGCTTTGGTGATTGACTTTGGTGGCACTGCAGCCAGTTAAAATCCTCTGATTTTTACATATTTTATCCTTAATTCTTCCCTGCCCCCCCCCACATCCATCACTTCTTATTCTCTCCTGAATTCTCAGAAATTCCCTGCTTAAAAGTCACATATTTTATCTTGAACAGTAACATGCAATACCAACAGAATGGGCAGTTGGTCAAATTTAAACATTTAGAGAAGCTGCTTCACAGGCTGCAGTATTTCAAACAGAAGTGTTTTCCTCTTTTCAATGGTTTGTATTTTCTCATTGTCTCACAAAGATTCTGGAGATTCAGAGAAAAGATCTACTTGTAAACCATGAAAATAATCAACTGAAAACTACATCCATATGACAATTATCTGCATAAGATGATTCACAATGCACAATTTAGAGATCTTCTCCTGAATTTATATAATCAGGGGCACTGAAAGGAAGGAAAATGCAAAACATTATTTATGAAAACTCCAGTAATAAATGTAAGTGTGGTTCTCTTCTCATTCTCTTGCAAGATGCATCTATATACTGACCTCTGCTGCTCCAAAAGTGGTGAAGAAACAGTAGATGCTTTCTTGTCTTTCTTACTAGCTGAAGATGATGATTTGGGACTGGATCTTCGTTTTGGAGATTTGCTGGACTTTCGTGGTGATGGTGATGGTGATAATTTAGATCTAACCACCTCTGGAGAAATCTTGAGGGAAAGAATATAATTAACCAGTAATATATCGATGCTCAAAAATGTAACTGCATGCCAATATGTGTGTCAAACATGTAAATTCAGCAAGTGAGAGAATATGAGAACCATGTACATCTCTCCTTCAACCTCACCACATTGTTTGTAGAGAACAGCATAAAAGGAAGACAACATACAAAGTGTGGAGGAAGAGAAGGTGATGCACTCTGTAATACATCACAAAAACTGTAACTTAAGGTTTAAAATCAGTATACTCACAACTAACACTCACATTTGTCTGAAAAAGAAAGACATCCTTAGAGGATTTTTTTTAGTCTTCCTCAAAATTTTAGATTTTCTAACAGCTACAGCTTTGTCTCTGCCACTCTATTCTGTTACTACAAGGCAAGCAGGAAAACGATATTAGGAAATGCCTTGTGTTTTCCTTTTTCTATCTTCTCTGTTACAGATCTTACTAGTTTTGTATCACTAAAATGCATTAAATCTTACTCATTTAATAGCTGACTTCACAAAGGAGAAAACTTGGTTACTGTGCTGGATGACTGATCAGATACTCACTTCAAGTACTCAAGTCACATATTAATTATATAGGTGCCAGTTATTTACTATGATGTAACACAACTGTGCATTTGTAGCTCAAAAACTAAGTCTTCTGGGAAACAATTACAAGCCTATGAAGTGGCTGATGATTTGTTTTTATTTCACATTTACATAATACAAACCTCTTTTTTAATTACTATTTCCTCTCGTTTCTCCATGTTTTCCTGTTCCAATTTCATGAGTTCTCTCTGAATCTTTTGGCGCTTCATTTCCAAAGACAGCTCATGGTCATAATCATAATTAACATCTCCATTATCAGAGTCTTTATTTGAAGAAAAAAAAATAAATTGATTAGTAGACAATTTTTTATGAAAAATACAATAACATTTAGCATACTAGATGCCAACCATAAATATTACACCATGACTTTTAAGCAGTGCATGAATTGACCAAGGAAATTTGGCATTCATGCCAAATTTCTTCTCCAATTCTGTGTACAATCCTGAAGTAATTCCAGTTAGTTCCATACAACCTGAAGTTCAACTCTTAAACTTCATTAAAAAGAACACCTCAACTTCTTTCATGGACATTCATCCGAGGAAGCAAGGGAAACAAAGTAAACCACTTTATATTTAAATAACAAGAAAATTAAAACTGTTTGTCTTCTCAGGGAGTGAAAATATGTAGAGCACTACATAACTGGGGAACTCACATGAAACGGATTCATATAATGATGCATGATACTGGAGGAGTTTAGTTAATACAGTGTCTTACAAAACAATTGAGATACTTAATTAATTACATGTAAACACTGATTTTAAAATAAGAGAGGAGTTATGTATTAACCCTTTCATTGGATGAACATACACTTCAGGAGTTTACATCTGGTTTTACAACACTACCACTGTTTGGTTTTCACAGTAGAAGAAATGTTATTTCTCACACTTTTTCACTAAGTCATGGACAGGTAATATCTTAAGCTTCCAACCTGGCAACTGAAATCTTACTGAAAATTGAATTTATTCACTCTGTTATATTAATTTTGTTTATGGATATTTAAGTCTAATATCCAAAAAGCATTTTGGGAAAATATCTGTCAGAGAAAAGACGACTTTCACTCCCTTCCTACATACAGGAACTACATAAAAGGTGAAATTCATTGCAAATATATTCATTATATGTGAATTCTCTCCGATGGGATCAGAATTCCCATTTTTTTCTTGCAACGTTGTAACTACTTCTGCAACACAGATTGTCAGAAAACTACAGAAACACCACAGCTCAGTAGAAGTTCCTGTAACATCACTATCAGGTCAACCTGGACTCTAACAGAAGTGAAACTCAGGAGAGAAAAAAAGTGCCCACAGCAACAATGAAACTTTCAGTAAGTACTAAAAGTCCTCCAAATTCAAAAACTCCTATCCAGCAACTCATACAGAAATGACTACAAAGGTAATGCAAGACACTTAGCATTCTTCAAGTATTTTTAAAACATAAATATTTCACTGATGTCCACCTTCAACTGTTGTTATTCTAATGGAGACCTCGTTAATGACAGCTTACACCATTAAAAATTATGCAACAAAAATGGCTGACTTTTGAATTCAAAGGAGTTCCACCTTCTTCTCAGACTAACAGGTTCCAAAATTACTTTAGATGCTACTTGGATTTATCTAGTGACCTTAATGTGAAAGATTAACCATGGAGTAGACTACACCAAAAAAAGCCTGTTTTTAAAGCTAGTTGGTTTAACCACTGAACCACTGTAGCAGTCCAACTCAGGTAACTTGTTAGTTCTCCTCAAAAAAAAAAAAAAATTACCAGTTACTGCATCAAAGTATTCTGCTTAGAAACCAAATCTTGAAGCATTCCACTTGACAGACAGCCCAGAAATCTCACAGTTCTCTGAGGCATCAGGGGACTGTCAGTTCAATACATACCTTCTCTGTTTGTTTCCCAATCCCCATTTTCCTCTTCGCTTTCTGGTGTTCGCTCCTTTGTAATTTTGATATCCTCCTTTTCTCTATGTCTTCCTCGTGAGGACTCTTTCTATAAAGGGAAAAATGCTGCATTAGAGTAAACAACTTTATTTCAAAAGAAGCCTGAAGAAGTAGGTGTATTTTACATGGTATTTTGGGCTTTTTTTTCATACCACAAAAAGCATTTTTCCCTTTAGCCTGTTGAACAAATACTCTCCTAAACAAGCAGAGACTCCACAGGCTACATGTTCTAATGCAATTTCATATAATCAGAATGCAAATAGCAGATAAGGAAAAGAGAAGAAAGGATTCATAAAATAAGAAGGCTTAAAGGCAGAGCAAGAGTCAAGCACATATCAGAGAAATAGGCACCAAAATAAGAGATTAAGTTCTAAAGACCAGAAGTTTAATGAACATTTTAAGAGTATATTTTTAACAGCCTGAGCAAGAATCCTCAGCCGTAAATAAGAATATTTACATTCAAGGCAGATGAGCCTCAGAAGTGGAACCATTTAACTCTTCAGAGGATAAAGAATATGGAAGGGGAGGAGATAATAAATAAACCCAGACACCCTTGGCTGGCAGAAGGGGAAAAATTCTAAAGCAACACAATCAAATGAAGTTCCACTGACAGCTTTGTGTTTGACTTTCACTGTCTCCAAGAGAAGTCTAACTAATGCAGTAGCACCCATTTCCCATGTCCTGTGAACACCTAAGAAAGCCAGAGACTATCTGTACAAGAAAAAAGACAATTTCAAGTCAACTGATGCTGTGATGCTCTTGTGCCCCTGCTAAATTCCAGTACAGCTACATAGCTGCACCTCTGCATCTGCTGAAGCAACATTCTCTGTGGGATGCACTTGGACTCAAGTCGAACACAGGAAAAAGTTTCTTCACTACTAGCAAAAGAAGAAAATTCAAGCTTAAAGCATCTCAGGTTAATTTAATAAACAGGAAACCAGAACAGCAAAATCTGTCCCACAGTCCTGTTGTTCTCAGCTCACATAGTGCCCTCTTGTTTTTCTGAGGATTCTTTCATGTTGGTATGTGGGAGAAACATCAAGAAAAGGAGATGCTTGAGAATTTCACTAGCTATTCCTTATTGGTACTTAAATCTTGATTTAATTTAAAACCTTAACATCACCTTAGAAATACCCTGAGGAAACAAAATAAAATTGCAGTCAGTCAGTCACTCAAAAATGAGTAAAATTCAACTATTCCTTTTTATTCAGTAACAATGTTAAAAACTTATCTCTAATTAAATAATGTAAATCTCTAAAATTATGCAGAAGGTCATAACTTACTGAGTCATGCTGGTTTCTGACAGCAATTGCAGACAAGTCTATATCCACTAAGCTATTGTCTCAACATGTACTAAAGACATTCAGTCTTTGGGCCAGAATTCTACTATGCCCCAAAGAAAATTACTTTAAAAGAAAATTACTCTGATGAGATCTAAAAATATGTAAGCATAAGAAGTCTTCTCTGCAACCATTCTTTTCTTTTGTAAGACTGTTCTTATTTTTCTAGCCCACCGTCCATGAAGGCCACAGCCGTTCTATTGGGCTGTATACTTCTACATACTTCAACTATGCCCTATAACATAAACAAAACCCTAATTTCTTAAATATGAATCCTAGCTTCTATTAATTCAACACTACCTCTTACAAGCAAACTGAAACATGAACAGTAGGACAACCTCTCTACGCCAATTTAAAAAAATCTCCCAAAGAAAATTCATCAAATACCTTGTCATCAAAGAAAGTGCAGCAAGTCAGCGCTTCAAGTCCTGTTTAATGACCCATGTTAAAAATACTACACAACCTGTATGTATCATGCCTACCTCCTCAGACTTACAAGCCAATACAAGCATCTTGCAAGAGCCTGTATTTTATCCTTTCAGTGGAAAGATTCAGTAGTGGCACAATCGTATTTCTACAGAAGAACTGAGACCAAAACCAGCTATCAAACTGAAATACTGAATATAGGGGAAGCATTTCACATTAATGTTGCTTAGTTGTCAAGAAAAAAGATTTTGACAGCATTGCACCTTGAAAAATAAATATCAGTTTAGAAATTGAGTATATTTTTCCTGGGGCATGCTAATCAAGAATTTAAGTTATGATGGTTTAGAACACATACCTAATTTTTCTCACTGAAAAGTCTTCAACATATTCCTTTTACTTGTTACACTTGTAACACATTTGATTCCCTCATACTATGGGAATTAAATATTTCCTTCATATACTTAGAGATCTTTTTTGTCCCTCCCCTAACAAGCCAAGAATAAAGTAAGTTCCTAAAGGCCAATAGCATGACTGTCACTGGTACCTGAAGATGCTGTATATTCACTCTTGTTAACAACTTCTCTGAAGACTCTGAAAAAATGCCATTTACTAGACAAGAACCACTATACTTACAGAATTATATATTTATTTATTAAAAAACAATGTAGCTTGTCTTAAGAGGAAATGATTTAGTAGACTTTGTCTATGCTGTTTTTAGGTATATGCTCACAGCTAAACATAGCAGGTGTTGGATAGATGTTTACAGTTTCATACGTTGATGTTTAGGAGAGATGCCATACAAGAAAAGGAAAAACTCATGACATTATGGCTGATTTCTGTGAGATTTTATTTAATGTCTATTCAAGTTAAAGTTCTATGTCCCATGTGATCAGCCCTCTACCGCACAAGACTTGATGTCTACTTGAATAAATTTCCCACTACTGCCACAAAAGCCTGGCCAAGTACAAAAGGACTCATCCAATCTGTAAAACATGCTTCTAGCCAAGAAGTGTTACTTTGCCAACACCGATGGTAAGAACAGAAAACTGATACAACCTACAATTCTTGCATTGCAGAAATCTCAGTTTCAACCTTATCAGATTGCACACGTACATGCAGCAGCAAAATAAAGTCATTCCAAAGCACAGATTCCTTTAAATCTACAGTAAGCTACATGTATTACAGCTACAACCTTCTGGGCAAGCTAGTACTACAGTACTACTTTGCTCCAGGTATATCTTTATAGTGTAAACTACTACCATGCTACAGAAACACATAAGTAAATGAATCTGAAGTTCCCCTGACATTAAGTGGTATTTGTTCCCATTTCAGAGATGGAAGACAATGCTGAGTCCTATTTCCCGTGGAAATAAAAGCTACAGTGATAAAATCCACAGATACGAAACAAGTGATACACATTCCTTACAAAAACCTTCCTAAATGTACATTAAGCTCCTCCCACTGTTTCTCCCAAATCACACACACCTTCCACGTTTAGACTTTAGGTAAGACTTCATACACACCAACATAACTGTCTTCTCATAATTTAAAATAAAAATTTTCAACTGAAGAAGTAACAGCAGGAACCTCATCTAATTATTTGTATAATGATTCATACACTAACATACAGTGCTGAAGTAATTCCAAACACAAATCCAAGAAACACAAAAACAACTGAGTTTAATGTAGGTGTCCACATAACACAGCATATCGTCTCTGCAAATAATAATACAAAGCATGAAGAAATAAAAAGGGATATAGTGTATAAACTGCCAATATAGGAAGTTTCTTCCTAAATACATATAGATTGTACTAGTTATGCCTCCAAAGAATAAAAAAATCTCTTCTGAAAAGATTTTATCCTAGTTATACTGTCTTAGATTCTGGTGGAACCTATTCAGCTTTGCATGCCTATCTTCTGACAGCCAGGCAGAATTATTATATATAACATAAACAGCATTTCCCCTTGTCATTTTCAAATTTGCCACCCTTTCTACTGGGTTAAAGTACGAATATGACGCATCTAACTCACATTCTCTCAAACATACATTATATGCATTCATTCCATGTCCTTTCTTCTCTCCAGTTTATTTTTCACCTCTTTGCCCACTTCAGGAAGACCTTTGACGGTATTTTCTTGCACACAGGTGATGACAACCAAACAGCATTTCAAATAAAACTGGACCATGAATTTCTACAGCATATTATCGATCATTTTCTATTCCATTTTAATATACCTGAATGTTTGCTTCTACAACTGTGACTTCAATTGGAACACATGGTTTCATTGAGCTGTCCACAATAACTTATTTTTCTATTGAGTGGTTTCAGTTACTTTTAAAAAATTCATTCATTTTTTGTTTTAAATACTTTCTTCATTGTGCATGACCTTGCACTTGCCAACACCAAGTTTCAACTGCCATTGTACTGCCAAAAACTATCTTTCCCAACCCCCATGGCATTCCTCAGACTTCAGTAATCCCAAGTACTGTTTTCAAATCTTCTGCAAAGTCTGACATTTGGAATGTCCAAATCTTTTCTACATTCTTTAAAATTATAGTTCTTTAAATGAATTACAATAGAATTCTGTGTAATTCAATTTCAAATAATCTAAAATTTTCCCCTTAGCTGGCTTCTAAACCTAGAATACTATACCTTCTATTCTTTGACTATCTATACATATGCCTCAGAAGTCTTGTTTCAAAACAGGTCTGACCTATGAGAGGCAGTTCTCTCTTAACCACTACTCTCCATCGAAGTTTCAGTCTAGTAGTCTGGTGAAGCACAGATTTCATCTGCAGAAATGTTTCTGATTGGTCTTTTTTATTTTTAACCAAAATTATGAAACTTCTTATGGGACAAGCTACTTTTCATTATTTCAAAGTTTTCTTATCAAGCTCTGCTGTTACCCCAAAAGCTTTAATAAAGTATGCAAACATAACATATTAGATCTCCACCGTAACAGCAGCTGTACCGATGGAGCAAGATTTCTCTCAGCAGTTCAGCCACTTGAGTCTTCTGTCCTTTTAGATATCCTGGTTCTTTGCAAAGCAACTCTTGACGACTGTCCCTCTTCATCTATTTGTTCCAGAATATTTTCTTTGATATCCTGTATTTTGAGAGTTGCCTCCATGGAACTAAAACAAAAGGTCAGCTGTTTCCTCAATCTTCCATTTTATGAGATTGAAGCAGAGTATTTTTTAATCTGCTGTGTGCTTAATCTATAAATAGTTCTTTGATTCATTAACACTAATTCTCCAATTCCTTTAGATTCTTGCTTCCAGTTCACTTTCACTTGGGTTTTAGTTGTTTAAGAGTATTTTATTATTACATTAAGAGTACACTATAAAAAGCAAGGTTAACTAATCAAAAGTAAGAATTACATCAAAATTAGAGTTGCACCAGGACAGAAGTTACAGCGAATTTTTAATGACGGTTGGAAAAAAAATTTTCCCACCAACCATGTACTCAATAACTGAACAGTTTATTCAAACTATTAGAAAATAAAATAAACACATTTCAGTAAAAAGATTGAGAGTTTACAAAAATTAACAGCAACTGAAAACATGATTGGAAGGTAAGCCATTCAGTTAAATTTAATGATAGCAGCTGCTGCTGATTTATTTACAGCTGACATAAAAAGATTTATTTCACACAACAAGTAGGAACAGATCAAGAGGAAATGATAGAACATTGTCAGTACCTGCAGAAGCAAAACTTAATTTTTACAAATAAAACCTTTTAAAAATTATTCATATGAAGACGATGTTAAACATGGTGCAGGAACACAGTGGTGCTACTGCTTCATAGGTACAGGGTCACACTACGAACTCTAACCCTATTTGTCTGTAACATCAGAAACAGGTAACGCAATTTGAAAATAATTAAATTTTGATATTTGAGGGCCACAGGGTTGCAGAAAGATGCTTACAAAATAAGAACAATAATGAATTTTTTGCAAAATTCATTAATTAAGCAGTTGGGGTGACTGATGAGTGTGTGAGGGGGAAGGGAAAATGAACCAGCCCAATCGTAACTGCATGGTTAATCATCAAAGGCAAATTTGGCGTGAACAACTTAGATCAGGATGCATGAGTAAGTGTTTGGGGGGAAATAGTGGACAACTGAAACAATGGTTAGTATACTTTCTTGGTAATAATCAAAGAGTCTGCACTGTTATTAAATACCTGTTTATCAGTATTTATAACACATTTTATGTCTGTGGGGTTTATAAATCTTTGGGAACCAAAAGACCAGAAGCACTACAAAATTGCAAAACAGTACAATTGTTAAGACACTTCATAACAAAAAATGTGATATGCTATGTACAAAATGATCAGTTCCTTAAAACATTTTCAATATTACAAGTCACAACAATAAGGTTTCTAGGACACACTGCCCAATTGTTACTGAGGGATTCTGGAGTTCTGCAAACTCCACTCTTACCCTAACAGGAGAGGATGATTCCTCTGTACTTCGTTTCTGTGGCTCTGCCTCAACATCTTGACGTTTGTTCTTCATTCTTTCCCGAAGATCTCCAGTGGGTCTTTCTGGTGACCTGTATAATACAGAAATATAATATAACCAGTTCTATGGGACTATTTTTAAATGAGTATTATCTGTCTTTTAATTAGTATTTTATTAGTATATCCAGCAAAATCTAAACCTCCCACCCAGAGGCAAGGTTGATGAGTAAGAAAATATTCCATTCTAAAGGGCTTAAGCATCATAAAAACTTTCCTTTCAGAAAGTCAAGGAAGACTTGACTCTAAGAAGAAAAATTATTTTTATGTATATATGGCATTACTCAGTTACTACTCTAGATCAGCTTCCCATCCAGAATAACCCTTTTCTGACCATCATGCAGATGTGCTTCACAATCACTCTTACCAAATACTTGAAGATTTAGCCTTCTCCTTAATCTAAGCTGTAACAACTTTTATATAAATTACATAAATATGTCTCTATATATATTACATACATGTAAAATCACAATTAATGCAGAATCAAACTACTATAGACTAGCAATGAAAGTCACAGAGAAGCACAACTCTGAATGTGGATGAAGTCTGCAAGCAGAGATAACCTAAGCACCATCCTCCCATGGTCTAGGTGAGGCTGCTAAACAGGAAAACATTGCTGCAGGACCATGAACCAGAAATGAACTCCTGGAGGCCTCTTCCATTTTCCATCTTGCACTAATAACTATTTCATTATTTAATTACAAAATACTGGATGAACTCTGCTAGTCATGAACCTTTACGATATAGTTTCTGTAAAAGATATTACTGTGATGTGGGAGGAGGAACATCC
Organism: Ammospiza caudacuta; assembly: GCF_027887145.1. Taxonomy (NCBI): domain Eukaryota; kingdom Metazoa; phylum Chordata; class Aves; order Passeriformes; family Passerellidae; genus Ammospiza; species Ammospiza caudacuta. Next base: position 59,378,922 of record NC_080594.1, on the reverse strand, counting down.
TACACTACTGTAATTTTAGTATGGATTCATGAGCTCATTCACCCCTTACGTGTTAGAAGAGAACAACCATTGCATTGCTGAGGCACTGGCACAGGTTGCCCAGAGAAGCTGTGCATGCCCCATCCCTGGCAGTGCTCCAGGCCAGGCTGGATGGGGCTCTGAGCAGCCTGGTGGAATGGAAGGTGTCCCTGCCCACGGCAGGGGGGTCGGAATCAGATGATCTTTAAGGTCCCTTCCAACCCAAACCATTCTGTGATTCAAACAAATTCCTAAGCTAAGGAAATGTAGGGACTGTTTCAGAATACCTTTCAGTTCAAGAAAACAAATCTTCTCTTCATATACATTTGTCTTGATACTGAGTTTTGTACTTCTGTGATGGCTGTTTCACAGTCAAGGCATACAAAAATTTAATATCATTTCATTTTCAATCTGCACATATTTGAAAAAGTAATTTTTTTCCATTTCCTCCTCTGCACTGTTTCCTAGATTTAATTCTTTAAACTGCATCACGGGGTTAAATGTACGAGGATCTACAGAGACAAAGATCAATGACTGCTCTCATTTTTTATAGCATTTGATTCTCCATGAAATTGTAAGTACAGGGCAATCTAGATCAGAGGAAATGTACAGAAGAGTAGAGCTCTGCTTTTTTTCATCACCAAGGATCAAATAATAACCAGCATACAAATATAAATAAGTTATTTTCTTTGCATGCATGACTATATGATCCTTAAAGTGTCTGGATTTAGTAAAGGTTATGATTCAAAGTATTTTTCCCCTTCCTCCATATTAAAAAGGTAATCATTTGCATTACCAAAACTCTCCGAAGCATTCCAACCATCAGCTATCTCAACAAATAAACTGTCTTTCAGCATTAAAGTGTAATTCAACACCTTAATTTTTAATAATATTTAAGCCACAAATGCAAAGGATTTGGATTAGTGAAACTGAAAATTAAGCTAAGGAGCAGAACGATTATCAATAATGTATTTGTAATATTGTTCCTCAAGAGGAATACCTTCAGGAAAAAATCCCCTTAGCTGAAGGAGAAAGCAAGAGAACACGCACTGAGTGCAGCTCATGTACCTTAGAGAGTCACATCTGACATTTTAATACTTTTATTTAAAGTTACAAGCTGGGGTACAAAACAAAGTATCCAAACCACTTGGATACAAAGTATCCAATTTTACCACCAATTAAAAAAATTTTTGTTCCCTCCCATGCCGAAAAAAAAGTATTGTGCTAAAGCATTATTCAAATCTACTTAAATATTATAAAAGCTATGAAAAAAACCCACAAAGTTAAAAGGTACACATTCAGGGCTGGGGTTTGCTGGACAATTTTTTGTTTGGTTTTGCTGTCACTGGGTAAGCTTTTTTCAGCTTTAGGAGAACACCAGAAAGTCATGGTAATCACCCTATCTCTCCTTCCCCAAAGACATCATAACCCTCCAAAAACTCTAATTAAATAAGACTGACAATTAGTCAAACTTTAAGAAATAATTACTCATGAAGCCATGACTGTTTTCAGATGCTTTGGCTGAATGCACAGAAAAACAAGCTGGTCTACTAGCTGATTTTCTTTTATGTGTGCCACAGCTTCAATTCTACATAACTTTCCCCCAGCTCCCTCCAAAAGGGATCTTTGGTTATTCCAGGTCCTGCTCATTGTTGAGCTTCAACAGTTCATGACAAATTATCTCTGCAGCTTAAGACAATGTAGCGAGACTGCAACTTTCAGTTGCAGAAAAACTGAAAACAGAACCTTTCACACAAAAGGCATTATGCAATTTCTTTCTAATATTTTGAGCTGGGCCTATCTTTTACATAAGGCCTGAAATGAAGAATTTCCTCGTTTCAAGTTCTAAGGCAGTTAAGTGATTTCAAACAGCATTACTTCCTGCAACAGTTCAGTTCTCCATGTTCAACAGCATTTAGGAAATACACATTTGTAACAGTGACTTGATTTGCTCCTGTACTTCTTACAGTGTCAGGAACAGGTACCCAGCAACAGGCAGACCTTGCAACACACCTACCTGAAGATATTTCTGTATGCCTGTGTGAGAGCACACTTGTGCATAGAGGCAGATGACCAATATTTGTGTATTATATACACGTTATGACTGCTCAAGAAACACCGCTCTGTTTCCAGTTTCCCATATTTGAAACTTTCAAAATCCATACATTCTTTCCTAGTATGACTGATGGTTTGGTTTGGTTTTTAAAAGCAGTGTGATGATCCCAAATAAAGAGGATCAGTCAGACTAAGAAAAGAGCCCAGCAATGGCATAGATCCCAACAATCGTATAAAGGAGCCAGCCAGGAAGTTGCCAAGCAACTAACCAACAATCTACAAGTGCAGAAAGAGCAAAATTCCTCATGGGACAGCATGTTTACACACAGCTCTTAGCTTCACCTAAATTCTGATGTTGGGAAGACTGGCAGGTCTAATACTGAATTCTCAATACTATCATCAGGTATGCTTCATGTAAAAACACGTTAGGATTTATTTTTATAGCAAGATTAAAATTCATGCTGTGAAAGGCAGCATTAGCGCTAAAATCAATCTTTATCATACTTCAGAATTAAGTTTTCCTCCCATGTTTTGAACTATGGGAGGCATTATGGTCAGATAAAACCATTAGCAAAAGGACTGACTGCAGGCAGGTATGGAACTTGAGGCAGAAGGTATGAAGACAGAAAGGCAGCAAGAGATGCTCTGTCCCACCCAACTCATTGCAAAGCAGACAAGAGCTCCCTGGCAGACTGACTGAACACAGGCAGACACACTGCCACTTTGCTATCCCAGATACTTGAACAAGAATATTGCTTTAACTGAACTGATGCAGAAGCAGCATTAGTTTGGCTTGCCTGAAGCCAATAAAATTGCATTTGAAATGCCTGGATAACATTTGTGAAAATCTCTCTAATGTTAAATGGCATGAAAATGCCACCATTTTATTATGTATATATTATGTACCAGCTTTTTCTATGCCTGGCCAAGAGCTATTAGTGGAAACTTTTGAAGACAGGCACAACTCTTTCATTTGTCTGGTTGGGGGGGGGGGGCTTCCTCCCCCTTTTTACTTTTAAGAACATCTTTATTAAATGCTGAATGTGCCAAGCAAATAAGCAGGAAGGTTTGTCCTTTGACTTTTCAAATAGTCCTAGTAAAAAAGTTAGCAATAAGAAGAAGGAAATCAACGTTTTTCTTAAATGTCACTGGTGACAGTGAAGCAGAAACACAGCTTTAATCATTAAAAGAAATGTCACTTTTCTTCAAATGACCAAGCAGAACTACACACTGAGTGTTCCAAACACTAAAAGCAAGGAGAAAGTGACATTTTAACTGTTTTAAAATTTAATCCCTACCAGCAAATCGCTTACTTTATTCATTTGGAACATTCAGCACAGAACACAGTAAAATTTTTTACACACCAAAAGAAACATTAAACTCAGTATTATGCATTTTGTATCCCAGCTGCTAGCACCTAGGAAGCAATGGAAGATCAAACAAGCAAAGTCAAGATCATCCTAAGAGCAAGCCACATGAATAGGAAAAAGAACCAAAGACAGAACCCTAACATCAGGCCAACCTTCCTTTTGTTGCTTTACTCTTGAATGCTTCAGTGTGCCCATCCATAATCTACAGGTAATATTGGCATTATAAAGGACAGCTGTTTGTAAATTGTGACGCCTTCACAGAAAGAGATACTATGCTAAAATCATCTTTTTGTCCTTTATAGAAAGAACACTACAACCTTGCTGCCATACTTGGCTTCGGTTAAGTTAGGTGTTACGCCACACAAAGGACAGTTGAAAAAACAATTAAATTTTAGAAACATATGAAGAGACATGTAACAAAAAATACTCTTTTTTGAAAAATTAGGTAACTTTTTTGATCTCCCCCTACAGGACATTTTCCAATATCTGATAGGTACAATCACAAAGCCATGTATTGAAGAGAAGTGTCTTCTCACAACATGAGAGAAACAACAGACATTCATCATGTAACATAGCAAAGGCAGGAGGGCTGTGAGTGTAAGCACTGCTGTAAGTAATTGCAAACCAGCATTTTAGTACAGGACAGAAAAGTATACCAGAAAGCTGCAGTGACACTATGCCAAAACAAAAAAGTACTAAGGTACCTGAACTTCCCATTTCAAGTAATATATAGTTAATTTGCATCCAGTTGACTATTCATTTTTTAAAGCTGTATACACACAAAAATCCTGCACATTGCCAAAATAATTGTTTTAAGCAGCTTCATAAGGCAATTGGTTATTGATATAACACACAATTAGGCATACCACAGCATTTCACTTAAAAAAAAAAAAGACCAACAAAACAAAAGACAGAGTTGCAAAAGCTATTTTCCTACAGCATGTGAAGAATTCAAAGTGAGTTCTTGATTTACCTTCTATAACTGCTGCTATAGCCTTTACCTCGTGGTGAAGGGCCATGTACGAATCTACATGTGTTCCCATAGAGGCAGTTGCCAGTCTTCAGCCAGTTACGGCACTGTGTCTAAGAGACAGACATTACTGGGTGAATTTCACACTCCTTTCTGGAAATACCATTGGTGTGAGTGTGGCAGAACAAACAAATGACTCCACATTAAGTCCCATTTAGCTGTAATTTCTGCCCATCAGTAATATAATTGATTTTTTAAAAATAATCAACAAAGAGCATCAGGTCTGGCAGAGAAAAATTTAGGTTGGTGGAAACACTATTAATATGCACAGTACTACTGCTCCATCCAGAAGCTGGCACAACACACGCTATTTGAAAATTCTTGTATTGGCATGTTCAACAACCATATGTTAAGGAGTTCTTTTCACCTTTACTTAACCTCAGTAACATCTGAGTATTTGCTGCTTGTGAGCTACTCTTTCCCACCATATAAATCCTGGAAAAGAAGATGCTGGGGTGGGGAGGAAAAGAAGAACACTTTTACAACTCACCTCTGCAGTACTTCCAGTGCTGGGTCCAAGCCTTTCAAACACACTGGGTCTTCGGGATGTGCTATCGGATATGGTCTTGGTATTTTCCACTGTGACCTTCCTTCTAATTTTTGACATTTTGTACTACTTCAACCAAAAAAAAAAGCAAAACTGTAAAATCCTTCAGTTTGGGGCTTTGACACTGAACTTACATTAATAAAATAGTATGAAATACGTTGCAAGAGTTGCTGCAGAGGTGATGAAGAAAGAAAAAGAAGTCATAAATGAGTGAAATGTATCTAATAACACGGAAAGTTTCTGACTTGAACTAGTCAGCTGAACACCAGTTATGACAATTTTTCATTTCATTTCATGACCTGCTTTGGATTCTTCAGCTTCCCCTTGGGAAAGATCATATGACATGTTATTCATTTAGGCAGCAAACACCACACAGGACAGATGCTTTCTTTCATTGTGTATTTTTGGTGCACGAGCTCAAGTGACTTAAAGTGAATAGAACCTTTAATATTATTTCACCAACCTCTCAGAAACCAATTTCAACCACTAAAAACACCTCCCAGTTTTGAAACAAATTTTGAAAAATGAGAGCTTTATTTTTTTCCCCCCTTGTTGTGTATAACAACCTGCTGAAAGCCATCTTGCTATCATCCACAGCCTGTGTTTGTTGTCAGTCTGATTTCTACAACTATTTGGAATTACATGAGTTTAGGAAAAAAACAAAAAGACAACTCCATAATGATGATGCACTTCTTAATCTGCTCAAAAAGTAGCTCCTCCTCATTAAAAAAAAACAGATTTTAAAGTAAATACAACATAACTTTGATAAACAAGAAGCCACAATTTATCTTACCTGAGAAAGGAAGGAGTTATAGGGAAAAAAAACCCAACCATATTTAAAGAAAAGGAATATATATTTTTAGCACTACAGACAGATTGTACAAAAAGGGCCTCAAAAACTAATCTCTATTCTTTACATTCTTACTTGATGAAAACAAAAATAAAATCAATTTAGGAACATCTGCCAGGTACTCATCAATTTATATACCGTTCAAAAGCACACCTCTTTGTTGTGCTGCAATGTGCCATCACCCTCATTATTAGCCAAACACTACTCTCCTACCCTTCTGCTTCGAGGCGCTGCACGCATCACCACATCTAGAACACACGCACACACACCAGCTACCTCATACACAAACAGGTTACGAATGACAAACTGCATCCATACAGCCAGAGTAATACACATTTAAACTAGCATCCACCAGAGAGGATTAATACACATTTTCACCATCTGATCAGCAGTATGTTCCCACAGTTTCCATACAGTAAGGTTATATTTCAGAGAAACAAAATATTATCGTGTCAAAACGTGGACACTTCATTATCTGAACCCTACAGTTATTGCCATGACAAGATTTCCCTAGGAGTCTGACACCTGTGCATTTTCTACAAGCAGAATGCTGTGTTGAAGCTCTTGAAGCACTTTAGCTCCTTTATAAACAATGGAAGAAAGAAAGCTTACACTGTCTATTTGAGATTTCTCAGTAGACCTCTGCTCTACTGACTCCTTCTCCAAGCCTCTGATTATCTGAAGAATTTTATCTCACAAAAAAGGTTCAGATAATCAAGACATTAACCAAGATGTTCAGGGAGGGTAGAAGTTAACCATACGGTGTATACCAAACATTAAAAACAATGGTTAACATCAATTAGTGGAAGCAGACAGTCAAACATTAGAATTTCCAGTAGTATGTAATTATTTGGGTTAGTAAGAACTGTGGAGAACAGAGATTTCCAGAAAGATCTGAGTTAGAGAATTGAGTAATACAACAGCAGATGAAATGCAAATAAATATAATGCAATGCACACAAGGAGAAATGACTTTGTCTAAATAGTTGATGAGACCAAATTAGTCCAGTCTTCTGAGAAAAATAATTAGGGGTCATTGTGGACAGCTCAATGTGCAGCAATAGTTAAAAAGTCTGACAGGATAAACCATTAAAGTTAGAAAGCAAAACAATACCACATCTCACCTAGCTGAGCACCCTTCCATTTCAGGATTCTCACAGAATCTCAGAAAAAAACTACTAAATTTCTACAGCTTCACGCAGTCACATTCTTTTAATAGAAGATATAAAAATCAACTGACACATGCAAAAGCATTTTTAATAAGACAATCATATAACAAATGCCTAATTTGGATTCAATATTTACAGTTAAAAGAGCCATATCTGAAATTAAAAGAGTTAGATAAATGACACTGGCAATGGCATTGGGAGAAGGTTCAACACATGAAGGACAGATGAGTCTAATACACAAGTACACACTGACATCGTAGCAGCATACAGAAAAATCACATTAATTTTGCCTCAATTCCAATGTACTTTTGTTGTCATAGAAACAGAGGCAAAACTTTCATTTTAAATGTTAATTTTTACCCAGCATTTAGTACCTTTTTGGAATTAGCCTGTATAGGAAGTTATGATGATGACTAGGCTTAAAAAGATAGTACAAACACGGAGAGGATGAAGAGGCACCATCATCCTAACTGAACGGATAATTTTCCAACCACCTTTTTCCCTGCATTTTTGCAGATGGAAATTAGGAGGAATACCATTCAACCCTAAATCTTCTAAGGTTTGTAAAACCCCCTATTTAAAAAAAAAACAAAACAACTGAAAATGAGAAACAAAAACCTGTGCTATTTTGGGTAGCAATCTGTCAGTTCTAACCTCATAGTCTGGTCCATATCTACCAGTTTGCAATTAACAACAGATCCTTTATTAACAGAAGAGGTATTTCATGATAGATTACTCTAAAGAAACAAATCCAGCATGCTGTGAGTGCACAGCATATTATTTTTTGTATGCACATACTATCACATGAGGGCCTCCCTCGTGTAACAAGAACTGCAGTTCCACTGCTCAGTGAATACAGATGTTATCAAAGGCTGCAGGATTAGAGCCCCGACACATTACTCTGAGGCAAACTGAGGAATTTCACTTTGTCAAACTATGCATTTCAGAGACTGTGCTTGCAAATGCAGTCAGTCCCATTTTCATTCTTTGAGAACGAAGTGAGTTGGAAAAATACAGAGATTATTAAAACAATACTGAAAATCTCGAATGGATAACGACGGTTTTTTTTGTTTCTGAGAAGGTTCCTTGCTCATAAACAAGTACTGTAAGTTGAAAAAATTATGTGTTTAATTTCCAAATTTCTCAGACTGCACATTAATGGACAACCACGAACAATTTAAATGGAACATCCCACATAGGTTCCCCTTCTGAAACATTTTCACCTTGTGCTGTTTTGCCACTGATGATCAGAGCCCTGCTATCAATCCCACGCTGATGACCAGTGCAGGGAGTTCCCATCACACGTCTGTGCCTCTGAATTGCCATCTCCTTATGAAACACTAATGTGGGATTAGCTGTGAGCACCAGTGTGGACTGAGCCTTAAGCACTCTCAACATTTCAAATAATTACTACCAGGATTTAAAAAAAAAAAAAAATTAAGTAATTTCTAAGTAAAATATTATACACTATTTCGGGCACATGACATTGCACTGCTGACTCTTAGGGGCACTGAACTTTCTGCTACTTCCGAAACAGAATGAAGTTTCTGAAACTAAGCAAAGTTACCTTTATCTTTCTTAAAATAAATTCTATACCTAAAATTTTAACTGTAAATTATCACTTTTCCATGCATAAATAAGATCCATGACAACCATTAAAATAAATTAGAAATACCATAACACTAGGATAACTCATTCATGGATGCATCTATGTAATTCTTTAATAGAAATAACTTTCCCAGTTATTTCAGTTGCAGAAAAACTCAAAACAGAACCTTTCACAATCTGTTAATGACATTAATTACACTAGCACTTGAAGGAGAACATATCACAGTGTTATTTACATGAATCATCTAAAATGTGACAGACTTGAGAGGAGTGCACCTATTGAGCACTGACCAATGAACTGAAATCCATGAGGCATGATATAATTGACAGCATTCACTGAAATTCTGTAATTTTTATTACCAACATTCTTAAATTTTGGTATGCTTAACGTTTTTCTTCAAAATCAGTGTGATACTACTTAAGTCATAATCAAGAGATATCTGAAACACCTCATTTTCTGTTAGAAAAACCTAATCCAGCCCCCCCAAAAAATGAATCCTGAAGGATTCTACAGGAAACCTTGAAACTGAGATGTAACAGAACAAAAGCAAAGTTCAAAACCAAGAAAACATTTAAGGAGATAAAAATCTGTTTAGGAAGTCCAAGACATCACTCATAAGCATGTCAATGTCTGCACATGCACACCACACCACACAAAAGCTATGCACAACATCACTCCAGAAAATCCTACCTGTGAAGGGATAAACAATATGCCATTTCAAATAACAAGTGAAATTACTTCAGTCCTATAGATATTCAGATACAAACTCATTATTAACACTCCTTGATAAACTAAATACGTGTTGAAAACTAAATAACAGCTTTGAGAACGGTTCCCTGCACTTTTTAAAATTAAGAGCTTTTACCTGAAAATATTTTGGGTGCTATTACCATGTTAACATTTCTGTGTCACATCGCTAATAAAATAGCAATATTTGAAGAAGCTCCATGGGTTTACTACCTAAAAATATTACTCAAAATGGTAACATGCATTGATAATGAACCTTCCAAAAGAGCAGTCAAATACTCACACAGAGAAGCCTATTTGACAGAAAACTATAAACTAATCCAAATTGAAAAACTGCTGGTAACCCATCACCACAGTAACCTGAACCTATCCCTCTAACCTCACATAGGATATTCTCCATTAGTAGCAACAAGCAACTGCTAATTATGTTTGCACAGGTATAAAATCATGGTTGGCTTTCCACAGGCAAATAAAAACATGGGGCCCCAGTACCGTATCCAGAAATACAGAGTATTCCCTATCTTGTCTAACAAAGTCTTCACACTCAAAGAAGATGTTTCCCCAGACTAAGAGACAGTCTGTGAAGACTGGAGTGGACCAAGCTCACTGCCTTAGTGAACTGACATCACCTCCCATCTGCGAGCTGGATCAGCACATTGCTGCGCCGTCACTCTCAGCACACACGCCGAGAAGCAGGGTGTATTATCTCGGGCACAGCCACATAAAGCCACACTTGTTCAGTTCTCAGGTGCATTGGCTGAGTCTCCTACGTGCACAGAGGAACCGTGAGTGTTCCATCACCAGCCCAAGATCCCTCAAAGCGCTGGCTGCTAACTCACTGAGAGCCCAACACCTGACCTTCAAGCACTCTCGCAGGAGGCTGACAAGAAATCAATGGAGGAGCGAGACCCCATCGAGAAGCCACAGGCGAGGCCCTGAGTAGAGCACCCACAACACACTAACCCAGCGTGCCCGGCTACGAGCTCTGGAAAGGATGGGAGTCAGCTGTAGGCGCTACCTGAAAGGATGGTGGTGCGTGAATTCCTACAAGCGAAATCAGTAGTCCCTCTTGAGCACATAGAGCAGAAACTATTTTACTGCCAGAAAGTGGGAGAAGAGCACTACTGAAGTGGAAGAAAAAAACCCAAACAAAACCAAAATCCAACCAAACCCCCCCACGATCAGGGAATGTCCGACTACACGGGAAGCAGACTCCAGCACGACCACCGACTGACGGAAGGGCATCCCGGGCACACGGCGGGATGGCGCCTCCGGGCGTTCCCTCCGCCCCTCCTCGGGGAGCCCCGCGTCCGCCCCCGGCCCCGCACCGAGCCGGGCGAGAGCGCGGCCCTTCCCCGCCGCTGGCTCCGCAGGCCGAGCGCGCCCGAGGCCCGGCAGCCATGGGTCGGGGCCCAGGCTCGGGCCGCGGCCGGGCCGGGGGAAGGGAACGCGGGGGGCCCGCCCCGCCTCTCCGCCCCACCCTCCGCGCCCGCGGCCGCCCCGCCGCACTCACCTGCTCCTTGCGCTGCCGCGCCGCTCCCCGCCGCCTCCTCCGCCGCCGCCCGGGGCGGAGAGGGTGGGAGGGGGCGAGGGGGGGGTCCGTCCTCCCGAGCCTGAGCGCGGAGCGGCGCGGGCAGGAGGGGGAGGAGCGCGCGGAGCGGCGCGCGCCCCCGCGGACCCGCCGCTCCCGCCCCGCGCGCCGGGACAGCCGTCGGGGGAGCGCCGCCGCCGCCACCGCCTCCGCGCGCCCTTCCCGGCGGCCTTCGCGCCGCCCGCGCCGCCGCCGATGATGACGGCGGTGACGACGGCGGTGACGTGGCAGCTGGGAGGGCGGTGGCGAGAAGGGCGGAAGCGGCAGCGCCGCCATTTTGGGGAGGGCGGGGCGGGTTCCCGGCTCCGCCCCCGGGCAGGGGCAATGGGCGGGCGGGGGCGCTGGGGCAGAGTGAGGGGAGGAGGAGCTGAGGGAGCTCGCGGTGCTCGGCCTGGAGGGGGCTCGGGGGTGACCTGACCGCTCCCTACCACCGCCTGAAGGGAGATTTAGCCAGGTGTTCTCCCTGGCAACAAGTAACAAGACGAGAAGGCCTGCTATTAAGCTGCACCAATAGAGATTCAAGTGGCGCATTACGAATAAATTTCTTCGCAGAAAGGATGATTAAACATTGGAATGGATGCCTAGGGAGATGGTGGAATCACTGTAGCAGGAGGTGTTTAAGGAAATACTGTACATGTATTGTATTGTATTGTATTGTATGTACGTACATGAGTGTACCGCACACTACTCAGTGCCCTGGTGTAATTGACAGGGTGGTGTTGGATTGTAGCTTGGACACAATGGTCTCAGAGGTCTTTTCCAACCTCAATGAATCTGTGTTACCTTGATCTTCAACTAGAACAGGCTGCTCAGAGCCCCGTCCAACCTGTCCATAAATATTTCCAGGGATGGGGCATCCACCACCCCTCTGGACAACCTGTGCCAGTGCCACGCCACCTTTATTGTAAAAAATCCTTCTTTCTTAATCTAAACCTGCCCAGTTGTGGTTTGAATCCACTTTTCGGAGTCTTCAGGCCAGTGCTTGGCTGCAGGACTGTAGTGGAGCAGCCTCTGGGCACTGCCGCTCGCTGGTTTGGCCACTCGTGTGTCCCCGCCTTGCTGTGCAAATGGGGCTGTTCTGTTGTAACCAAATCCTGTAATAACACAAGTGACCTAAATGAGGCAATCTCTTCTGTGGAGGGAGTCAGAGACCCTTTCACCTGGAATTCCCACCATCTAGTGGGACATGTGTGCCTTTTCCCGCTTACACTACTCTCTATTATACTTGTGGTGCAGTGAGCTACTCTTATAGAGACAGGTATATAAGTATGGCTGAAAAAAACTGATATGTTCTAAAATACAAGGGGTGCAGTCATTCTGGGGTTTTGCCTATGTACAAATAATTTTAATAAAGGAGCAAGCTTTTTTTTTATTGCATGTTTGAGAGTAACTAAGTTCAGTCATGCTGGAATAAATTATATTCAAAATCACAAATTTTGTAGAACGTGTTGAGCTATCTCTTTGACAGCAGAAAGGGCTTCTAAGCAAGTTGGCTTGATTTCTCGAGGAGGAAGCAAAAATCCGTAAGTTCCTGTGTCACGAAGCTCAAAGGTAAAAGAATATTTAATGCCAAGATCGTAAGCCCAGTCGTCAGATCCTCCAGGAGCTAAATCTATGTGAGGAAAGGAAAACAGAAAAATTGCCTGAAAGCAGAACTTTTTCTGTTCAAAAGCTGTCTTCTGATCCTAGAGAGGATATATTGTCATGACTTTCATTGCCATAAAGTCATACTTACAGATTGTTTGTGCACCAGCACCAGGTCTGTAAGTTTTCCAAGTTGTCCTCTTTATAGCTTTAGCTGCTTTCTGTGCCAGACTTTCCTGAAATTAAACAAAACATTATTATCTTTAAGGCTGTGTGACAATAGATAAAATGTACGCAGTTAGAATTTACTTACAGCATGCTCAGGATTTCACACTAGTTAAATAATCATATAAAAGGTTCCAGAAAACCCACTGAATGTGGTAAAAGTTTTCAGCATATGCCCATGCTACAGATTTTATTTCTGCTGTAGACAGATAAAAAGTATAGATGGGACCTTATCCCCACTTCTGGCAGTAAACTGTTGTCAAACCATTTGTTCTCATTCATCTCATATTTTTTCTTTTCTGCCACAGTACTTAAGTCACTCTTTATTTAAGTAATATTGACAAATGTGTCAGGAAAATGTTTTAATTGTGAGAACCCTACTGTTAAGCCATGAAGAAGACTGAAATGCCCAGAATCAGTGCACCTCTCTGCTTTACAGGGAAAGAGCAACTGTTCTGTTTTGAACTCCACTGTTTTCAATGAGAGTTTGTGCTGTGTCATTTGGTGGCTCAAGAAAGTAAAATTCTACATATGCAGGATATATTTTCCATCCTACCAGTAATTTTGTATAAATATCCCTTAAACAAAAGCCTTAATAAAAGTAGCCAGTATCCACCAGAATACCTCATTGCTTAGGTATGTAAAAGGTGTTTTCGAGAGTCACACTCCCAATTAATTTCAGAGTTTATATAAACCATAAAACATAATGAAGAATTTGCACATATATATCTTTTCAAGATGTCCAGAACAACAGGACTCTGCTCTTCTAGCAGCACCTTCAATATCTTAGATGTTGTTGATGTATAATCAATCTGGAATAAATATTTTCATTTTTCTGTAGCTTTCAGAAGCAGCTTGCTGACTTGCACACTACTAGACCAGCCCAGACTTTTTAAATTTGTTAAGAACATCAAGAAAAATGTCATTTCCTAATTCTTGATCTTCCCAGCACAGTGACTCCTTCATTACAAGACTGACCAAGCTGGGTGAATAGTTCTGGAATAAGTGTGAAACTTCAGGAGGTGGGAGGACTTACCAGCTCTTCGTGGTCCTTGCTTTTGTTCGTAGTGTAAGAATATGGAAACAGCACCAGCTGGGAGTAGGAGTGCATGGTGATGTAGGCTTTAATGGTGTCCTTGTGGTCTCTGATAAAGCGAGCCACTGCTTTCACTTCAGGCTCAGACTCTGGGTAGGGTCCACAGTATGTCTCGTGGCATTCAAAGTGAGATGCTCCTGGACCTTTAACCAAAAAAATAAAAGTGCACAGTTTTACTCCTTTACTTCTTCACTTCTGCATTTCTGTTCATGAAAACTGCAAGAGTATGAAATGAAAGAGCAGAGTAAGGTGCTAGTACACAAGAAATCGTGGATTCCACCATGCTATGGAAAGAATTCTCATGCTTGTAGAAATCTCTGCAAGCCTTCCAGGATTTCTCACCTACTGTGCTCTTACAAACAATCAAGAAGAAGATGTAAAAAAAAAAAAGTATTCAGTGACTGGATAAGAAGTCTTAGAGGAGAGGATGAATATGCTTCATTTAAAATGATCACATGATTGTGAGATCGCATCTTAAAATCTAGAATACTACAGAAAAAGGCAATTCTACATGATTATTTAATCTTGTGGGAAAGCAAACTCCCAATGGGAAGCTGAAGAAACAAATAAAAATGAAAATTTTTAAGAAAAATTGACGCTGAAACAAATTATCAAGAAGACAAATAGGATTCACCACTTCTGTCTTCACAATAAGACCAAATAACTTTCTGGAAGCACTCAGGATCTTTAGGGAAAAAAATGTGCGTTTTTCTTGATATAACCACCATGGATGGTTTAGCAATGGGCTACAATGACTGAAATCCATTACAGGACTTTAGTGTCAGCCCTGAGTGAAGTTAGATCTGATCTATAGGGTAACATAGACAGCTATTCTGCAGGCTGAAAAAAACTTGTCAAGTACTAAAGTGCCTGCAGTATTAAATATGATATAATCTTCATAAGAATCACAAAGGGCTAAAAAATCTTGGTCGGCTAGGCATTATGGAAGGATGACTGAGCTGATTAGTTTGTACACCACAGTGGAGCAGCTGGATGGTGCAATAGGCCTTGGGTGACATGGCAAGGGCCACCTCTTCTCTTTTTCTTTCTACCCACAAACAGCCTCCTCAAGGTGTGTCATGGTGTGATGCAAGGAGCTCTGTTGGGCTGGGAAGAGGTTATTCCATGGTGTGTCATCTGAGGATGAAAAATCCTGAGTCCCAGAAACAATTACCTAAAGCTGGGAAAGTTGTCACTGGTTCATAACAGATAGCTGCATTTGTCTTTGTACTAACTTCACGGAACAGTACATGAAAATGTTTTCAAAATCAAAAATTTTAATGGCCAAAAGTGAGGCAGGGGTACAATAGGAAGAAAATTATGTCCTACCACACCAGTGTGCATCAAAATTCCTGTTCATGTCAGTACCGATGCACTTGCTGTTACCATGTGAGGAGCGGCTTTTCCTCCACAGTCGATTCTGTGGAAAGAGACACACAACACATGTTCAGAGGAAAGTGCTGGAAAAGTCAATGCACCACCTCACTGATTAGTTAAGTGTGACTTCCCACATGGGCCTCTACAGTCCTGTGCTAGTGAGGACCGAGGAAGATTCTAAAACCAGTCTGCTTGCCAGCAAGGCTGGGTGATAAAAGGAAATGTTGGGAAGGATCTGAAATGATCACATTCTGATCTCAATGGAATTTGGACTGTGGAAGGAGGGCAGAAGACATACTGTTTGGCCAGGCATGTGAGTTTAGGAGCATAAATCAAACCTTCTGTGGGGAAAGATGCAGAAATTCCAAGCACAGAAGAAGAGTTTGGGGTGTGCAGTTTCAGGATGATAACTATGCCCTAACCATGCACAATGATAATCCCCATAAGTAGCAAATCAGTACCTTGAACAACCTTTCAAAAAAGGGCTACATACAGAGGGGTGGCTCCACGTGTACGCATAGCCATCCACATTTATCACAGGCATGACGTAGAAATCAAAGTGCTCCAGAAGCGTTGTCATGGTCCGATCTCTCTCACGCACATGGATTGCCTGTAAAGCACAGGGGAAACATATTAAGAGCATTTGTAATTGTTATTTTTCTTACTTTCCTGCAAAGGTACCTGGTGGCAGGTGTAAAATAATTGTGCAATTATCAGAGCAGACTACCTGAGTCTGATAAGGCTCATCATGGAAATGGTTAAATAGCAAAGTAGCTCTCTGCTCAGAAGTGCCACGGGGAAAAATTGACACAGTCAGTCAGAGACACTGCAGTTCTTTAGTGTTAGTGGGTGGTCATGAGACAGAAATGAAGCCTATTAATAGGAAAGTTTGAGCTTTTGCTGCCTGTGTAAGTAATAGAAACCCTCCCTCCTGCCCAAAATACAGCAAGCTCCAAAATAACAAGTAATACTTCAAATGGCTGCCATACATTATATTATTTATTCTGGTTGCATTGTGAGTTTAATGCAACTATGTGACAAGAGTCAGTATGATGTACATTGCTAATTTTGCCTCACGGCTTATTTTGAAGGCTTTAGTGATGTTGAACCTGGTTGTTGGTCCTTGACAAAGAAATAAATTTTAATCTAGATGAGTGAGTTTGTTACTATTAGAATAGACTAAGTCCTTCATCATCCTTGTTTTTTCTTCATGCCTTACTTAGATCACCTTTTTTCATTTTAAATCCTTCCTAGTTATCCTCAGGCAATGGGCTTCCTTTGACTAAATGAGAAATGTCAATCTTTCTACAATCTTAACGACAAAATTAAATTATAAAAAGTGGACCTATTATAAAGAATGCCTAGGATTTGCTAGGGAGAACTGATGATTTTAGTGCCTGTTTGTAGATGTGTATTAATGTCAGATTTAAAAACATTGCTTCATGAAGAGATACAGAAACAAAATTTGAATTTAAACCACGTAAATTAGATCAAAGGAATGGAGAACCTAAATGTTCGGCTTGTTACCTCTGAAAAATGCTGCAGGGACATGTCACTGGCAAAATGACAGCACAGCTGGTAATTATTGGGAGCAGCATGAAAAGGGCAAATGCATTTATATCCAGTGGAACCTTGCAAGCTGGGACTATCAGTGGGTCACAAGGTACATTCAGATGTATTTGTCCCTAATTCCTGAAATATCCTTTCAAATATTTTAGGCATTGAGATTTTATAGTTGTGATTGATAACAAAAATAAATAAATTTATTATATTTTTATTGTTATTATTGTTATCATCATCATCCACATTATTTAGCTCCATCATGGCCAAATCATAATTCATGCTTCAAGGACTCATCTATGTTGTTCCTCTGACTACAGTACTGGTGACTGTGAAGTCTCAGTGTCATCTAGTTTATTTTTACTGTGAACTTTGCTTTTGTGAAAAAGTAATAATAAATTATATCTCAGAACATTAACTGAGCAAAATGGGCAACCTTGTCTGGGCCAGAAAGGCTCAGGAGCCTTTTCCTGGTCCATCCCAGGGACTGGGTCAGCAGCTCAGCATAAGGAGTTGAGTAAAGATGCCTTAAGTTCAAAAAGACCAAGGCAATGTATTTTAAAATGCAGTTGTAAACTGTGGATGTTGTTTCTTTTGGTGCAGCTTTGTTCCATCTCCTGAGCAGTGTAGATATAATAGACCTTATAATCCTTGTAGATTATAAAGATAATAATAAATATCTTTAGTATTTTGTAGATACTAAAGATAGATGTGCCTATTTGTCTGTGGCCCACAGACAAATGCCAACAAAACCAGCCACATCAAGGCTGGTTGACCTAAGCCCATGCCATCAGTGTTTAATCTACCAGCTCAACCCATCAGTGATTTTCTAGTATCCATGAACTGGTACTACAGCTGGATGTGGTTGGTCGTGTTCTGGAGGTCTGACATGAGGGTGTCACTAGGGATAATACCTGAAGAAGAACGTGGCTTATGTGGCCTTTTTCCCTGCAGATCCAGAAAAAAAGCAGGAGCACAAATGAAAAGCATGGAGTCAGGAGAAGCAGTGGCAGCAGACACAGGAGTAGGTGATGCATCACAGCCAGTGGATTGCTGCTGTGGAGCTGTGCCATGTCTGGAGCAGCCAGGTGTGGGGTACCTATTGCTCTAGGAAGGCATGTAGAGCAACACCAAGGGTTGTAGGACAGCTTGAGCTCACCCTGTGTGTCTTCTGACTGCCCAGGCAGTGCCAGTTGCAGTAACATGGACACAAGTCACCATGTGCTGCGTGACTCGGAGACAAGAGCACTGCTGCAATCCACAGGGCAGCACAGACATGGCCCTCGCAGATTACCAAACACATGCTTTTCCTGGCATGCCTTCTCCATCGCTGACCACTCACAGCAATAAATGTCTCTGCTGAATTTGCTGCACATACTTTGAGGTTTCTTTCTTGCTTGATCATATGTTTGAGCTCCTTTGCATTTGCTCCCAATGACTTTCTGTTTCTCTCACACACACATACCCTTATCTACTGGCGCGCACACACACACACACACACACACACACACACACACACACACACTGCTATGCTTGCAGCTTAGACATAAATATCATGTGTTGGAGTAAATGGATTAAGGCTTTATGGATGCAATTGGACAAAGGTAAATGGCATCAAGATTTTTTGCTTTGCTTTGAAAACAGTAATCAGATGTGATTGTGTACTCACATGACCTATGAACCACAGGCAAAAAGCAGGAGAAATCCATTCTCTAGCGTGGATACCACAGTCAATCCATATGGCATTTTTTGATTTTTCCTTGCTTTTAGAAATCTGACAAAAGAGACATTGCATTCAAATGTCACTACTGGAAAGGGTACCACATAAAAGTGGAAGTGAAAATGTAACCAAGATGGAAGAAGAAGCATCTGTCTTGTAAGGAGAGCTCAGACCGATCCTGGGCCAGGTTACATTTACATACAGTCAGAGCCATTCAGGCTGCCTGCAGAATCCCAACACAGGCACCAAGACTAGAGCAAGAGCTCAGGTCAGGGGAGTCTGCCATCAGCTGGGCAGGGCAACAAACTAGATTGGCTTCAACATCAACAGAGGAGGGTATCCAGTATTTCATGCCTTTGCATGATGGCCTAGATGTGGTAACTTCCTTTGAACCAGAGAGGAACCTAATCTGGTCAAATGCGTTTGCAACAGAATGCATCTTGCTAGAACAACTTAGGACTTCTAAAAATCACAAAAAATAAGAATGTAGGTATAGATTTAAGGAAATGTCCTGGCCAAACCCCATCATTTGCTTACAGTAGTACTTGGAAAGTTTTTGCAGTAAGTCACAGGTGTACCTTCAGAACATAAAGCGGTCGCTTTTCATAGGATGATCCAATATATATTTTCTGGAGGAGATCAGAATGGACTTTCACTATTGCCTCCATCCAACGGTATATCTGCAAGGGTGAAGTTAGTAAGTGGATCTACTTTTTACTTCCTCCCTGAAAGTAGTCTAGATTTAAATTCATTCTACCTTCCAAAATTTTTATCTGATGGAAAGGAAAAACTAATGATTTAAGCCACCTACCACATGCCTGACTCTAATTTTTGTTAAAAACAATGGTAAGATGCAGTCACAACACAGTCCAAATGTAGCCCTAAAATTCCTGTTTAGTTCTATTTGTTTAAATTGTTATTGATTTCATGTTTTAAATATTTACATGTTTGTTTTGTGACTTCATTTTGCTTCTCTGTTTACTGCCTTTGAATGACAGTTTGAGTCAATACACGTATGAGAGATTTTGTCTGGTGCTTCTTTCTATCTCTATGAAGGCATTACAATAAATAGACTCTTAATTGTTGTGCAATGCAGTGGTAATTATTAACTGCTGATGATTTCTTTCCCTTTATATCCATTCTCAACCATGAGACAAATTTCATCCTTTGCATCTACAGATGTTGACAACAAAAACAGCTTACTTCTTGCATTGAATGGTAGTTTTCATAGTATGAGGAAGATCCACGAGCATTGACTGTGTCATTGACAGTCTGTTTTTCAATAATTCCTTGAACATCTCCCATCAAGACTCTGAATAACAAAGGAAGAGCACAACCTCCTGTTAAATAAATGACAAACAACTTTAAAGAATCTTTCATGACAACAAATAAAAAATACATACTTGTGTTGGATGGCCAGTTGCCTTAACTGAGATTTTATGCTATTTATGCTGGATGCCCTGACATAGAAATGGACTTCTCTGTCCTTCTGGATGTTTTCAACCACAACAGGTTGCCAGAGAATGACCTACAAAGTTTCCAAAAACATTTTATTTTTTTTTAACTGAGGAAAGAAAAAATATTCTTACTAACATTTAATGAGCATTTTGAAAACAATCAAAGCATATGTTTTCAATTTAAGAGACTCCTTGTAACAAGCAGTTTAGTGTTCCTTGTGATGTGTAGCATTCTGCTACTTCTGGAAGTGAAATGTGTGTAGAAAGAAAGGTTTATAATGACTTCTGCACAGAAATTCATAAATCAAGAACAAAGGCAAGAACGTAACCTTTTCTAAGATAGTATTTCTAGTATAATAGATATATTTAGCTGGTTATTATATTACATGTTTTCAAGTCTGCTGAGAGTTATTTTCCCTGAGGGTATTTGGAGAATTAATGAAGATCAGACCAGTCTTTGTAGTTATTGTATTCTCTGATGACTTTGATCAGCGAGGAAATGAGTGCCAGAAGGAGTTTGAATATAAGTCAAGTTGAAGAAGCAATACAGAGATTAGAAATTGGAAAAAAGTAAGAAAATGAGATTGTTCTTTGTAAAATTAAATATTTTACAATAATAAAATCAGAAGCCAGCATATTCCATAAAAGACTGAAACTTCAGAACCAATAATACAGAAGGATCTGGGGGTGACAGTTAGCAGTAAATTAGGCATAAATTTGGAGTGTGGAAAAAGTCAGCATAATTATTGGATGAATTTTTGGGGCATACAGTATGAAGCCACCAGACAATAGGGTTTGTTTTTTTCCTTTATGGTTCAGCTGCACAAGGAATATTGTTTGAACAATAAATGGTAACCATTAAAATTGGTTGGGAGTTACTGTTTGTGTCTACCCTTTCCCTTTCTATTCTTTTCTTATAGCTTCCTCAATTTATAGTAATGGAAACAAATTGTCTGGTTTATAACCCATGAAAAATATTTGGTTGGCATATTCCCATAAATGACTTGGAATAAAACACCACAAGCCCTCTCACATTGAATGTACTGCAGTTCTTCTTCCTGACTTCTTGGGGCTGCTTGTACAAGAAAGTGAAGAATGACAGCAGTAAATAAAAGATGGAGGAGCAGAGGTTTATATTGGTACAGAAAAAGAGATGTATATGTGACTTGACTTTTGAAGGTGGAAAAGAGCAAGGTTATCAAAATGTTACTGAGAACTTAAGGGAAGGATTAGAAGATGCTAGTGGGGACAGCAGAAGGATTTTGGAGTGGGCATAAAATGAATAGAAGCCAAGAGAGACAGAGAAAGACTGGGTGTAGACACCTTTAAAAGCTCTTAGTCATATGAAACCCATCCTCAATCATCCTGTAAATTATGTGGATTGAAGAAATTGTTACACTTTTGTTGCAGTGTTGACTTCAACCTGGGAGGGTGTGATTGGGTGAGAAAAGAGAAGTCTCACTTAAATCAAATACTCCTTTATCTAATGAAAGATGGAAGTAATAATAATACAAAAGTATTATTTAAGATATTTTTATCTTCTAGATGCTACCTTTAAAACAATACCACAAAAATCCAGTCCTGATCTTCAAAGGTGTGCAAGCCATATATAGGTCATGATCACATGGTCAAAAGTGCTGAGGCTCCCTAGCAAATGTTTTTCTACTTACTGTGTGTTGGTGTTTTCCCAGTTTTGCAGTGCCTTAATACACAAAATCAATTGCAGAGATATGAGCTCCGATATAATTAATTACTGAGATATTATGTAAATACATGTAAACCAGAAGGTAGTGAGAAATTAAAACCAAGCATTTCCTGAGCTGATGTATTAGAACAAATAAATGGAAGTGGGCTATATCTTTCTTGTGAGGGAGAAGACGTATTAGGGCATTTGGGGGGAAAATCTGGCTTAGAGTTCAGAGAGACAGAATAATCTGTTTACCTCAGTGGTGTTCAGTAAATCCTGAAGAGCTTCAACTTGTTCATCAGTTTGTGGGAGAGCCCACAAAACTTCATCCCTGAAAAACAAGGGTATTTAGGTGAAGCACAGGTCCTTGGAACAGCTCCAGTTCATGCAAAAGGGAAGAAGCAGGCTTGGCCTCCCTCATCTTCCCTGGCTTGGGTGCCATGAACCCAGAGACACTTCAATAGTGAAGATGCTGAATCTGGTTCCAGCCTCTGCATCTACCAGTCATCAAAATCCATGAAAGAGACGGTGCAGGGCTTTGGTAGCCAATATTTACTGCTGAACACTGAGATTGCTCCTGAGAGCTGGCACCAGCACCACAGCCACCAACCCCAGCTAACCCACAGTGCAGCAGCAGCAGCTGAAAACTACCTGAGAACAGGAAGATGGCTCTCCTATGGTCCCCTGAGTTTCTCAGCCACCATTCAGCAGAGACATCAGCCCTCCCAGTCTGCCAAAAGCCCTCACAGGTTTGGCAAAAGTCAAACATGATGTTTTGTAGATGTGCATTCCTACTTTAGTCAAGTTTTTCTGGTCTCCTCATTTGTGTCCCTCTGCTGGTATTGTTTCAGATGGTCTGCACCTCTGTCCTCCCCATCTTTCCCCAGTAACTTTTATTCCCTTTCTATTTGAAAACCATGGTCTGGACATGCTGTCCATGACATGGTGCTTCCAAGCTACTCCATGCCTGATGCCACTGTTGGTGACAGAAGTGAAATTCACTTTCTGGAAAGAAAAAAAAACCAGCACTCTGCATTGAGTCCTGATCATCAGTGTACTGCAAGTCATGTAGTAAAAAATTGCATTGGATGGGTAATTAAAATAATTAGTGTGTGTAGAAGACGGTGACTCAGGAGTGTCAGACCCCTCTTTCCATTTCCTGGGCTGGGGTGGCTCTCAGCCATCTAATCACGTGCAGCTGGTGGCACTGTATAAACCAGATCAAACACGATCAAAGTCCCCACCAGCTCTGTCTGCAAAGACTGTCCTGAAAAGAAAACAGGCAAGGCTCTCAAAACTGAGGTTTTCAAGCAGCATAACATGATTGTCACAGCTTGTTGCTGTGACTGATTTCAAGCGGAAACCTGACAGCATCTGGCAACCAGGTGATTCATCTTTACTTTTAGCCAGGCTCCAAGCAATCACTGTTGTTTCTCATGCAGAACCAAAAACATGCCAACTCTATTTTTGCCTCCACCATCATTTGACAGAACATCAAAAAACAATCAGGGATAGGCAAGGTGGGCAGCTTGCCTATTTCTTTAGTGCACTCTGAAGTGTGTGTTTGAGGCTACTTTAAAAATGAATGTCTTCTCATAGCTGAGGGTGTCTTTTCACACAGGAGCCAAGAAAAGGCCTCCTGCATCTGGTTTCATTGCATGATTCCCCCAGCCTGAGAGCACCATAGTGGGGAAGCTGATGTGTACTTGTACCCCACGGTTTGTTGCACAGCTATTTCATCCCAGTGTGGTAAGTACTGAACAGGTGTTACAATTCCTCCCTAGCTCTTGTGATAAGACCTGAATACACTGAATAAGCTGATCAAAATTCTGCCCCTGCACTTCAGTGTGGCAAGTATTAACTGCCAAAAGTGTACTTGTTGCCCTTCTCAGTTCCTCTGCTTTGATTTGGCATTGTACCCTCTTCTTTCCCATTCTTTGTAGAAAACACCCAGACAAAAGCTTTAATTATTACCCTTATACCAAGCACAGAATCAGCCCTCCCAGCTTCCTGGCCCTGCCTGCTGCCCCTGTACAGCTGGACCTCTTTTCTCTCTGTTCTCATGCCCTCTTCCCTGACTGCTTTCAGTTTGTCCTTGAAAAAAGCCTTCTCATTCCTTCTTCCAGTGTTCTGCCAGAGACCCATTGGGCTCTGTCCCTGTTTCCCATTCTTTTTCCCTTCCCTTTTTCCTCTTGGTAGAAGTCCAGCTGCCATCCCCACACTACCTTACTCAGATCTTACCCTGTATGTGAGTAAGTTACACTTCAATTAATCTTAGATGGGTTTGATATCTTCATCTGAGCTAGGCACTCTTTTAATAAAGAAACAGGTGCTTTAGGGGTTGGATTAACCTGAGCTAATTTAGATGTGAGCTAATTTAAAATATGTGTATTTAGAAGGCAATTTATTTCAGGTGTGTGCTAACCTGACATGAATTGCCTTCCAAATACACATATTTTTTCCCACTAGCAGTACAGAAAGGTGAAGGGGACTTGTTCCTACACAAAGCTGTGTAAAAATTCCATCTGGTCAAAAATTCCATTCTTTTAGCCATTTTCATAACTGGGGCTGGGGGGATTAGGCTCCTGCTTTCCAGTGGGAAACACCATATTCTTCTTTGAGAGTCAGATATTCAGTGTTCTATTTAAACATGAAATAAATAAATCTTCAAGTAGCACAGAGCAATATTGTTCCACTGAATTCACCTAAACCCACATTTGTTTCCCCCCCTACTTTAACCCTCCCACCTGCATAACAATCCACAACAAAATATTATTGCAACACAAAAGGAGAGGAAAGATCCTCTTTTTGAGGCATAAACTCAATGGTGTTCACCTCTCACAAGTCTGTAGAGTGGTGCAAAATCACAGAAGGGATATGAAAAATAATTCACATTTTATTTGTGTAGATATTTCAGTTATGGGAGCAGGTTGTATTTAATCCTAGGTTGTTCAGCTTTGCTTAAAATCATCACATGAGGACCTTATCCTGTAAGTTCTACTTATTAAAACATCTCGGGTTTTTAAACCAGTGGAACATGCAGAAAATACAAGCACTTTGCCTGTCTTCATCTCTGACATATGTTCTCATCTTTTAAGAAAGCATTTGGTTTCAGGGCATTTCTGAAGTTTATCAATAGGTAACAATAAAGCTGGTTCTGAAACATTGTACAAATACCAAATGGTTATTCAAAAATGATTTATGCCTGGAAAAACCATCATAAAAGCTGCTTTGGAAAGAAAACAGATTGTTAGCACTTTCTGAAATGGTTTCTCTTTCTACCTCAAGAAGTAATTCATTTAAGATCTTGTTTTAAGGCGAATGAAGCAAATTATTTTTCCCATTAAGTTTCCAAATGCCCTTTATTAGCATTCAGAAGTACTGAATGAACAGAATTGATTTGCACTTAGACCAAAAAGAGTAGTCTTCATATGATTAAAAACACAGGATTTATGGATGCAAAGAAGACTTAAAATAATTTCATTTCCCCCACCATCTTTATGTTAAATTGAACCCCGTATCCAATTACAAGGGCAATAAATATATGTCAGCCTTTGACAAATGTTTTCTCATGCAACTCAGAATTATTTTGCATCAATACTTTCCCTGTCCCACCCACCACACACTAGAACACCCAGCAGCATCAGTAGATCTTTACCGTGGAATAGTGAAGGCATGCTTCTCTGGAACCAAGATAAAAAAGGTAAAAAAGAACAGGTAAAGCTTCATCTTCATGACGTTCACAACAAAACCAAATGCAATAGGAAAGACAAGGGTTCAGGACTCACATTATTGATTTTTAAAATGTTATTTAAAGAGTAGTTAAAATTTAATATTGCTTCTCACTTCAACCCCAAGCTCCTGGTGGCTAAGTCAATATGACAGAGCTCCCTGGGGAGGTGCTGCTCATATTGATGTTGTCCATGTAGGAGAGGATAAAATACATTTTGAACATTTTCATATTGACAAATCACTTTGTCATCTCAGCCTTTTATTCTATTGCAGCTACGAACCACAGACATAAGAAAGAACAGGAAGCACAAAGCTTTTGTGATCCTCTAATATTTGTGGAGGTCCAGCAGCGTGCTGTGCATCCAGCTGTCTTATAAAGCATCACAGCCAAGCATGAATCTGGTTCAAAGCAGTGGCAATGAGGTTAAGTCCAAACAGAAAAATTGTGAACAGGAAACCTCCTTTTCCTGGCATTTGCTAGTAGAAAAAACAAAGAGCAAGTGAGACATATGTTTTTGTGGTGCTTTGACATCCATGTATTTTCCTTCTGGATGTCACAAGTGTTACTTTTCAAGAAAAAAGTACAAGTGACTCTTCATCTCATTATTATTAATTTTTGCATGCTCCCAAGATTTTGCTTCTCGTATCTGTATCCACAGGTGTCCATACAGGACATGCTGAAGAGCTGTGTGAATTTGGCATGTCCAGAACAGATAGGGATCTTCATCTCAGTTCCATACTTGAACAAAAAATCCAAACTTGACTAAGACACAGATAATTATCCTGGTTTAAGTCCTCTTCCAGAAGGAATTCATTCCAGAAGAGGACTGAGGAGTGAATCAATATGTATGTAATGGGGACAGCAGGGAGCCAAGACCTGGATGTGAATGGGGGAACGAAATTATTTGATGCTCTAGGTGTGGCTTAGGATTATAGCTATACCCCAGCTAAAAAATGCCTGGGAACAAGTCCTGGAGCTAAGGTTAGGTGATGCAGACTAGATTGCATCCATGAACATCCTCTAGAACAGCTCTGAAGTGGTGTAGATCAGAGCCAATTCTCCACCTAAGCAGGCAGCCAGGCCTTTGGAAGTCAAACACAGCCCTGAGTTTGGTTTTGGTTTTGTTGGTGTTTTTCATTTTGCTTTGATTGTTTCAGAAGGGCAGCCCTGTGCTAAGAAGCCAGGCAGCTGAGTTTTAGGTGACTGAAGTCAACAGAGGCGAATCATGCTCCCCAGTGGGTGTGCTGGGGTTAATGTCTCTGTGAAAATACACCAACACTGAAAATCCCCAAACTGGAGTTAAGCACAAACCAGACACTAAGAGGAAAGGCAAAGAAAGGCTCATGGGAAGTGAAATCACTGATGCCTTACCTAGACTTTTTAGTTCTTATCTTTTCTAGATGTTGCTCAAACAAACAGGAAGTTCTGGTAAGGTACAGAGGCCATTCCCAGTAAGGGCAGTGCTCTGCCAGAAGGGTTGATTTTTAAACCAGTGGTTCAGATGCTCTTTCCTCACACAGGCAAAAGGAAGCTGTCAAATAAAAATAAAATGCAGGAGAGAAAACTTGCTCATCCAGACACCCTTTCATGTGGAATTGTTTCGTGTACAGATACGACAAAAAATTTGATCTGCTGAGCTAGGTTTAACAGAAGAGATTGAAAAGCTGATGGAGTTGGGTTGCTCTTACTGAAGAAAGGAAAGGATCATATCTCTACATGTCTTAGAGTGTTAATTAAGTGGGAAAAGGGAACACCTTCTATTGTCTACTCAAAAAGAGAATTTTAGACAAACAGTAGTTTTAAGACTTTTTTTTTAGTGTTGGTGGCTTTTCCAGGAAATTCTCCAGTTTATTGCAAAGAGACTGTTCACATGGTGTTTGAAAGCTACTGATTTCCTACTTGCTTTTTGGTTTCTGGAATGCAAAGGAAATATTTCATACAAGAAAAAGAAAAAAAAAAGGTGTTTGAGGAAACTCTACCTGCAGCAGTAAATTTTTTCATAACCTTCAAGGACTTCTAAGTACCTGGGAAGTATTTCTCAGATTATCTGGGAAGAAAAAATGCAGTCTTAAAAAACACTATGAAGGACAACTGTCAAAACAATTGAGTTAATAAAAACATTTAATTTTGAGAGTTTTAACTGCTGCTTGATTTTTTCTAAGGCATTTAAATTACTTTATTGAAAATTAACTTGCATTTCTACAGACTGTTTTTAAAACCTGGAGGAAATAAGACTAAATTTGGAAACTGTTGCAAGGTGAGGTTTTAGTTGAATTTGAGGAGATTTGAAATCCTCCTTTCTTGAACAAATCTATTTTTCTCTAATTAGGAAATTCATCAAAACTGATCATTCCCAGCAACTCTTTTCACTTCTGCTAACTCAGCATTCCCTGGTGAAGAGTTGCTTGGTCAAAAATTCTGTCAGAGTTCAAAGATTTTGCTGCACTTGGATTAATTATTCCTTCTCCACTGGGTAGTCCGTGGGCTGTGCTGACCTGATACTTGCAAGTGTTGCCATAGCAAATGTGACCAGAGGCCTTGTACTAATGGGGGACAATTCCAGTTGTATTGGTTTGTGTTGACTTTTAGGGTCCCTTTGGGATATGCACAGGCTTTCATTTAAAGAGGGATGAGCAGGTCTTGGTTTTCAGAGCAGATAATTAATAAAGTATTCTCTTGATTTCTTTGTTGAAAAATATGCATTTGGGAATTAGGACTGGTAATATATATAGCCTCCTAATGCCATAATTATACTGCTTTAAAAAATGTAATCACACTTTAAAGGCAGTTCTAAAGAGATGTCTTCACTCTTTTGACTGGATGCTGTCTCTCCTCTCCCTCTGCACATTCACATGTAGTAACACCAGTGTCCCCTGCACAGAGACTGGGTGCTGTACCTCAGCCAGACCAGGCTCTGGTACATCTTTGTGTGGTGCTTTAAGATGTCAGTGCCCAAAATGGTGGCAGCAGCAGAGACCAGCACTCGTGCTCCTGCTAAGTCAGGGTGTCTATCATTGCTCAAGGTCCCTTTGCACACACTGGGATGCTGGGCTGTGCCTGGGCTCCTGCAGACTGCTCTTTCTGGTGAAAGAGAGCAGACCTTGAAAAGCTGTCAGATAAAGCAAGTCAAAGGACAAACTTCTTGAACTGCTGCAGCAAGATGGTCTCAAGCAGTTGCAGCAGTGCCACTGAGTAATGTCCAGTGACTCTCCTAAGTGTCACCCTTGGTTTTCTGTGGCTGTATTTCTCTTCACAGAGAAAAGCAAGGCACAACTTCCCAAGGATATTTTCTGAGAATAGCAGCGAGGAACCTCAGAGAAAGAAAAAACAATTCTTATCTCAATTGCTGCTCCTCTTGTTGTGCACAGGTGGAATGCATGGTGGAAGATTGTTTACCTGAAGAGAATTGGTAATTGGATTCTGGTGTGGGTGTTTTGACCAATTGAATCTACGTGTGTGTCGGGACTGTTGGCTGACAGTCGCAAGATTCTGTGCAGTTGAGTGGAGTGGAGTGCTTGTGCAGATTCAGTGTAATATGGTGTAGTAAAGTATAGAATAATATAGTATAATAAAGTAATGAATTAGCCTTCTGATATCAATGGAGTCAGATGCATCATTTCTTCCCTTTGTCGGGGGTCACTTTGCTTTTCCTATAGTTTTCAGCAACCCAAGTGTCATGAGATTTCCCTTATACTCAGCTGTAACCTAAGTGTGACTGTCTTCTTTGATCCTGGGGCTTGCACAGTATCCAGCAGCAAGATTTTAAATAACAAGTCTCATCAAGATCCTCAGATCTGAGTCTGTATTTCAGTGTGTGCTAGAGCCCATGCTAGGCTGCTGCTGTCTGTTTGTAACAGTACACCTGTTAACAAGCACGCCCAAGGGGCAGGAGGAGCAGAGGTCAGCTGTTATCAGCAACCACATCCCTCAGATCTTTTTCCTTGTTTAGGATTAGCATAGTCTGTTATGGTTTTGATCATCCAGAATCCTCTTGTTTCCAGTTAATCAGGGAGTCCCTCCAGGGATGGGTAATCGTGCTGATGCACGTGTGTGACTGAAGCAGAACATAAAAGCCAAGTGAGTCTGTGCTGTCCTTTCTGGTTCTTTAAATTCAGATGCAAATGCAAAATAATCTCATGAAAATTGCTGATGCGCCCTTGCCCTTTTTTTGGTGCATTATCACTACTGATGGGGCCAAAGGTAACCAGTGAGTATCCTTCCCACATGAGGCAGAAGATGACTAAAATCTAACTAAACTCTGATCTCTGTTGCTCACTGTGCAATGCAGCTGAGTGCTGTTGCTCATGAGCCACACAAGGATGCAATTAGTGTAACAGCTCTTTATTATGAATGTGGCAGAACAGAATTAGAACTCAATTTACAAGTGCCCCTTTCAAACCCATTCAGCCATTAAGGCTGCATCATCTTTCAGTTTTCCAAGGCATATAATTGATAAATGATTTCTCCCTGCACACCTCAGCTCCTCATCTTTATTCATGAACCAATTAATCTTTGTAGGACACTGTGATCATTTGCATACATGGCCAATGTAACCAACCTCTGTTATTTCATTCAGGAAACAATTTTGCAGCCCATGAAACCACCAGGAGGGAAAAATCTGGACTATGTCTAAATTTCTGTTGTTCTGGAATTTCTCCCTCACATCATTCTCAAATATAAAATCAGATGCTGCTTGTGCTAGAAAATGATGGATTAACCTGGGAGGAAGCACACCTCAGCAGTATGTTTCAATCATGGTTGATAGGTATGAGCAAAGGCTGGAAATACTTGTTTGAGGACTCTGTTGTGCCAACCTATTTTATTTATTAAATCTTTTCTTTTACTCTGTTTGCTAGTCAGCCCTCCTGGGTTAGCAGAGAGAAAGCTGCTATAGTGTATGCAAGGTTTGGGGCAAGTGGGGAGGTGTTTGTACTGTTTAAACACTTTCTCCATGAGCTCTGCCTCCTGAAGGTCTGTTATAAACCACCACACAAACAACACGTTGTCCAAGCGACTCATGTTGGTTTTTTGCCAGTACACCTTGACTTATTTGCCAGTGTCTTAGCAAGGAGCACTTGCAAGGCAAGTTTTATTTTTGGCAAACAAAGGATATCAAAGAGAGTCCCAGGAGCACTCCAAGCAGAACTTCTGAGCACTTGAGGAAGGTGTCCAAGTGCCACCTACAGAGAGCACACTCAGAGAGCAACTTTGGCCGAGTTGTACGTGAATGCATGCACACCTGTCTCCCCCTCTGTGTACAAAGGTTATGTGTGGACATATCCAGAATGCAATTAGCCCTGGAGCAGGGATGTGTTCTGCCTGTCTCTGGACGGATCAGCAGAATTTGCTTTCTTCTTTGCACTCCTTGCACTTGCTCACATTTCTTGCACGGCGTCTGTCAGAGATTAGAAGGGTGGACCCTTCCTTTGGGCTTTTGGAGAATGCTGGGACCTGTTTGAAAGGTGCCATGGCCTGTTTGAGGATGCTGGTGAAGAGAAAGCCCACAGAGCAAAGGTCCTGCCCTCTTTCATTCACCCCTCTCCACTGGTGTGGTCCCCACCACCATCAGTCTGTGCAAGCAGATCCACACTGCAGAGACAACCATCACTACTCTAGAATTTGGCTCCAAGTGCAAATTTGGGAAGTTTCTACACATTTTGAAATTTTCTAGAGGCATTTGACTGGTATGCAAGATCTGATCACTGCATGGACAGCATCAGCCCAGGAAGGTCTGAGAAGCATTATGGGCACTGAGGCCACGTTTCCCTAACGCCAATTGTGATTTGACGGTGCAGCAAGCAGCAAGCAGTGGATGTAGGACTGGTGGGCAGGGCCTGCATCCCTCCTCAGGATCTCTGTTTTCCCTGCTGTGGCTGAGTGAGCCTTTCACAGGCACATTACCTAACCACAGGATGGTTTCACTGACACCCAAGCAAACACAGGCCTTGAGGAGAAGGCATGGCAAGGCTGGTGCTCCTAAGCCTTGTTCACCACCTCTCAGACATGCAGGGTGTTTTGCTTTTCATTTTCACATTGCTTCTCTGCCTGCGTGAATCAAAGCATCACCACACATGTGAAGCACCTGCTAGGAGAATTCCAGAGTGGATGTGTGGGGCTCCTCTCTGTGCTTTGTGCATTTACAGATATTAATTTCTGTACTTCTTTAGATCCTTAACAAATGCCCAAAGTTCAATGTGTCTAGGTGGGATTGGTTATGTAGCTTTCTGCTTTTTTCACAAATTTCAGGCACATTGTAGTAACACCAGTGAGCAGATGGCCTGTGTGAATTCTGGCCAAGCTTTGGACAATTTATCATAGATCTGGAATAGTAATAGTGGTTTGCATTCTGGGAACAAATTAAGTTTCCCATAAAGCACTTTGAAAAGTTTTCAGGGCACAAAAAGTAAATAAGATGCAATGAAAAACAGTCCTTTATAAATATAGTAATTTTACTTGCTGAGTACTAAGAGCTGTGTGTTACTTTCAGAGCAGCAAAGGAATTGCCAGGGGAATAACACATTTTTCCTGGTGGCAGAAGAGAACCACCACCGAGCACTGATTGACAATTATAAAAAATAAAGTAGAGCATTATAATGTGAGCTTGGCCCTAATTCACAGTTTTCTCACATTAAGCTGTACAAAGTCCACAGATGCAACCTTACCAGTACACAGTGCTCTTCTGATTCATGCCCTGCTAACAGCTTCTTAGGTTTGTGGGCAAACTTTAGCTCCAAAGTGGCTCACCACACAGCAGGCAATGAGAGTTAGGCATTCAGTGGTGCTGCTCTCGCTGCTTGCCTTGTCTGCTTGCCTGAAAAGCACTGGGCTTGAGTGGCTGAGCAGTCTGAAAGAAAACGCTCCCAAATTCTTGGCAAGTCTGTTCTTCATATGGTGGAGGAGACTGCCAGAAGTGGGACAAGACAGAGAGCTGACTCTGAGGAGCTCAGCATATGGGTTTGCAGCATTGGAGGCACCAGGATCCATTTCTCCACCAAGCTGAAAGCAGCAGTCACTGGTACTTGCTGCAGGACCAGCGCTGCTCCTGTGCTTTTTGCAGACAGCTGACTGAGACCTATTTTCCAAAGGTTCTATTTTCCAAGCAGAAGCCAGATCAAAGCTGCTGCTCATTTAGGCAGCAGTGGACACTAGACCTCAAGTTTGTGATTAGGCTCATGACAGAATTAAGCTGCACTTAGAAGGATGAGTGATGCCAGGTTGGGGTTTTGATTCAGTCCTAGTTCTGGAGGAAATAGAGACAACCTTATCTCTACAAGAGCACAGCAGCCAGCCAAACTGCTTGCTCTCCCCTTTCTAAGGCTAGAACAGATGATTTCTAGCTAGGGTAGATGATTTACAAGAAGGTGTAAAATCCTCATCATACACCTAATTATGCTTTACTACTCTGTGGGGGGACATTTCCTTCTAAGTCCATCTGGTGATCAGACTGTACCCTGAGGCATGTGGATTGATTGCCCTCATGGTTTTTCTCCTATTTAGTCTAAATGCTGATGCTTTATTTTTATTCGTGTGAGTGTCTAAGCCTTTTTGAAGCATTGAAAATTATGATAAATTGTGCAATGAAAATCAATAATGGAAGTGCTTACAAAGCCAGCTTGATTTCGGAATGAATCCCAAAGACAGCTGCTTTCTCTAAGAGGGATGGAAAAAGTTTGAGGAAAGCAACGGCAAAAAATTCCAGATCCTGGCTGGTATTTTTAGTGATGTTTGTCAGAGGCTTAACCCTTTCAGCACCTGCTGAGAGAGACCTTTATTACAGGCTGGTATTAGCAGTTCATGAAAGCAAAACCTCAAGTCCATTAAATAAGTAAGAATACTCGATTAAACAGAAATACACTGAAAAGTGAAAATATTTCTACTCCTGTACCAGAATGCAGCTATTCCCACACCTTCAGGGCCACGACAGATTTGTCTTTCAAGAGATTCCAGAGCCAGGGCTGAAGATCTGGGAGGGATTTACCGTGGCATCCCTGCCAGCAGCACTTACTCCCTTTCGTGCACGGGCGAGTGCTGGCTTTGTGCCGAGGGCTCAGGATCCAGGTTTGTTCCTCCGTTCCTCGGAGGATGGCAGGGCTGCAGGTGGTGTGGGAGCTCTGGGTGCAGGGAGTGCCATCTCGTGGTTATCTGTCCCTGCTGCGGAGTGCGGGATGGCACTCGGGGATGCTGCTCCCCAAAGCCCGCGGGCAGAGCGCTGCCGACGGGAAGGGATGCGTGCCAGGGAGCTGGGAAGCTGAGGAGGAGGAAAAGCAGCCCCTTCCACAAAACATGGCACAAATAACATCGTGCATCACCTGGCCCCTCGCCAGAGTCTGAGGCAGAGGCAGCTTTCAGTCCCCAGAGCCCCTGAAGTCCCATGCCTTGCCTAGTGGGAGTGCATGATGTATGGAAACCTCCTCTCTGCTCATCTCAGCAGGCTCCTCTAAAAATCCTACCCCTGTGCAAAAAGCTGAGTTGCTAAGAGCTGGTGAATGGAAAATGCCTGAAAATCCCTTCTGCTCTCTGGGGATGGCAAACACCTGCATTCATTTGGGGTCAAGGGAAAAGCCGTCTTTCTCACCCTGGTTCTGCTGCCATGCCCAATCTGTCATCTACTGCATCCCTCATGACTGCCCCTGAGTCTGGGGTAACACCATCTCCCTGAAACAAGGAACCTGAAGCAGGGCTGTCTTCAGGCAGGGTTACCCTTTCAGATCTACACCATTTATTCAACAAAAATTGGCCCCTTCATTTTGCAAACACACACACGTGCATGAGACTCACACAACAAATGGCCATCCCACCTGAGAGAAGCTCTGCAGTCAGAGTTTCCTCTCTCTGGTTTACCTCTGAAGGACTCCCAAGTCAATCACAAAGGAGGTGGAGCTGCCTTTTCAGTGCCCCCCCTCTTCTCTGGCAACAGCAGGTGCCACACCAGGAAAGAGGAGGAGGAGTAGTGCAGGGGCCATGGTCTCATAACTCCCCTTCCTGGGCAAGAAGCTGGGATGGCATCTCCATAGTATAGCACTTTGGATGTTCTCCTCCTCTGGAAGTACTGGGAAATACTGGGACCAAACAGAATGGGGTTTAGGATGCTGTACTTTTCTCATCTTGTATTAAATTCTTAAGAGGAACAGGGCAGTCAGATCAGATCAGGATCTGGCCATTCCTGCAGAAACAAGGCAGCATATTTGCATTGCAGAATGCTTAAAGAAGCAAAATTTATGGGTACCTGGGCAAAGGAAGAGGATGATGGGCAGTGCACCAAATGGGGAAATCATACTGTATGTCCAGCCAGAACAATGTCCCATCTTTGGCAGTGTCTCAGAGGGGAATTTTCACAAATGGCCTAGGAAAGAATTCTTTCCATTCTCTGCAATCTGTGGTTTCAGTAACAACGCAGAAGACACATTCTCAGTGAGCCCACAGATTATTTTTACCTCTGTCCCCATTTCAGCTCCATGACACACACCAACTAGCACATCCACTACTAAAAGCAAGGACTACACATTTGGCTTTATAGAACATTTTATTGGAGGGATTTCTCATGTCATAGACTATTGGTTCTTTGTTAAGGCAGTTCTGAAGGGCTGGAGGCAAGGTAGGGGGAGAGGGAGAGAACTGTGTCAACAGGAGTGCATTAAGGCAAAATTCCCTCCTTTTGCATTTCACCACAGTAAAATCCACATAAAGGCCAGTAAATGTCTCATGCCAAGGAAAAGATTCAGTGCAAATATATCCCACTGACTATCCATAGACAGGGCTAGGACCTCAACTGAGGCAAATTTACAGTGCCTTGTTAGCTGCAAAGCAAAACTGATTTAGCTCTGTTGAGGGTCCCAGCCCAGGTTCAGGGGAGCATTTTAGTACGTGTTTCTTATGCTAGCACAGGTATAAATGCTCTCCTCAATCAGAGCAACAGCCCCTTGAGTGCAAGTCTGTGAAGTTCACACTTGAATTTTTATTGTCTACATAAATATGTCATTCTGCATCCCTTTGTTCACTTCTCATTGTATTGCTACTGAGTACATTCCCTTAGTTTCTTTAACATGGCTTTCATTACTATCATTCTTTGCAATCATTTTAAAGCATATTATGACATAAAAATGAATTATCCTTTGGAGAATGTTTGTTGCCAAGGTTCCAGAGTTTGGATGTTCTTGGAAGACGAGGCTGCAGTGTGGTTTTTTTGGTGAGAAGTAATGTAATCTGTGAGCAATGCCATGGATGGCAGAGGCATAACTTGCAGGGAAAAGTACTGCTCAGTTTACATACCAGCAACACGTCACAGACACCAAACACTTATTTCTTTCCACAAGAAGTTCCTGAGAGGATCCTACCTCTGCAGAAATAGTCACTACTACTTGCATTGGCTTGAGGAAACTTGTTTTGTTATTCCAGGTGCAAACTGAAGGTAAGTATGGCAGAAATGCTACAAAAAGCATGACAACATTTTCAGGCAGAAGCAGAGTATAACATTTCACAGTCCTAAAAGCTGTCTGTCACTGGGTGACCTCCACAGAAAACCCTGGTATCCATTAATGAAAGGATATGCTTAGGCCTCAGTGTTGAAAACTTGTTTAGGAATATGAAATGGCTATAGCTAGCAAAGTGGAAAAATAAGGCAAAGAAATCAAGCAGAAAGTATTTCCTGGATACATGTGAATGAATACACAACTTCTGCATGGTTCTGCCTGGAACCATGTATAACACTCATGCCTTAAGAGCATGAGCACCTTGCATATTTATTTGATACAGAGAACAGCATCCAGTTTGAAGGAATCTATAGGACAAATAACAGGCATCAGTGCAAGTCTTTTGTGCTTTAAACTTTCTTCATTCCTTTTCCCATAAGGCAAGCAAACACTGTCATGACCATTTTGGGTTTTACTTCGACCAGGTCTTCTGGAAGGGCATAGACTCTTGCTCCGATTTTTCTTGCCATAGAGATGGCATATCTGCATTGCAGACGTGGGAGAAAAAAAAAAGGAAAAAAATAAAGACAGAAATTAGTATAGAAGCAATAATTTTCCCCCTGTTAAGTGTTTTACATGATCAATACCACAGTGGGTTTCACTGATTTAGCAAAGTTAAACTTTTCTATAGGAACGTATTAGACAAGTTCATAAAGAACTACATTTCTAATAAAAGGCAGAGTGCATTCCCTGATGGTTAGAGCACTGATTACCTGCAGGATGGGATCTGCAGGTCCTGGTACAGAACATTTAATCTTCCATCCCCTAAAAGATTAGCCTCAAAACCACCCATTATGACCTTGCTCCCCCCTCAATCTTTGAGGCTCAGACTTTGCACATAAACAAACTTGCAAGGATAGAAGCAGAAGGCTCATGTCAGTGGAAATCAGTGTTGTTGGAAATCAACATCTGGGGACTTATTTCAGTCATACCCAGAAAGTGCAGGTTGACATTCCCATCTACCTGCTCAGAGACACTGGCTGTTCTCCAGTGAGTTTGTCTCTTCTATGTTTTTAAAAAAGCTAGAAAATCCCAGGTTCTTTCCACTTCAGAGCACATACATTTGTGAAATTTCCTCCAAAATGCAGAGAAACATTGGGAACATGGGGGAACAGGGGTGAGAAATGAGGGAAAGAACAGCAGAGGAATGAAGAAATAAAGTACAGAGAAAAGTACACATAAGATTGCAAAAAAAAGGAGAACAGATGGTAGGAAATAGAAGGGAAAAGAACAGTGGGAAAAGTCTTTACAAAAATAATGGCAGCTCTGATTGCTTTACAATCATCCTTTTCTCCTTTGTAGTTACTGCACAGAAGAGAAGTTAAACTGATGATCAGACCAGCAGGTGATCTGTGTAACTCTGAAAGGAGAGGGACATGCCCCCAGAATTGACTCTCTGCTAGGAAATCATTTGCATTCAGGGAAAAAAAATCAATACCCACATCTAGAGAACCAGTTTTTCAGGCATGAATCTTGTTCTGCCCCTTCTCTCTTAAAGATGCCCTTTTTCTACCTGTAGGCGACTAAAGAGCTGTCACTAATCCCTCTTCACTATTGGTTGGCATTGTTCCCTGATATCTGAAAGAATTTTAAATTTAATATGAGAAAATAGGAGCTTGTGAAACCAAGTGATTTCAATCCTTTCTAGGGATTTATGAAGCAGGAACTACAACATTACACACTGTATTTCCATTGATACTCTTTTTACTACCTAACTCCCTGCCTTCATGCTTTTAACTCAGCTGGTATTTCTCACATGAGGTTGTGCCAGATGAAAAGGACAGCAGAGTCATTTTCAAAGACAGAGTTAGGACAATGTAAGCAGGTAACTCATGCTAAGTACCACTGGGCAGAAACATACTTAGCATTATTTAGTTTCTCCTCCTCATTCAGGTCCTCTGTTTTCAAGAGGTCATACTTGATTGACCCTGGTTGAATGGCATCAATGAGATCCAGGACTGGCATGCTGGTGCTGATTTTGCTATCCTGCATAGATAAAAAATAAAATTAAATGCAAGAACAGGATGACAGAACTCCCACAAAGCCAGAGTCTAGACTCAAGAGCAACGGACAATTCAGTCAAATACCATCTAGATCTTTACAAAGGGCTGCTTAGAATATTTTTTTTCCTAAGGCAGACTAAGGACTCTTTCTAGGATTTTTTGTTTTACCCAAGGGATGAAACATCACAGAATCATTTAGGCTTGAAAAGATTTTTAGGATCAAGTCTACCCTTAATCTAGCACTTCCCAGTCCACCACTAAATCACGTCCCTAAGCTCCACATCTACATATTTTTTAAATCCTCCAGTAATGGTGACTTCGCTAAACAGCCTGTTCCAGGGCTTGACAACCCTTTGAGGGAAGAAACTTCCCCTAATATCCAATCTAAACCTTCCCTGGCCGTTTGCAAACTCAAGATAATTTCCTCTTGTCCTGTCACTTCTTACCTGGGAGAAGAGACTGAGCCCCACCTGGCTACACCCTCCTTTCAGGCAGTTGTAGAGAGTGATAAGGCCTCTCCTGAGCCTCCTTCCCTTGAGGCTAAACACCCCCAGCCCTCTCATCTGCTCTTCATAGGCTCTGGAACACAAATCCTTTCTCAGCTTTGCTGCCTTTCAGACATGCTCCAGCACCTCAGTGAGGTGCACAAGCTACAACTCAGCTTGTAGTGAGGGGCCCAGAATTGGACACAGGATTCAAAGTGTGGCTGAGAACAGGGGGCACAATCCCTGCCCTGGTCCTGCTGGCCACACTATGGCTGATCCAGGCCAGGATGCCATTGGCCTTCTTGGCCCCCTGGGCACACTCTGGCTCATGTTCAGCCACTGTTGACCAGCACTCTCTGGTCCTTTCTTGCTGGGAAGCTTTCCAGCCACTCTTCCCCATGCCTGTAGTACTGCCTGGGGCTGTTGTGATACAAGTGCAGGACCCAGCACTTGGCCTCATTGAACCTCATACAACTGGCCCTGATCCATCAATCCAGCCTGTCCAGATCCCTCTGCAGAGCCTTCCTGCCTTTCAGCAGATCACCATTCCCACCTAGCTTGGTGTCCTCTGCAAACTGACTGAGAATGCACTTGATCTGCTTGTCCAGACCATCCATAAAGATGTTAAACACCCCCAAAACTGAGCCCTGGGGCACCACTGGTGACGGACTGCCAGCTGGATGTAACTCTGTTCACCAACACTCTCTGGGCCTGGCCATCCAGTTTTTACCCAGCAAACAATGCAACTGTCCAAGCTATGTGCAGCCAGTTTCTCCCAGAGAATGTTGTGGAAAACACTGTCAAAGGCTTCACTAAAATCCAGGCAGACAACATCCACAGCTTTTCCCTCACCCAAGAAGCAGGTCACCTTGTCATAGAATACAGCGTCATTAAAGCAAAAGATGGGGTGCAGGGCTAGTGCATTTGCTTCCTGTGGGGAGATGATGCTGATAGACATCTACTGATGGGAGGGGTGAGAGGGACCAGCTGTGTGATTCCTGAACTCATTACATGAAGTTTGATGGATCTGTTCCTGCCTGGTGCAAACTGCTGATTTATGTCCATGGAGTGTTCCGTAGCTTGGGAAGTGTCATAGATACTGTGTGGTTAGTGGAATTGGAATTTCTAGAAAATTGTCCATCTCTGTGTTTGTGTGGTACCTTGCAAAACAGGGCAAGGTACCCCTGGATGGTACTACCAGGTTATAAATATATTGCTATTGTTCATTTTAATACTGCCATTTGTAATTGCTGTTGATTCATAACCAACTACACAGCAGTTCTTTCTTAATTCCAGTCATCATTCCTGTCTCCATCCTTTGATTTCCCAAGCCAAACTGGAATTCGAGGTGTTTCCTGTAGTGTTCATATCATATTTCTATTACTTTTTCACAATAAAGTCCCTTGAATAAAACCTATATATTTGAACAAGCTTTTAAAAGGGAATGAAAAAATAATCAAGCTATGCAGTGAGTTATATCATAATGTAGAGTGTGTGTGTATAGGCATACACACATCTATATGCCATACACACATCTACATACCATACACACATGCACTCTGAATAAGATTCCTGAGCAGAGATTTCTGAAAAAAATCCTGTACCTTGAAACTGGAGATGGTTGAATTCTTCCCAGCTGCAGTGAGTGTTTCATTGACCCAGCTGACAATGATTTCATCATTGACCTTCTCTCCACCACCAATGTCTTCAAGGATATTCAGGGTGTACCTTAAGAGGGAAGCCAGGATATTGGCTCAAAGTCTGCTGTAAGCTCAGAACTGTCCTGTATGTGCACAGCTTGTCTGGGATCATCCCAATGATCTGATATTCCTCTGCCTCACACAGATTCACGGTGCATATGATTTATATTATAACACAATTGTTAATCTAAAGAGTTTAATTCATCTCCAATTCATTAATCACTGTTTTGAGAATGTTAAAAGTTTTGGTTACTTAAAATTCCTGGAATTCCTCTCAATGTATCTCATTGTAAAATTACTCATCCTCATAGTGCTTAAAAAATAATCACTGATTTTAGAGATAGAAGGGAATCCTTCTGCTCACCTAAGACGGACCTTCTGCATAAAAAACAAGCCTGGAGTATTTTGCTTATATATCAGCATACACCTTGGAAAGATATCCCAAACTGATGGTAAATAATCACCTCATCCGTATTTTAACTACCTTACTGATAAGCCTGTATCTTTCTCTAGAGTCTGAATTTAGTTTGTATCCAGTTCCTAACTAATGGGGCTCTTTACTTTCAGTAATGGCACTCTTAAACACAGCAACATGCACACACAGAGAATTATATTAAAATGGGGAGAGGTACTGAGTTATACCCATTCAGGAAGCAGCTTACAAAACTACTGCATCAATTCCTTGTTTCTGGGACACTGTC
The DNA here is from genome assembly GCF_027887145.1 of Ammospiza caudacuta. Lineage (NCBI taxonomy): Eukaryota > Metazoa > Chordata > Aves > Passeriformes > Passerellidae > Ammospiza > Ammospiza caudacuta. Next base: position 59,338,140 of record NC_080594.1, on the reverse strand, counting down.
CCCATTCCCTGATACAGAGACCTTTTAACTTCTTTTCTTCTCTTCTATGCAACAAACATTTCTTGTTGCTATGCAGGTAGTGACAATAATAATCTTCTGCATGAGCTGACTGTAATGGCCTTGCCCACAAGATGTGTGCTCTGATCACATCCTTAAGAAGGAGTGAGCAGAAGGTCACTGTGCCCTGGAACTGAAGTGCAAACAGAGGAGTGAGAAGGCTGTAGCCTGTGGAGCCTCCTCAGTGAGAGCATCAGGAAACTACTGCAATGCAAACTGAGCACACCAAAATGCTCTGACCTACCTTCTCATCAGCTGCCAGATTAAGGCCAGTGTGAGCGTACGGTTTCCTTCATTCAGATCTTGCCCAGCAATGCCAACAAGGGAGAATTTGGCTTGATTCTTTCCCAGTTCCACTGCATAGTTGCAGTTTTCAAGCTGTTATGGCAGGGTCAAAAATATAGGAAAAAAAAAAAAAAAAGAAAGAGGACAAGACACTATTACATTAAATTCTTTGGATCACTCAGCTAGATCCTCCTGGGCAAACAGGAACACTGGGCTCTGTGATAGAACAGCTGATTGACTACCAGCAGGCAGATCCATCCCAAAAATACCATTCTGAACATTTAACATAGAAGAAAATGCTATACTTCATTATTAGGGCCTGAAAAGCAGATTAGCCTGGAAAATAAAAGTGTATGGCTCATGGGTAGCTCCAACATTGTGGCATTGCACTGAGAAAAAGGATTAGTGTCCCAGCCAATATTTTAGATTGGTTGATCACTCTGGCCTAACTGGATGCAATTACTCATCCAGATAGTTGGGAGAAAGCTTTGCATTTAGCAGCAACTGTGTGATTGGTTCTTGATGCATCTGATCAAGAATGCTTATCATCACTGTCTTCATTTGAAGTGGAGGGCAGTGATCCAGACAGCTGCAATTAAGCTGGTGCCATGCATCTCACGGTCCAGATGCATTACAATCAGTGCCTAAAGCAGTAGCAAAAGGGATCTGCAACTACAGTTTCTAAATACTGATACAAAAGTTGTCAAGTCTTTTTATGTAACAAATATTTTTTACCTGTCAACAGAACGAGTGAGTCTAATGTAGATTTCTTTTTCAGAATGAAAAATTATCCACTGACAAAGCACAAAAATCATTTAAGGTGCTCTCCTTGGAACTGTAGAGCAACATGAATACCCACACTGCCATTTGAAATTATTCAGGCATTCACTGAGGATAAGGCATCACTACTGGAGATATTCTAGCTTTTTGTACCTTCTTCATGTTGCCACCCAGTTTAGGATATGGTGGTTTGTTCACCCTGTTCCAGTCTACTGGCACTTTGATCTTTTCATAGAGTTGGAAGATAACCAAGGCATCTGACAGGTCACTGAAAACAACAAAAAAGGTACATTATTGTCCAAAGAACAGAGGAAAGAAACATGATTCAACTATTAGCAGAGGTAAACTTAGTTCCCTGGGAAACACAAAGCAGCATATATTCTTATAGGGCCCAGAAGTTTTTATATTCTTGCAATCAACTTGCTGGCTGTATTTATCATCTGAAGGAAGTGTAATACCTCATCTTACCTGTACAAGTGATTTACTCGTGGATTAACACCAAGGGAGTTCATCCAGTTCCTAAATGTCCTTTCTTCCCTTGTCTCACCTAAAACAACAGACACATCAATCAAAGGCCTGCAGAACACCAGACTTCAGTAATGTAAGTGTCTTGAGAGGAAACCCTAAATGAATTTACAGCCCATTGTGTTGTCATCTTATTGCAGGGCTTCCATACTGTTGTCAACTTATCACAAAAGTTTCATATCTTCTTGGTGTTTCTCATTGTCAGCTCCTCAGAGCACCAACTCCAGCTCCCTTCTCAACCAGCCACCCCACTCTTTTATAGCGCTCTTCTTCTCATTGGTTACAGCTGTGGCCTGTTAAAGTCAAGCCTACTCCTAATCTTTCATAACTGGCCCAGCTGCAACTCCTTAGGGGTAAGATTGCTTTATAAACTATCTTTATTTTCTTATCTTCTATCCCCCAACAGCACTGAACCATGAACAGAAGGAGATGCAAGGGAAACACCACAGTGCACCGTGAGATATTTGCATTTTCCTGACCTTCAATGGAGCCCCAGTCAATGTCCTGGTTCTCTGGCTTATGCAGGGCAGGGTATTTGTTGAACAGGTTGGCGATGAAGGCCAGGTTGAGCTTGGGGTTGCCGCGGACGACGTCGGTGGCGGTGACGAACTGGCGGCAGCCGAGGCGCTCGGCCTGCTGCAGCATGCACTCGGCTCGCTGCACGTCATCCTTCTCCTGCCCAGCACAAATGGGATGTCAGCCTCATCTCCCCAGCACTGCACCCAGCCCACCTGGGTCTCCTTGTGGGCATCTAGCTGCTAAAGCAGCTCCTTGATGGATTTACAGCTATTCCCGTTCCCACTTTTACTGATGGCAAGTCTGTGTTTTCAAATGGGCTTTGCCAACGATTCAGCCACCTCACTATATTGCTTTTACAGCCAAATTCCATATAAATGTGATGGACAGTTAAATGTATTTAAATACACTTGTTACATGCTGGTAGTTTATCAGTATGATTAAATGGTTGCTGAAGTTTCAGAGTTACTAGCTAACAAAAATCCAAACACATAATTCTTAATTCTTCTTTAATTCTTTGGAAGCTTTGATTTCTGATTTACAAGCGTGTTGCAATGCAAGAAAGAATTTGCTGGTTCTGACATCCCAGCGCAGCCCTGTGTTGGCCAGGAATGCAAGTAATGGACAGAAAATATTGGCATTTACTCCAAACTTATCTCATCTTACCCTTAATCCTGACATGTCAATAGTAATAGCTGGAATGCCTTCTTCATCTCCCTTGGGGGCAACTTGGTCCAGCAAATGGTAATAAGCTCTTGAGTCCTGTGACGGACAGAGAAATTAAAGGGAAGAAAAATTACATCTAAAGCTCAGCCCTTTGCTTGCCAGTGCTCCCCTGAACAATGTGCCTGCATGCTTCATTTTTATTACATCGATCATTGGGCTACATAATTAAATTAATTAAGCTGGAAGCACTTAGCAATTCCTACTTTATGCTGTGTTTGCCAAATCTATTTCTCCCCTTCTCCAGCACAATATATATGTGCTGGAGAATGCCCAACACACGAGACAAGAATGCTGTGTGTGGAACTTACAGAAGGGGCAGCAACAACAAAATGATATCAGAATTCACTTAATCTGAAGGTAAAATTAGAGGTAAGAAAATGCATACCTTTATAATGCTGTAGAAGTCAGGCTGCTGAGCATTTAATAAAAGAAAATGCAGAAGGAGAAAGCAGATGTTTAAAGTAGATTTCAAAGCAAGGCTGGAACAGTTGTGGAAGAGAAAGCATAGTTTTCAAGGACAAAAGTTAACACTGACAACAATACCAGCATTTTTCAGGCAAAAGGGCAAGAACAAGACAAGGGTTTATCATGTTGTGTCTTTAATCTTTTGTGAAATACAACGCTGCTTCCATATGTGAAAAATATTAACTCACTTCAAAAAGAGCTCAAAGAACTGAAAATGAAGCTACATTTTAATGTCTAGAGACTTGACTAACTAACCCAACTGATGCTCTTCAAAATATTAAGCAGAATACCTGAATTATTTTAAATATTTTACATCTGTATTACTATGTACTGTATCTAGGAAGTGGTTATTTACAACAGAAGTGAGGTGGGGAGACAGACTCAGTTAGAGAATGCCTGTAAACACTGAAATCTTGAAAATGTGTGCCTTCTTTTCCAACTGTAAACACCAGAATTGTGATTTAGCTTTCAGCTGTAGATAAGATTTAACCAGCTGAACCATAGTCTTTTTGGCCAGCACACAGAAAGATGGGAAAGACTCCATTCCCTTCCCTTTTCATGGATATTCTCCAGTCACCTCTACCCAGTCAACCAACAATCTGTTACAATAAAAACTGTACTATCAGATGTGACTCTCTACCCCTCCTGTTGCCTTCCCTGGTGGGTTTTTCTGTATTTCAATTAAATGCTTGTGCTTATGTTTCAGTCCCTAGTGAAGCCTATGACCAGGTACCATGGGAGCTGGATTTTTCCCAAGCCATTCTGGGAGCAGAGAAGTCAGGTGACATTGGTGTGCTGGCCAGCCCCTGGCTTTCTTGTAAGCCAGCTCAGATACCCTCCCTTATACACCCTCTACAGATCTGGAATGCTGTCTGGGACTCACACTGGGTTTTAGGATCTGAAATTCATCAGTGGGCACCACTGAAGCTCAGCTACATCTGTCTGGGAACAACAAAGGTCCTACAGAGAAAGCTCTGCTGAAATCTGCACCCACAAGCTCAAGAGGTCCTGAGTATATGAAATAATGCTGCCAGACTACAGACCCAGCCTTGCACGAGTCTCCCTGTCTAGCTGTAGTCCCAGTGAATTATTGCAATAGTCCCAGTGAATTGAAACTCACAGAAAACTGCATTCAGGGCTATAGCAAATGTTGGACAGAGGAGCACATAGCCTAGGTGACGGAAAGATCAAGGGGAATTGGAAATGCTCAATCATCTTTACGTGTTTGAGTAAGGTCCAGGCTTTTCCAAACAAAAGTCAGATCAAGAGTAATTTAGGGAGATTTGGAAAGGAGCTGAGCAATAGAGGCAAGGAACTGAAAATACAGCATCTAATGCCCTGTCCAGAGCCAGCAGCCATTCCTTTCCCAGGCATCTGGTGTGCAGGAGCTGGCAGTGATAACTGGGAGGTCAGGAGGAAGAGAAGGAATACTACTAAGTGCAAAGGTAAACCCCAATGAAAGCATTTTATGTACCCAGCTCCACGTGTTCAGCTGTTAGGAGTGTTTCAGTGCACAGCCCATGTGGAGGGCAAGAATTTGGGTGTAGAGCTGCTGTTTTGCTTTTGTTGGTCAGTATTTCTCATACCTTAATGTCCGAGCTGAAGTTGTTGACTTTGTTGCATCCTGCATTTTCCAGATGATAGTTTGCCCATCTCAACAGCAGGTCCTCCGGAGACAATTTCATCAGATCCTCCAGGCTCTCTCCTTCTCTCAGAAGAGCAATCAAGGCTAAGCAGGAAAAAAAAAATAAAAATAATGATGTGACTACTTGTCAAAGAAAATGTATAACTGTTTTCTCTCTTTCATGTTTTCTTGCCCTAGTTTGTAAAATGTGAGTTGCCAAAATGTTGCTAAAATTCAAGCTGGGTTAGCATGAGAGAGGATGTAAACAGAAAAAGAGTCTCACCAATAGAGTCCAAGGTTGCAATTTGTGTATCTAGTAGTGGATCATATTCAAGTGGAAGACAATTTCAGTGTGGTCTAAGAACTGCCCATGAGTATAAAGGTCTTATCAACCCTCCCTGCAATGAGCAGGGACAACTTCAACTAAATCAGTTTGTTCAGAGCCCCATTTGACATGACTTCGAATGTTTCCAGGAATGGGGCATCTACCACCTCTCTGGGCAACCTCTGCCAGCGTTTCACCACCTTCATTGCAAAAAATTCCTTCTTCATATCCAGTCTAAATCTACCCTCTTTTGTTTAAAACCATTACCCCTTTTGCTATTGCAACAGGCCCCACTGAAAATTATGTAATCATCTTTCTCATAAGCCCCTTCAAGCATTGAAGGCTGTGATAAGATCTCCCTGGAACCTTCCCTTCTACAGGCTGAACAATCTCAGCTCTCTCAGCCCACCTTCTTAGGAGTGCCCAGCACCCTGAGCCTTTCTGTGACCTTCCTCTGGACCCACTCCAACAGGTCCAAGTCTTTCTGTGCTGAGCAGTGCAGAGCTGGATGCAGTGATGCTGAGCACAGGGGTAAGCTTGGAATGAAAATATGAACACAGGCTTTTTGCAGCTTAGATGGAAGAAATCTCAGTGACCTTCACATTGAAACTGGATTCACACAGGCATTCTGCAACACTTGCACATGACCTCATGGGCTTGTGGGCCAGCAGGGCTAATTCATCTGTCAATTCAGGAGATACTCTTTTTACACAGACAAATTGATATTATGTTCACAAAAGGAGGAACAGGCAGGATGGGAGGATTGACCCTTGAAACTTGGACCATGAAAGGCTTTAGAATGAGTTTTGAAAGGAACTAACAAGGAAACTAACTATTAATGTGGTAAAAAAAGGAGAGTGTGTTACATTGCTCTGATTTTCTTCCAGTATCTTTTGTCAGACCTTGAAAGAATTATGGATTGGCTACATAAAGGAAACAGTGGAGACAGACCATAACTGGAGATAATTACACAGATAATTTGATATAGGGTGCAATGGGGTTAAAGTGGACCAGAGGGGGATAATAAAAGCATTTGAAAATAGACAGAGGATTTTATGAAGAGAACAGTGTTGACACTGCCAGAAGGCTGGAAGAAGGATTCTTGTGGAGTTGACTGTGGATTGATTTTTGGACTAATGTTTTCTCCTTTTTTTTTTGCATCAATTATCTTGGCACAAATACTTACAACATGCTAAAAATGTGAAGATGATAGTCAGTAGGTGGCATAGTCAATACAGAGGATGATTAGGAAACCAGACAGAAGGAACTAGATGACAGTAATAAAAATGGAATGCAATTTAATAGTGCCATGTTCAAAGACCACTTCTGGGGAATTAATATGAATAACTGCTATTAGCTAAAAGCTTATATGAACGAAGGATGAGAACCTGAGTGGATTAGATGTCTTCTAAGCTACTCTGAGCCACCATTTGATATGACATGGGGAAAATCCAACATGATATTAAGTGCATCTTAGGTAATTCCCACAGAGGTTGGGATGTATTACTGCCTTGATATAATGTGCTCATGAAAATTCATTGGAAATACAGGTCTCATGTTCAAGAAAGGGGAGTTCTACCTGAAACAGCTGCAGAAAAGGGCTATGAGCGAAAGAGAGAACCTGAAAAAAATCAGAATTTTCTTGGCTTGTATAGCCTTAGATGAAGTCTTAGATGAGAAGTGAAGGAGAAAATACCAGAAAGGAAAAAAATAGCAAACAAGCAGGGCAAGGCTACCTACAAAGGAATGGGAACTGGTGGCTCTGGCAATGAAAGGGACAGAAATGTGAAAGGGGTGAGGCAATGAAGGTAACACCTGCACAGAAACTGGAGGAAAGAAGTGTCACTGTTGGGTGAGGGACTGTCCAGAGGCATGGGGAACAAAGCAGCAAGATGAGGTGCTGTGCGGGCTGCAGGTACACCCGCAGCCTTCGTGATGAAGCTACTTCATGGAGAATTTTGGCATTGGTGAAACACACCTGGAATGCTGGGTCCAGTTTCTGGCTCCCCAGTATAAAAGAGACATTGACAAACTGAAGCGAGTTTAGTGGAAGGACGCAAAAATGTTTGGATGGAAGTTTGTGATATAATTGAAGAGGATGAGAAAACTGGGACTATTTAGCCTGGAGAAAGGTTTGAGAGGGGAGCAAGTATTGTCTTCAACTATTATAGAGAGGCCAGATCTGCACTTTTCCAGTATGCACAGGAAAAGGATGAGGAGCTGTGGACACAAGGTGCCAGAAGGGAAATTCCAACTAGATTCTAACTAGGAAAAAAAAAAATCAGAGCGAGAGTGGTTGGGCTCTGGAACAGGCTGCCCAGAAAACACAGGAAAAGGCCCTGAGCTACCTCATCTGACATTAAGATGTTGTACTTAAGATGTTGTATGGGTGAAAGCAGGTGGCTGGATGGGTGAGTCAGATCTCCAAGGTGCACCTCCACAGGTTACTTCCAGCCTAAATTATTCTATGATTCTATAATTATGATTTCACAAATAAAGATGTTTGGCAATCAAGAGCAAGAAGGAGTCAAGCTTCCTGAATGCAGATTTGCTTATCCCAGATTTAGCATCAATACACCAATATACTTGGATGCAGACCACCATTCCTGACCCAATGAGCATTGGGCTCTGAACACACAACTCTGCAGAAAGCCTTGGACTTCTGAGTGCTGAAGCTTGTGAAAAGCAAGGAAAATTAGACCAGTCAAGAAAACAGACAACAAATACTTGAAGAAAAAAATTAAAATCCAGTTGGTTTTTTTTAATAGCTTTATCCTAAAGACTCTGCAGTGATGACAGTGGGGCACTGAAAGGAAGAGCCATACATACCTTCATTCCTGCTGATCTCTATGTCAGCAAAGAGTCCAATTTTGATGACTTGCCACAAAAGACCCAGAACCAGGTAAGGTTTCCCTTCTTTTAAGTCTTCAGCTCCAATGTTAACAACATGGCACCCAATGGCTGAAGCAGAGTTCAGGGCTAGGTTCAGATTTTCCTAGGAAAAGATGAGGACTTTTGAATGATGCAGAACTTGAGAGCTGAGGCTACAGGAAGGGAGCACAGCCAAAATGAATGAAATCTGCAGGCAACTTCATTGCATTTAATGCAATTTAAGCACACAGAACCATGTCTTTCCGGAGGCAGTGCTCCAGGTGGGTGCTCTGAGTGCTCACCAGAGGGGAATACAAGGACAGAACCATTTCCCATGACCTGCTGGCCACAGTTCTTTTGATTCAGCCCAGAATACATGTCTGGCCACAGCAAGCAGGGGAATGCAGACTCCCCTAGGGATTTACAGACAGATTCTGGGTCTCAACACAAAGACAGAAAGGACCTCATTTTGGCAGAAGTGGCCAATGTCAGGTCACAAGGCACTGGAGCTCAGGGCATACAGCTACATTCACAGTGATGTCATGGCTCAATGCTGGTTACCCAGGCCAGGCTCTCCCCAGGTCTACTGCTCGAGCTCATGCTCAAATACAGATGTAGCTTTAGCATGGGGCAAACTCTCCTCTACTCAGTGCTGCACACGGGGAGGAGGAAAGGAGCTACAGCCCCATCAACTGGCAGATATTCCAGGCTCTCCTCTCCCTGAGCACTGCAAAAGCCCTGATACCTAAGACACAAGTAAGCTGTTGGCTGGCAGTGTTTGCAAAGAACACGCTGTCCCAGGAATCAGTGTGAACAAACCTGATGAGTTTTTAGCCTTACAGTTCAGACAAGGTCAGAACTGGTAATATCTGGACATTTTCTTTTTGAACTTTGGAGCATGGACTCCTGGTTTGGGAGCATGCAGAGGAAGCTGAGGGATTCAGTGATTCACAGTGACAGGCAGAAATAAAAGTGATATTTCAGGAACATTATGTTCCTTTGCCATTTCCTGTCCATTTAAAATAAAGGGAATAAGAAAATCTGATCCTCAGGTCTACCACTATACAAAAAGGTGGCTTTGTAAACAGAGGGCAAGCAAGGCAGGCAAAGAGGCCAGGAAAATATAATTTATCACACAGCTTTGCAGTTTTTCGCATGAATTTCAGCACTGCTGTCATGACAGGGAGATCTGATTAGATACAAAATGCAGAGAGAGACATAGTGTAAATTCTCATAAGCTAGAAAAATTGAACCATTTCAAATTAATTGCCTTTTCTCCAGCAGATAGCTGTAAAAGGGTTAAGTTAAAGTGGAAGCTATATTGATCAAATCATGTCTACATGTGACAGGGATTGATCTGAGCTGCATCATTAAGTTATGCTGCTGACCAAAATGATTAGAACTGAAAAATGAGGTATACAGCATAAAAATCCAATTTAATGGCTTCTGAGCTTACTTGAGTCTGGCTAATGTTCCATCAAATCAGAGTAGCTGAGGGCTAAACTGGGTTAGGTTCATATCTATTCCATATATCTATTTATACTCTGTACCAGGTAATAGATGTTGTTCATATAAAAATATCTCTTTACATACTGCTGTGTGAGAAGCACAATAAACTTTAAGTAGTGAAAATTAACACCCTTTTTGTCCATTTAAAAAATCATAGATATGTGCATGTGATAGAAATAAAGGAGGGATTCAGTATTCAAGGTGAAACACTGGCTTGTAAAAGGCATGCAACAGCAATGGTCCAATTCCAGGCATGTTGCACTGGCACTTCCAGGGTCACAGTTAGTATTTTGGTGAGGACATCAGACTGCAACAAGAACAGTTGTGAGTTCAGGTCCATTGCTGTGCCTTAAAAGAGGGATTCAGCCTTCTGAGAGATACTCCAATGGCAATTGGTCACTGTATTATCTCTGTGCTCTTGCATTCATAGAGCATCTACCACAAAGCATCTAAAGCTCTGATCTGGTGAACATTATTCATTGTGTTTGGTTAGTCAGGTTGCTCATGTGTGTGGAAAGAAATGTGAATATAAGTCTTTGTGTTTTTATGACATGGACCTGAGCATCTCACTGTGCCACAAACAACTTTGCCTGACTGTGTCGGGCAGAACCAGCCTTTCCTCTAAGTGATTACACAAAAGCATCCTAAGGGGAAAAGCAAAGGATTTTGCTGTGTTTAAGTACCTGTATTGTGAAGGGTGTGAGTTTCTTTTTGTTGATTGTTCTCTCATCAATGGTATCTGGCACTGAAAAGTTGATCATCTTACTGGAAATAAAAGAAAAAAAATAACAAGAAATACATTAAGCTATATGTGCACAAAATACAAGTTCTCTACATTGCAGGACAAGTCAAAGAGCTAGAGAGTTACTTGACAAAAACAGATTATCACCCTCTGCTTCTACATATATACATAGAGGCACACACTCAATACTTAAGCAATTATTTTGAGCTACACCCAGATTGTACTATAGGTACAATGAGACCAAGAATGCCACAAGGTGAAGTTGTATGAGAAGTTTATTGTGCAGAAAATGTCTGTGGAAGCACTCACTATTTTGTGCTGTTTTGTGTGAAACACCAAAAGTCCTTGGGCAAAAATAAAACCAAGCAGCTCCTCAAATTTCACTTACTTCATCTAATTGTAAGTGTCTAGAGGCAAGAAAAAATTCTCATTAAGCATGAAATATGCTTTATATTTCTGAAGATAAAAGAAGCACAAAACCCTAGTATTATCAATGCCCTGAGTCTGCAAACACTCCTGAGCTTAATGTAAATTCAGCAGGTTCACTTTGAACAGAAATGTGAGTTTTTGCAGACTCATGGCTCCCATTTGTGAGAAGGAAAGGTATCATTTACCAAAGCACTATGCCATCACCGACTGCCTGGAAGAGGTCATCTGTCTCTGGATTCATTGGCACCACGTGCTTGCAGTCAGGGTCCTTCTCAAGGGCTTTGTTAATCCAGTTGACAAAGGCATATTTTTCTTCCTCTGTGGACACAACGTCAAATCCATCAGTTTGCTGTGCAGTGCCTCTACCATCATTTTACTGACACAGGGAGAACTCCTGGGGGAGCCTTTCCCACCAGTGTGACTGATCAACAAAACCCTGCATGGAAGAGGCTCTCAGGAGACCAGCAAAGGAGCTGAGGACAGCAAAGGGCTTGAGCTGGTTAATACTCCCTCAATACCCCTTCTCACTCACTGGGGGTTGCCTGGGTCATGAGACCAGGCATATTACAGAGACTGGTAATGAAGTCCATATGCTTCTAATGTGTGGTGCAGATGTTAAGCTCTGCAAGTGGTAATTTGTGCTTTCACTGTCATTTGAATGCAGTGTACCACTCTGCTAAACAGAAACACCACATAACTTCAAACAATTCTATATTGCAGATTACAACCTCTTCATGTGGAATATCTAGAAAAGCCTGGCCAGGACTGGGCTCTGACAAAGAGCACTCAGAGGGTAATGGGCAGATGTGCCTGTAGCTCAGCAGGGCTGAAGCACAGCTATCCTGTACCAGCAGCTCACATGGCTCCAGTAGCTCCCAGAGGAGGTGCCCTCCGGGATGAGGATGGATGGAGCCCTTGGAAGCATCCTCTGTTCTCCCTTCCCCAGAGAGAAGGGAGAACAGAGTCCCCAACTGCTGTCCCTGCAGAAGATTGCCAAGGGTAGAACCTCCTCCCCATGGAACTGCTTCAGAGTGGGCTGTGCCCAGGAGGTAACAGCAACCAACTTTCAGCTTGGAGAAACAGGCTAGGAGAAAAGCCCTGATGGAGTTGTACCCTCCATGGGAAAAAGTCAGGAACTATCAGGTTGCAAGGAGAGTTTACAGAATGAGTGCCTGCTAAAATGCGCAGTGAAATGGGTTATCAGCAGTGGGGAGCCTCCCTGGTGAGCAGGGGCGGCAGTGGGCAGGTGTTTGTGCTGCTGCTGTCAGGGAGGGCCAGCTGCACCCACCTGAGTAGGAGTGCTGGGTGCCAGCACTGGACTGCTCCGACGTGCCACCAATGGCACAGATCCCCTCCTTCTTGTTGATCTGCTTCCGGAATGACTTGGCAACATCATCACTCTTCAGGTCTCGGAAAATCTTTCAAGCGTGAGAGAGGATTTTAGAATTTTGGAGAATTAAACCAAGCTAAAAGAGTGATCTCTTGGGCCAGGAGACACATTCTCTCTGCTTCATGAATAGGGAAGGGCAGCTTGAGTATTTTCAGTGGGTTTCTGGGTATAATCTGTGTATCATCTGCTAGGGTACAAAAGGATTCAACTCAGCTTTTATGCTTTCAAATCAGGGAACAAAGATCAGTTAGGTAATAAAAATGTTACTTTGGAGCACAGCAGTTTGGGTGTGAAGAAAGAGCAAGGAAAAATCTATTTCTCCATCCCAAGGGAAATTCCACTTTTTTAGAATTTGCTTTTGACCCAGTTCAGACCAGAAAAATAAGTTCTTTGATTAAAAAGTGCCCCCTGAAGATTTCAGTTTCAATCTGCTTACATTTTCTGTAATCATCTAGCCAGAACATCATCTTTTTGCAGTGTATAACTGAAAAACTGTATCTTGCTGCAGTTCAAACTAAAAGATATGACATTTATGCAATGAGCAGCTGTATTCACATAAATTGTCCAGTAAATTGCAGAATTTTTCGTTTGGTTATTTTCTGATTTCAACTTTTCCGGAGAGGAGACTCATTGGATTAATGAGGTGCCCATGAGACTCTGTGCTTGTGCCTCTGCTGTGCCCTGGGGATCACTCTGAGTGACTGAAATAAATTACTTACTGAAATAAATTCATCAAAACTGATCCTGCCATTCCCCGTGGTTGTCAGACTCTGAATGAGCTCTCTGGCTTTGTATCCTGGGAGAGGGAGATTGGCAGCCTTCAGCACCTCTGTTAAATCATTGGTATCGATGAAGCCATTCCCGCTGATATCTGCAAAGATTAAAGCAAACTTTTACATTCCACATCAGCCCAATGACATTTTCTGCACATAAAGGCTGATTTTGATCCAAGGAAAGGTACATTTTATACAAAGATTTGTTGTCTTGAAATCTGGTGTTTTCAATTGCTTTGGTGTTATTCACACTCCAGAAAGAATTACAATCCCTTTTTAATAAACAAAACCTCACAGTGATGAATTGATATGTTTAGGCATATAAATATCTTAAAGCTAGGTTTAAATGGATATAATTTCCATTCCAAAGTTTACACACTGACAAATGTGATCTATAGAGGAAGCATCCTGTCCACAGAACAGCTAAAGAAAATAAAGTTGACACAATACACATATGCACTTATCCATAGATATAATTTGTGATTTTAGCCTGTTTTCTGGATCTAATTACATCAGAAATAGGCTGGAACTGCATATGCAACTGCATTCATCCTCAAAATTAAAACTTCTGTGTTTCTCTGGGATGGTGCTAACATGAATACTCCTGCTGAGCTCCCTGCAAGTATTTGGTAGAGAAGATCACCAATACAGGGTAGTATTCGATGAGAAGATAAACAATACAGGTTCATAATCCTTTATCCTCCACTTAGTGAAAAACTCCACAGATAAAAAGTAAACTTTAGTTTATCACATGGAGAGTTTCTGTTCAAACACTGTGGTTATGACACAGATAAATATATATATAGTTATATGGTGTATATATATGTGTATATATACATGTATATATATATATGGTTATTTATATTTGGCTTTTAAGTATCTGTGTCCTTCTTTTTCTGCAGGCTTCTTCGCCCCATCCTGGAGGCTGAGGTGATTTCAGAGCAGTGTGAGCTGACTTCCTGCATAGGAAGTTGCAATTTGAGTCACATGCTACAAAAAGACACTCAGGTCTCAGCATCAGTAGCAGGATTAACAGGGATTGCAAAGAACATCCCATCCATCTCACCATGGCATTCAACAAAAGGATCTGGACTTGGAGAGGGAAATGTCTGGGAGAGGAATGAGAGCTTCCTTCCAGCCTTTGGGGGAGCAACCAGATGTAGTGGAAGGTGTCCCAGCCATGGCTATGGGGTAGGAACTAGGTAATCTTTAAGGTCCCTTCCAAGCCAAACCATGCCAGGATTCTGTGATTTGCCTTCTCAGGGCATTGGGTGTACGGGACACTCAGAGGGACCAGATTTTTAAGATTGCCAGACTAGACTATTGTGTGCTCAGAAATCAACCTGAATCAGCAAGGACAGCTGATGAGTGCATAATCCAGTGAGGCTGATAGGAGTTAAGTGAGCTGTGAGAAGCACAGTCATTTTCTTAGAATTTGGGTAGACAGTGATGGGTCTGTGTGACTTTAAAGGAGACAGATCAAATGAGCTGTCTAAAGGTTTGGAAAGAAAACACACAGTAGAAATATGGGGCCTGAAAGGTCATTGTGAAGGGATTACAAGTTTTTAATCCATTTGCACATTTGTCCTCTCCACATTCTTCTTTCCCACAGGGAATATTCAATTTACATTAAAATAAAACATTTTTTGCCTTCCAAATAATTTGTTGTGAATAAACAATATTCTTGGGAAAATGCTTGAGAATATTTCCAACATGGTTTGCTGTACAGCTTTTGAGGGTTTTTTTTTTTTGTAAATCCTGCTGGAGCCCCAAAACCCCCTGTGCAAGAGGCCAGTGCTCTGCAGTGAGCTGATGTGGTTTCATCTGGGAGGCCTGCAGTGGCAGGAAAAGGGCTTTCTGTGGCTGATGTGTGATCAGTGCTGGAACAAACTCCATTTCCTCACAGCTGGCCAGTCAGACCATGAGAAAAGAGCTGGCCACAGGTTCACACCTCAGCAGTGCCTCTGCTGCTGGCTGCACTCACCAACTTTGCTGAAGGCCTCCCGGAGCTCTGCCATCTCCTCCTCGGAGAAGTGTGCTGCCGATGCCATCCTGACTTCTGTGAGGGGCAGGTCTGCAAGGAGAAGACACTTGTTTCATTTGGTGCTTTATGAGTTTGCAGCTGTGATGAAACAGAGAGAGGTTTTCACTTGGGTTTTCAAAGCTTTGGAGCTGCTCGCCATAGCTGCTAACCCAGCTCCTCTCTGTATCCTGAAATCAAGCGAAGGGATAAAATCCTGTGTAGATGAGACACAATTCCATGTCCCTCCTGTTGTTTTGCCAGGCCCTGCTCAAAATTACAAGAGTTTTATTTATACTAATTTAACTGGAATTAAATCCTACCTCGGCTGACTTTCATTTCTCATGGAGAAAATTGACTAAATGGTGCTGGTTCTTGTTATTCCCCCTTGGAAACTCAATTATCCAGTCATTTCTTCAGCAGTGCTGGCAGAGAAGCAGCCCTGGGTGCTTCCCAGGGCTCTGGGAGGAGCCAGAACCTCAGGGGACATTTGCACCACTTGCCTTTGGGTACCTAATGAGGAGGCTGCTCACCCTGACAAGGTGGAGGGATTGAGAGAAGCTCCTTCACAAGGTGCTCAGAGCACCAGGTCTGGCTTCCCAAAAGTCAGCTACTTCTCTCCCTGGATATGTGGGAGTTTAAGGATTTTCCTCCCAAGGTGCCTAAGTTAGTGCCTGAGGCTGTGTGGCTTTAGGAATGTGTGGCCAAAAGGAGTTTTCCTGTCTTTCCTCTCATCAAAGATATAAAACAGGAGCAAGGATTAGACTTTCACTTTACAGGCACTTTCCTTAATAACCAGGAAGGGAAAGTTCACTTTCTTTTATGGCATCACTAAATACACTGCCAGAAGATGCACATTATCCCCATCTGCCTTTTCATGCACCTACTGTCCCTTGCATATATTCATGAGGAAGCTGTTCAGGAGACAGACTATCTATTATTCTATATTTGTGAGAATGACTATAGTGTCCTATGTCTCTTTAAGTATTAATTAACCAAACAACTATTTAAATAGAATAGAATGGAAACCTGAGCTGATCCTAGGAAGTAGTTGCAGTAGATACAGTAATCAAATGAGGGGAAAAAAATCAGAAATGTGCCATTCCCAAACTAAAATTCACACTGCATAATTTAAAAAAACCCCTAGGTTTGCAATTTGTGTAAAAACACAGAGTTATGTACAGCCTGTTTGGGCTTCAGAGTCAATGCTTTGCAGAACTCATGCATCGATTCCTTGTGTCTGTGAAAACCACTATGGACACGGCTTTGAAATAAACCAAAAGCAACTCATGAGGTTAATTCCTTGTCTGCTGCCTCCCAGTAGTATCATGCACCCTTTTCCTGTCTAATCACTGTAGTTTTAGGATGAGGACAGCAATAAAAAAATCTGTCCATTCACTCTGACCTTGATAACTAGAGAAGTGCAGCAGAATCCATGATGCCATTGCTCTTGCAGTTGGTTCTAACCACCCTACTTTCAAGGATTGCCTTCAAAAACCCCTATGACCCACTGGCAATGTGAGCTATGTATGTTAGGGTAAAGTTACATCCATAGTCTTCCCCCAGTCTGTCCTGGTATCTTTCCTGCCTCTGATTTCTCACTGCCAATCTTTTTCTGTTGTCTGCTCTGTGTTTTTACAAACTGTGAGTTAACTAAAAGGCAGCTGGACACGTGAAAATCTTACACTATCAGCCAGAAAGCCCATATTCCACTGCAAGGTCATTCTTTCTAGTCCAGTCACTTGATCAAGTAATATAATTTGTAACACAACTTTTAATAGCACGAAGACTGTTCTAGGCTTAAGAGGTAGGAAACATTACAGGCTTTTGCCTATAACATTACTTTTGCAAAGTAACCTCAAGAAAAAAGTATCACCAACATAAAATGGCATCTTCCAGCTTACATAAGAAGTTGTGACCTCTGATATGTAATTAAGTAATCTGTTAAGCACAGAGAATCCTATTAGAAGTACATATGTTTACATATGTGGACATTTATACTAATAATAATAGGATGAAGGGCTTTGCTGTAATGGCCTCTTTTGATTTCTTTATGTCAGTATTATCTACTGACATAAAGAAATCAAGGTAACTAAGGTTGTGAAGGTAACCACACTTAGGTGAGCAATCAGATTCATCACAGGTGCACACCAAGAACGAGAATTGGTTCTCCATCACCTGAGGGGTGGTTCTCCTCAGGTGACAGAAGGATGGTCACTGCCTGCTCCAACACACAACTGAGATTCTCCTACAGTTTCACCCTCACAGCACCTCTTGACTTCAGCCTGTCAGTTCCAGTATATAAATCCACTGGGTTTGCTGATTAATACCCCAATGTGGTTTCACAACACTGAGATTCAGAAAGGCACCAGAATTTTTAGATTTAAAGGCTTCAGAGTTATTCCCAACAAAAAAATCACTGTCACTTTTTAAATTGTTCAAGTAGGAAAAACAAAACATAAGGAAATCAAGTGAGTGAAAGTCCAAAGCTTTAGCAACACACAGCAAAAAAAGGAGAAAATCCTCTTTCAAAAAGTCACCTTTCAGTATTTAAAATGCTTATTTTGCTTAAATCATTAAATGGTAATATTGAGGCACAGAGAGATGTAAAATGCTTCTGGATAATAGTAGGAGAGGTCAGGCCCAATATTTTTTACTGATTTAACCAGCCAAGAGCAGAGCCACATGCTTCTAGAGTTCAACCTCTTTCAGCACTTCACCATCCCCCATGCAAACTGAAAATACTTTGGGCATCCAACAATCCTGGGTGAATAGTCCAATCACTGATAACTCACAAGGCATTCTAAGCACACAATGCACTGCTCCATTCCAAACTGTTTGCAAAATCAGTATGACCAGGCAGATGCAGAGAGAAAATGCAGAGGGTGATATAAGAGCAAAGGAGAATATGCAGATGAGCAATGATGATGAGCCATGTGAACAAGTTGAAAGAGCTCCTTTGGAGGGAACATTTGTTGAGGAGCCACCTGAGGAAGGAGCAAAGGGAAAAACAGCTGGTGAGAACCAGACAATGGCTTTGAGCAAAGTAATGTATGGCCAGAAGCAAAGAGAAAAGCTGGGCAGGGGAGAGGTTTGGCAAGACAGAAGGGAGTTTAGTATAGACTGAAGACAAACAGCTTAGCTGTCAGCACAGATGAGATATTGAAGATCAGGAGCAGCTGGGAGGAAAGATCTTGAACTTGATGTGATGGAAGATCAGTGAAAGAGATGAAGTGTCTCAGGGAGAATGAGGTGAAAGTGAGCACGTGCTTAGATGCTGAGGAGGGGAAGACACCTCCCTGGGTCAGTGCAAGAAAGGCAGTGGAACTGCCAACAAGAAATAAATGGAAGGTCATAAACATTCAGAAGGAAAATAGAAAACTCCCTGAGATAGTCTGAGATTCAGATGGCTTCAGGACGTCCGGATTACAACACTGCCTGGAAGCAATACTTCTTTCTAGTTTGGCAAGCAGCATAAACCCACTATTGCAAAAGCAAAACAAAGTTGTGTAAATACACTCTTTCCTCCCCAGAAGACTGCTGAGCTACCAGTTGGTGTAAAAAAGGGAAGACGTTCTCACCTAAGCTGCTGAGAATACAAGCAAACTGGTACCAAAAGAGCCACTAACAAAGCATTCCCTTCCCTGCCATCATTTCCAATATGTCACAGCCATGCCCTAAAGCTTCCTTGTATTTGACCTTATCCTCAGAAGAACCCATGACCACACTGATGTTTTAAGAGCTCCAATAACAAACTATTTTTGGACTGGAATATAAAGGAAGAACTAAAATAATCTTAAACCTGAACATAATTGCTAAATTGAAACACAGGGATATTGATGTTCTTCCATTTTCTTTTCAATTTTGAAGCCCTACTCAGAGGAGCTGCCTGGTTGTGCATTGCTTGGCAAAGTGTACACCCACCATGCACTATAAATAATAAATGGCAAAGCCATTAAAACCTCAAGGTTTCCAAGACTTGTATTAAATGGTTACCTTGTTTGATACTTTTCTCCACTGCTCTGGTGTTTAAGCTTTGTTGCAAGCAAGGCAATGAAAACCTTGAAGACATGAAATGGCACTTCATAGATAGACATAAAGTTGTACCTTTCCCCAAAGCAAAAAAGTACATTTCATGGAACAACATTGCCTTTCACAAACATATTTAGTTAGGAACAACTTAACTGTCAATTTTGTTTCAAGAAAGTCAAAGACATTATTAAAATTTACTCACTTTCTACCATCAGGGCTTTGCTTTGTTAAGGCACTGGTACTTTGCTAATTATATGATAATTTGTCTGGCTGTTGGAGAGGGGCATGACACATGTTCCCTGGCATATATAAATTTCCTGCTATCATTTCTTCAAACTTGCTTATTTTTTTCTGAAATATGATGAAATAAGAGGCATTGGCTGTTGCAAAACAGCTGTCAGCTGTTTCATGGGGCAATGTGAGACTGTCCCCCTGCACACACAAAACTGCCTTTCACTTTACCAGAGCTCATAGCTCTAGCTCCTTTTCTCTTTCTTATCTCACAAGTTCAATTTCCAACATCCAGCTTTCTGTAGGGATGGGGAATACTTCCCCAGCTCTCTTCTGCAATAGACTTTCCCTCCCAGCTGACATAAAAGAGGCAGCCCCAGCAATCCTCCCCCAAGGCACAGCCTGCCCTGGATCATGCCACCAGCAGGGAGGATTCAGAGAAGAGTCCTTAGAATTGTGCAGAAACTCTTGTGACAGATCTGAAGCATCTTGAAGGCCAGAAAAGTACACGGGAAAACACGAGTTATCTCGGACATATTCAATATTTGTCCCACATTTATTGCACCTTTGCATACCTGCCTATTCCTGGTCACTCTTCAGAATACCCCTGATAGGATATTCCTCCCCAGAAATATTTCCCTCTACCTTTCTCCCAGAAGATATCACACATATGTCCATATATCCATATGCATTTTTGTTCAAATTATTTGTCTCAGCTGATTCTTACAGTGTGGAAGGCTGAGGAGGAGACAAGAGGAGATTGAGCTAGATTCTGATTCTTTCCTTCTGAAGACAAGTTTCTGCCATTTTAATTGTTACTAAAGGGTGAGAAAAAGATAAACAATACAGTAGATCTCATGTTGAAAGAAGAATCAAGGCTACAAAACTACAGCAGTGTGGCCTAGAAGTTCCTCAATTTGAAAGTTTCATCTTGTGCTCATCAGCAAAAATCTTTGACTAAAACGCAGCAGGCAAAGCCATCTTGTTGGCAATCAGCCAAACATGTTCTTTAGCATAATCCAGAATAGCTCATCTCTCAATTAAACTTCAGTCTCAGCATATTTGCTACTATCATGCTTTTCTCCTACATTTGTATTATTAGCTGTTATTTCTCTTACAGTTCTGATCAAAATAATGTACTTAGATCACCAGCAGGGTGATCTACACTGCACCCACAGCAAAATAGGATAGCAGCTTTAATGCTGAATTGAAGTGAGCTGCCAGTGATCATTTGCAGTGATAGCTCAGGGGTACCCAACCTCCTTAGACAAACAAACAATCCCATCGATGTCCTTTATCCTTGTTTGGTGTCACAGCTTCCAGGCACACAGAGTGGATTGGTTTTTTGTGACAGCTTTTTTTCTGCTCATGATGCAAGATGAAAACCAGAGTTCATATCTCTCTTCCATGCTGGTGAGGTTACTCAGACAGCTGCTCACTATGGCTGACAATATCAGCAAACACAAACACATTTGGAACCTCATGCCAATTAGACACATGTCTTACACAAGGACTTTGAAAATCATTTAAGAAGCATGAACTGCAATATTTCAAACACATGAGATGACTTTTTCATGCATAACATGAAAAAAAGTAAGTTTTTCATGTTATGCATGTTGGGCTCTGACACTTTCCCTACTGAAATAACTACAGATAAATAGAAGTCTTTTTAAAAATTTCCTCAGAGATGCTGAGCTAAATTTTGAATCCTAAAGTAGACAAAAACATCCTCTGTTAACAATGGGTAACTTGGATCCCAGTACCTTCAGTTTGGGTGGCATCTTGCTGTTTAAATCAGCATTCAAGACACCAAGAGGAGTCTTTGTGCAGATATGGCAAATACTTCCTCCCTAGTACATTACAAAGATTCATGAGTTAGCCCACAATAAATGACAATCTTCACCTCAAAGGTTTTTTAAAAGACTGGTGTCTGCAACAGCAAATCTTGCCATGTATGTAGGCACTGGGATTATTAAGATGTTGCACTTTATCTGGTTTTTTTTTCTTATACAATTTGAAAAAAAAATACTGAGAAAATACATTTATCACTGTTCAGAAGGAACACAGCAATGCCCACGAGTTATTTGTTAATGTTCCATTTCATAAAGGACCTTATTTGTCAGTGTGATGCCTCAGTCCTAAATCAAATACTGGTCAACAGTAGGGAAGGGAAGAGAAAATCCACAGGGTCTGGAAAGAGATGGAGATCTCTTTCCAATATACCACTCAGTGGCAGGGAGGGATAATCCTTCCAGAAAATTAAGACATTGAAAAAGCAGAGTTCTGAACCTATAAATACTCTCCTTATGTGTCATGTATCTATCAGATACACCCTACTAGGGAGATAGCATTTAGGTGTATATTAGTTTTCAATCAGAGTCTGTACAATTTTTCTTTAAAAAAAAATTGATCCAGTACCCTATATTTCTTGTTGAGTCACTTACCTTTCTCATCTCTTTATCAACACAGGCTAGCTGGCTTTAAAGTGAGAACATCTTTCCATAGATAAAGGAACATTTTGATTATCAAACTGACAAACAGTTTCAGTCATTCAACAGGTGTCCCATTTGGCATGGAAACCCCTGTCCCACCCAGTTCCATCTTCACTAACAAAGGTGGGAGAAGAGGAGAGCATCTGCAGGGTCTGCTTTGGATATAGGTATGAGAATCTATCACAGTACAGATGGGCTGGCAGTCGGGCATAAAACCTTGAAGGGACAGATAGAATCTTCTCTTCCTATTCCTGTGTGCTTCAGCCTGAGGGTGAGGGGTCAGGTCGTGAAGTACTGACCCAAATGTGCTGAGGCAGCCTGGTAACTGATGCAAGAAAGAGAGGAGACAGCCTCTGGTTCCTGCTCATTTGCAGGAAAACAGTTCCTCTGTGCACGGAAAATATTAAAAACATGTTCCAGCTGTAAAAAAGAGGTTTTTAGATAGAAACACACATTTGCATTTGCCTGGTTCCACAAGGATTTATAAATCTGCTGCTGTCTCTCCCATGCCAGGAGTTGAATTCTGTCCTCAGTTTTGCAGGACACCTCAGTGATTCCAGCAGTGACCAGGCCCTTCCACCCACAAAATCAGACCAGGAAAAGAAAAGCACATCTGAACACAGCCCTCCTTTACAGCTGTGCTGTTGCTTGGACCCTATCCTGTGATGGTGCTGTGCTGGGAGCTGCAGTGTGCAGTGGGGAACTCAAGCAGCAACTAGAGCAGCAGAAGGCACAGCCCTCCTGCTCCCCTTTCCTCTGAAGAATGATTTGGCTTTATGGCATGGTCCCCAAGCCTGGTCACTGGATGTCCCTCTCATGCCTCTCACATGCCACCCTCCTGCTTGTTGGCACAGCCTCCATGTCCAGGACACCCTACTTGTTTCATCAAGGGGCAGGAATTTATTTTCCATCCTACAACTTTCCCCTCGGATAACTGTGGAAATGCACAGAGCATCCAACAGACTCTCCTGTACTCTGTCCTGCAGCACCTAAACACTGTTTCAGATTTTTTCCTAAATAGTTTTCATTTTGATATATATTGTACATTTTGCATCAGCATTTCACTGGAGTCTGCTGTTTTGCATGAAGGAGCTGGGTATGAAAATGAGCTTCATTTCTGAATGCACTTTACTCCCCTGATCTTCCCTGTCTCCTTCCTTCCCCTTTACTCAATCTCTTCCTAGTTCTTTCATGCTTTATAAAAAACATATGGTAATGACTTTTACAGTACGTTCTCTATCAAGATAACTCTACTTCAAGCTATACAGCTGTTTTAAACTGCTCATGACTGAAATCAGAAAGAAATGGGGTCAAAAAATTGAGAGCAAAATCCAAGACAATGTAGCGTGTGGTAGGTTCTGTGAGTAAGAGAAGAAGAGCAACACCACTAGATTTGTTTAAGTACAAACATCTTATGACCATAATAATACTCAGTCCAAGGAGACACTCTAGTCAAGCTGAGGAAGCAAATTCAAACCCAGTAAGATAACACATCCCTTTTTTGACCTTCAGCTTCTAAGCTAAGTAAATCTGGACCTTATGGTCAGGATGGAAGCAGAAATTCCCGCTCATGTTACCAGCAAGCAGGCAGGTACTTCCCAGCCCCTCCTGGCTCTGGCATTGCTTCTCAGTGGAGTTTCCCACGGTTTCCACATCTCCTGTCTACTCATGAGATCTTCCCCAGCTCAGGAGGCCAGACTGCTCCTATGGGTGGGCAAGAGGGGAGGAAGGTGAAACATGCTGGAGTTCCTCTGTGGGAGGGGTGCCAGGGTGTGATCTGCTTTTAGCAAGGTGGTCAAACCCCATCTGCTGAGCAGCCAGCTGCATTTGCTAGAGATAATCTTCACCTGACACCTGGAGCAGTATGAGATCAGTCAGCCAGCCTGGTCTGAGACGTTGGTTGCGATAAGAAAGACCTAAAGTTGCAGTGTTCAAACCAAATCCATGTGCTGAGAGAATCGCTATATGACAAAACCAGCAAGACTACTGCTCTTACAAAGAAGATAGTTAAACCTGGAGGCTCCTGTTCACAATAGTACCACCTAAAATATCTGTAGACATTCACAACTCTCAATTCATCCAGAGTCTGAGCTGAAACCCCAAAGAAGGCAAGGGACCGGCCTGACCAGGTTCACCAGTCAAGATCCTAAAAGGCAACTATTACATTAGGACCCCCCACCATGTCACTATTTTAAAAGCAGAAGTTCCTACTGCAATCCGGCTCTAATATGAATCAGTTTTATTTATCCACTGGAAAGTAAAATTACATTTCTAAAAACCTGATATAAATGTCTTAACAGCCAGCAGATTACATTGTAAGCACTACAAGCCAAATTCATTATACTTATGAATCAGAGTTTCTCATCACTGAAATTAAAATTACCTTCTTACATGGATCCAGTCTTCAATCAAAATAATGGCTTCTTACTTTATCATGCCCTTCTAAGCCAATACCAACTCCAAGACTACCATTCTACTCAGCCAAAAGCCACTCTGCCAAATTAAATCTATCAAACACTTTCCTGAAGGTCAGTAGAAATGCTGTGCACAAGACTACTGGAAAATGCGTCATGCTAATACAGAACCTGCTGTTTTTTCATGGCAGCCACAATTTCCTGTGCAGTTAAACTGCTGGGGCTCTCAGTGAGAGCAGCCTACCAAAAAAACACCAGATGCTGTGATCTTACCTCCTGGGCTCAAGCAGTGGGTCAGAGCAACGAAGAGCTCAGCAGTTGCAAATCCAACGGAAAGGGCAGAACTTCTGAAAGAAACCAAACGTCTTGTAGGGTGGAGGGACTGCAAAGCAGCTGTCACTGCAGACAAGGAAACTCTTCCTTTTCTGCAGCACAGCTAGGCAAGCCCAAGAGTGCAAGCCCACAACTGAGCCCAGAGAGGGAAGTGAGTGGTGACAAAACCTCATAGTGCAATAGATTTTTGTCTTTATAAGGGAATCGAAGCATGCTCTGGTCTCTACCTCTTCACCTCAGCTCTCCTCCAATAGGGCCACTGCTCCGTGAGTTTCCTCTTAGTACCGCTCTTGTTCATGGAATACAGGCACGCTCAAAACGCTTCCTCTCTTCACTGGTAAGGGTGGCTACACTTGAGGCATGGAACAGAGTGACACCTCACCCACCAGGCAGGGCTGGCTGCCAGGCCAGACTGAGGCACAGTCACCAGGCATGGAAACTCCTCAGCATTGCCACACAACCTCTGCCAATGCTGGACTGCCCTCCCTGTGAAAACTTCTTCCGTGCAAGTGCTTGGAATTTCCTTTGATGCAGCTTGTTACCTTTTCATTATCAGTGTTCATCGCCGACAAAAGGCTGGCTCCATCTTCTCTGTGAGCTCTGATTAGGGTGGTGTGGATGCCAAGATCCCTCTGAGCCTTCTCCTCTCCAGGCTGAACAAGTTGAGCCCTCTCTCCCTGTCCTCTGACCTGCTGTGCTCCATCCCAGTAACATCCTGGTGTGTCCCTACAGTTTGTCCAATCCTTTATTGAACAGGGAACACAGCCCTCCTCACACCACCTCACAACTAACACAGATTTCAAGGACACATTTCCCAATGCACTGAGGCCACGTGTAAAAGTGCTCGATGGATGCAAATATAAACCATCTTTCAAGCCCCAACAATGCAGCAGTACAGAAGGCTTAGATCTGAAAACACATCACGAGAGAAAAGTTAATAATCAGTGCCACAGGGATTTTAAGAAATGTTCTGCCTTAACAGCAAGATTCTTGCCACTTTCCACAGGCCGAAGAATCATCTTTCAGATTTTTCAAAACTTCTGTTCTTTTACCTCTGAAAACAGGCAGGTGAAAACAATAACCAAACTGTATGTCTTTAATGAAAAAGCTGTCATTCCCTTGCCCATGAGCTACATGCTGTTGTAAAGAGGTTCAAGGAAGCCCTTTCATGAACAAATCTCCATAATTAAGATCCATCCTTGAATCAGCATACTTTTGCTCTCTTCAGAGGTACGTTGAAACACTTTCCAGGCATTTTTGGTTACTCACTTCTATTGAAAAAATACTTCCTCTATAGTATTTGATAAGGTGTGCCACAGCTCCTCTTTGTTTTCCAGGATATTTTGCATGACCTTTTCCAAATCCTAAATTACTTTTGTTGGTCTCCATGATATCCCATTAAATGCTGCAATGTCTTTTTTGAGACAAGGAAGAGGGCACCAAAGGGATGTGTGCTCTAAATCTAACATCCTACTCAAACAGGAAAACTGGGGTGGGTGTTTCCTTATCAGATATATTTGCTTAACACTCTTAGCATCCTCTCTTGAGTTGTTACAGCTTATGCAGAAGGCAGGGGAGCAACTCAGAGTTTCCACCATGCTGTGTGGTATTTTATATTTACATGACCTAGACTGAGCTCAACACTGTGTTCTCAGCACTGATTCAATACCAGCACATCCCATAGGCACCAGCTGTGTTAAAGAAGCATTCAAACAAGCTTGAAAATACAAGGAGAGCAAGGATGAGATTTAAAGTATGAGGGATTTATGAGGCAGACATAAACAAAACACATGTTTGACACGTGGATCATGAATCCCTTTTTCTGCCTCATTTCAAGATCTGCTGGATTGTCCCTGTATAGCTAATGCTGTCTCACCAAATATTATTAAACCTTTTATTATTAAAATTTAGATACAACCCAAGCTGAAGTCCTGTCATAACACAGTATTTACACCCTGCCCTGTGCATCCTTGAAGTGTCACACAAATAGCAATTTTACTGGGCAGCACTGAAACACACTTCAGTGGGACAGTGCAATAGTTATCTCCTACCTGTACCTGGTTAACTTGTACCTATGTGTGGACCTCTGTGTTGTTGCTGACAATGTAGGATTCCATGATGTGTTGTTGCTGACAATGTAGGATTCCATGAGAATCATGTCTCTAAAGTAATTTCTTATACAGGGCATGATATTACTATAGTCCTGGTTTCCTAGAAGGGTGTTGAATTGTAACTCTACAATATAAAATAGCTTGCATTTTGCCATAAAGAATGCTTATGGCTAGGAACAGGCCAGCTGGTGTTAGGACAGGCTGTGCTGTGGGACTGACTTAAATGTCCATTACTGTCCCACCTCAGAAAAACAATACACTTGACCTACAGCTTCAGTCTTAGGGCCAAAATATCAATGCAACTGCTTTGAGATTTATGTGTATTAAAGGTAAAAAAAAAAAGTAAAGGAGAGGTGGTCCTCCAATTACAGGAAAAGACACTAGGAAATATCAAAGATGATTGTCTATAAATTAAGTACCATAAATTCGCATGCACTGTGTTCAATCACTTGCAGAGAGAGGACTATAGCTGTTAACAGACTATGCCCCTGAGACACAGCTGAAAAGGTCAAAACCAATATTTTCCCTGCTGCTGTCACCACTACACCACTTCACAAGTCTTGCCCCTTATTGTGCCTGTGCCTGAAGGGCCTTTCTTTCCAAGCGCTCTTGGCAGTGCTGACACTCCCATCCTGCTGCCTGTGCAATGCAGTCACACTTCACTGCAGATCGGCCAGACTGTGTTACCACAGGCTCCAAAGCCTTCCATGAGTTACCTGCTCCTTGCTTCCAGCCCTGAGCCAGGGCCACAGCTGAGTGACAGAGCACTTTCACTTCAGCCTCCTCGCCTGCCAAAGGCCTCTCACCTCCCTCCCCTTCACACTAGCTGCCTTGGGGAGGGCAGAAACTGTTGTCATCTTATCACAGGTGTTCCTTATCACAAAAGTTTCACATCTTCTTGGTGCTCCTTGTGGTCAGCTCCTCAGAACACTGACTCCAGTTCCCTTCTCACCCAACCACCCCACTCTTTTATAGCACTCTTCTTCTCATTGGTCACAGCTGTGGCCTGTTACAGTCAGGCCTGTTCCTAACCCTTGGTGATTGGCCCAGCTGCAACTCCTTAGGGGTAAGATTGCTTTATACACTATCTTTGTTTTCTTATCTTCTATCCCACTACAAGAAACTGCCTGTGCTCTCCTGCCACAAGGCCTGGACATTTCCTGGCAAAGTGACAACCCAAAAAGCAGGTAGGAACCAGTAATCCCACTTCCACCAAAGAATGGGAATTATATTTGAAGGATCTGGGGCATCTGCCTAAGAAGAGGTCCAGCAGCTTTGGCAGTGCTGTGTTCTGGCAGCCAGGAGCGGGTTTGCAGGGATGCCCAGCTGAGGAGGGAGCTGGGCTCTGCTGTAGCTCAGTCGTTTCCTTATGGGCACTCGGGCTGTGTATTCCTGGGTGGGCCTTTCCTGGCACATCCCCCTCTTGGTGCTCTCATTTTTAACTGCCCACTGCAATCTCCCGAGAACTTTGCCTTCCTGCAGGCTGCTTCTGCTTCAGGAAATGCCTTTCTCCAAAAGCCATTACTTTGCAAAATCACACGGATATAATGCCATGTGCTCCTCGGCCCAGCTGATTTGGTCACAGGTTGTAGGCCACGCTCTGGGGTGGGGAGTGTATGGTAGGGAGCAGAGTGGGGACTGCAGTGCAGATCTTCCAAGCTGAATGAAAGCTTCTTGTGGACCTTGCAAAGCATCTGACTAAATGCCAGCACAATTTTAAATTAACCCTTTGAGAGGAACATCCTGGTCCATGAAAAACTACGGCAAATCAAAATAATGGAAATAATTTTAAAATTATCTCCTTTTAACAAATAGTACCTTGCTCACATATAAGTACAGAGGACCTGGTCTAATTCCCACTACAGCTTGATGCTGAGTTGTGCCTTTATTGTGTGACTCTGTCCTTGTTTCTATGAAAGTCAGTGACACTTCCTGTAACCACTAACTAGTGATTTAGGCACTGAACTGCCTCTGAATATGGACCCTGAGAACCTCAAAGCTGTTGAAAGGTAAATGAGGCTTTGTGAGGCAGGAGTCATTATTCTGATGGCATGTGCTCAGTTGGTAATCTGACCCACTGCTGGATCTGTGTTAGCAGTGTACCCTGAAATGCCACCTGTGATCTCTGCAGGAGAGAGAATACTACAGATGGGGCTTTGCAGAATGCATGTGAAACTCAGACCTTTTACACTGTGTTCCTCCTGCATTATATATGCCAGAAAAAGCTCTGAGAATGCAAAGCAATGCTGGGTGATCCCATTGAACCTGTCCCAACATGGATGCTGGGGTCTGTTGAGAGTGGAATCATGATATTGTGAAATATCTCTTGGTGCAACAAGAGCTTCTCATTCTTTGTCTGAATCTGTCCATGCAGGAAGGAGTAGGGTGGATCTACCCCTGCCAGAGCTTTGCCTCCAGCTGGAGTCTACCACCATGTCCTCCTTCCCTGAGAAACCTGATCTCAACCCCCATTCAACAACCACAGCCCATAGCAGGAGTCACCAATCCCCGCGGGCCTCTGGTGTGGGCATTCCCAGTAGAGAGGAGAGGGAAAGTGATGGCCCATGCCATGCACACAGGTGGGAATGAAGGCAAGAAGCCTGTGCCACACAGCAAATATGGCAACCCCAAGTGCCCATCAGCAACAGGACATTTATGCTCAGTCAGGGAGAGACACCCAGGCTTGCATACTGGCAAGGCTGGAGAAAGAGGAATGTAGAAAGAAGTTCAGTCATACTGAAAAGCATGATTTTGGTAGGGTAATTCTCAGATCAGCAGCTCTCCAAACCTCACCCTTTCCCCTGGACCTGGGCACAGGAATGACCAGGAGGATAATGGCCAGGAGATTGGTTTATGATTTCACATGCTTGTGCAGCTTTCAATTTCCAAGCCCTTTACTCAGTAATCTGTCTTAGAATCTTCTAAGGAAATCTTTATCTCAGTTTCACTACAATTTGTCTTATTTGGGAATCAAGATGAGCCACAAAAATCAAATGAGACATGAGTAGACTGTTTTCACAAAGAAGGCCACTTGTATCTAGGGGATACAACCTACAACCTTCCAGCCCAGGAAGATTTACACTCCCCAAAACCTGTGTTCAGGAGGGTTCCAATAGAACAGCCCCCAGTGGCAAAGGAGGGGACAGGGCAACACCTGATTGCTGGTCTTGGAGCAGGTCGTTCCCTCAGCAGAAGTAGCCAAATATCCCTGTGAAACAAAGAGCAGGCAGCTCTTGAGGCCAGGGATGAGCTTTGAGCAGTTGGATTTGTTATCAAATTCCCCAAGTCATTTGTTTCAAAGAGATCTTTGGCACTGAAGTGGCTGAGTGGGTCTGAAAGTTTTCCTTGTGGCTCAGTCTCGGGCCCTTGCAGAGAACTTATTCTTACTTAAAAGTCATAAGGCATAAGATTAATTTCCTGCAAGCAGTCTGAACTTTGAAGGAGAGGCATTTAAGCAAGTGAAAAATGAAATAGCAGGGGAAAAAACACCCTGTAAAATAAAAGCAATGATAAATAAATAACAGGAAAGCATACACCTCACTTCAAATTTCATAGGCTACGCCCAGCCATGAATTATTGATCAAAACCATCCATTTGCGGCAAAGGGGACTAGCAGTGAAATATTAATAACAGTGCATGAGCTAATCTTAGGTTTTACTTGGTGAGAGAGTGACAAGAAGAGGCTGGAGAAGCCTGGCCCCTGTCAGCTCCCAGGTTTGGATGCAGTGGGAGAAGGGCACACCTCCAGGGCTCCCCCGGGAAAGCTGCAAGTCCCACATTTCCAGCAGAAACTGGCAGTGACTCTTCCAGCTGATAAACCCATTCCCAGATGGAGATGGGTCTAGAAGTGTCATTCATGGAGGCTGTTGCAACAATACTCTCTATCCTGTTTTGGTAGTCCTACAAAGAAAGAAAACCAGTGCCTTGATTAGATCCTAACACAGTTCAATGTGTTTTCTAGTCTTCCTGGGTTTTTTTTCAGGAAATAATTTGACTTTGTGATGGAAGGAAATACATAAAATGCGATTTTTTGGTGGGTCAGCTGGCCAGAGGCGTACAGGAGTAAAAAAGCGTGAGAAACAGATGGGACAAAAAAAAAAAAAATTATTTTTAATTAAACTTGTTATACCAGTTATTTTTGCAAAACTGTGAGGAAGCAAAGTAATGATTTTTGACAATCTGATTTGGCAGAAGCTGACTCATGGTTAACCAACCTTCTCATGTACTTTCAGCCTCAATCGCACTCAGTTTTTGGTGAGTGAGCCACCGTCAGTTTTGACACAGCAGCAGGATGGGCTTTCCCAGGGCCCCTGCCCTGCACAGGGTGGCTGTCACAGCCAAGACAAAGCTGCTCTGCTGCAAACTCAGGCACTGCCAGCCCACTGCCAGAATTTCAAGTACCAGTCTTCTGCTGCAAACCATGGCAGGAGAAAAAAACCCCAGTATTATAAATTACACTGCTCTCCTGAACAGCAGGCAGCTTTTTGCCAAGAAAACAATAATTCAATTTCCTTTGGATCCAGATGAAAATTTGCACAAAATTCCTGTAGGACTGAACAAAATGTCATATGCACATGGGTTCACTTGCATATGTGTCTCCTTGAACACTCTATCATTATGTTCTGACTTTATAGGATTTTAAATGTTAGAAATTTTACATCCTAGTCTGTCTGCTCTGTGTTTACCTTCGTTTTCTTCTTTTTCTTCTCAGCTTTTTTAAAAGCTATATTCTTGCACATTTTCTCTTCTTTTCCCCTGTTTTTCCATCTACCTCTGGTCATTTCCTCACTCCTACCCTGGCATTTTCTGCTTGCTTGGTGTCAAGCTTTAAAGCAAGCATTCCTCATAAAATTTGTAATTGCTCAGAATCTCCATTTCTTGTTCGCAACCTCTCACATGCAAGCCTGGCACCCAAATTTTGCCCTGAAACTGCTGCCCAGAAACACTTACAAGCAGTTATTAGTTCCCTGTCAGGAGGGGAAATTTTGCATAACACAGAAGGAACTTGCTGGGTTTCTACAGCACATCCGAAAAAAAATATTTCCCCCTGCACTGCCAAACTGAAGGAGTTTTGTTTCCAGCCTCGCCATGGTTGTGTTTGCAGAGCCAGTCCTGCTTCTGGAGCTGCACCAGAGGCACCTGCCATCCTTCTGCAGGTGAAGGGTGAAAGCCAGCACTAAGTTATCCATGCCCTGTGCTGGGTGTCAGCCTTTTGTTCAGAAGGAATGTGCCCTGCATCTACTGAAGCTGCAGGATGACAAAAAAAAGATTGCATTTTTTGAAAAAAAAAAAAAGAAAAAGAAAAAAGAGGGTTTTCTGTAGTGGAGGCATCATATGGAAATCACAGGAGGGATCTGTCTACAACTATCTGAAAGGAGGCTGTAGCCAGGCTGGGGTCAGTCTCTTCTCCCAAGTAACAAGTGACAGGACAAGACTAAGTGGCCTCTGGTTTATTTTGTTATTAGGAAAAATTTCTTCTCTAGGCAGGAACAGACCACCTAAAGGAAGTGGCTGAATCTCCATCCCTGGAGATATTTAAAAGATGCGTAGTTGTGGCACTCAGGGACATGGTTTAATTGTGGACTTGACAGTGCTTGGTTTACCACTGAACATATCTTAAGAATCTTTTCCAATCTGTGATTCTGTTATTCTGTGATCTGAGGTCAGGCTTTTCACAAAGGCCCTGAATCCAACAAACTCTTACCTGTTGCATGTCTATTTTTGTAAAGGAATACAAACAAATCTAGTCCTCATAATGTTTTTACTTAGTGATTAACTAGACTTTTGAGTCAGAGCTCGTATTTGGGATTAATCTCTTCCATGACACATATAGATTAAAAAAAAAAAAAAAAAGAAAAAGGCTTTGGAAGGGGAAAATGTGGCCTCCTCTAGCAATGAGAAACACTGATTATAGCTGGCACCAAAAAAACACAGTTATGAGTCCTTTATATTCTTAGTATCAGCATTGATTACCTCAAGTAAGCAAAAAGAAGCTTTTCCTTGATTTTTTGGTTTGTTCTTTTAAAAGTCATCTTATCGGTCAAACACCTTCCTCTCCTACTGGTCAGCATTGATATTTCTTGGAAGATCCACTGAGATAAGGCTGGAAGAAATGTGAATACAAAATCCCTGCAAGGCAACTGAAGGGTATCCACCCAAAGGCATGCTCCTATTCTCTAAGTGTCTCTCTAGAGCAGCAGCCAGGCTTTGACAGTAATGGTGGCCAAGACACACCTGAGCAAAAATTTGAGGCAGCCTGAACAAGTTTTAAAAAACAATATATTTAGCACCTGACTAAGAATATAGTCAGGAAGACCCTTGATACTGGGATAGTTGTTAAGTTAGAAATTCTACAGAAGTCACATGTTACAAAAGAGAAGACCAGGCCTGAATTTTGCTCACTGCAGAAGTGAAAGATTTTTGAGGGAGCACAGAGAGATGGGAGATCTACCACTCGAAACCAAGTACCACAGTG
Organism: Ammospiza caudacuta; assembly: GCF_027887145.1. Lineage (NCBI taxonomy): Eukaryota > Metazoa > Chordata > Aves > Passeriformes > Passerellidae > Ammospiza > Ammospiza caudacuta. The sequence continues at coordinate 59,305,015 of NC_080594.1, read as the reverse complement.
AGGTGTCAGACACATGTCAGGTGCATGAGTTTGATCCCAGAGATGCTGCTTGTGCTGCTCCCTGTGGGGATCATCCAGGAGCTGCCTGGGCAGAGCATCCAGAGCAAATCCACAAACAAGCAGAGGAGTTCCTTATTTCTGCATCCTTGCTTAGCTGCTCCATTTTCTGTGCTGCTCTGGACAATGCAACTGGAAGCTAATGAGGCAAAGACATCAGGTGTGTTTTCAAATGTCAGAAGACTAAAGGACTGTTGTTGAAAAAGAGAACAAAACTTTAGCTGAAGCATTATCTAAAAGACAAACTTGAAACAAGCATTAATTGCTCTTTTGACAAAGTGTTCAAGAGGCACGAGGGAAACGGAAATATTAAACAATTCAGTAGCAAACAAAAACTCCACAGCTGATCTTTTATTTTTTTTTTTTTTTTGGGTGTGTGTGTGGTGTCAGAAACTTAGAAACCAAGGCCTTCCAGGAGAAAAGCCCTGTGCTATCCAAGCGACACACACAGTGGTCACTTTCCCCCTCTTTGCTGTCACAAAGCATGGAAAAAACCCCAAACTGTTCCAGACAGCTGCCCCAAAAATCCCCTGTATAAACAACTCAAGAAGCAAGGCACAAGGAGCAAGTGTTTGGCCCAATCCATCTCTGCATCCCACTAAATAAATGCCCAGACCATGGCATCTCTGCAGGCCACCACCAAGCCATCAGTGAAGTCCACTGTCCCAGGCACTCACTGACCAGAAGGGAACAGGTGCACACAACCCATCTCCTAAACCAAAACCCCAAAAGGGCCAGTGTCACTGCCCCCACTTGGCTTTGCTGCCCAGTTTCCATTCCTCATTGTACAGCTGAGCGAGTGAGCAGTATGGCTCTGGAGATGAGCTCAGGCAGATCTGTTTAGCCCCTTCCTGGATATTTATCTTTATTGCCTCATGCAATGAATGGCAAACTCCATCAACTCTGAGCTCAGCTGTTCCCAAACAGCAGAGATTCAGACTCCTGGACACATTGAAGATGAAGGAAATCTCTGCAGATGATACCACTGGCCAATGTGACCTGTACATTGTGACCTGTAAGGGGACAACTGGCCTGTAAGGCCAACTGAGGCATGGCCACCATCCCTGCCCCTGGCCAGGCAGCTGGAGCTGTGCCAAGGACAGGGCATGGGCATGCGGGGAGCCTGGGGCTGGGATTGCCCCAGTCCCATTCTGCTGGCTACATTCCCACTGAAGCACCAGCCCTGCCATGGGAAATATGCACAGACTGGCTGAGGAGTCCACCCCAAAACCTGGGACCAGGCACAGGAAGCCACACTGCTGCTTGAGGGTGAAAATGGCCTCAGCCATGGTGAAGTGCTGGCCATTCTCCCTGGCACATCAAGCATGGAGGAATGTGTAATGCAGCTGAGAATTTTTTTCCAGAATGCTCCTGGGTGCTCACTTTTGCCTTCACATCTTTCTGTCTTCTCTTTTCCTATAGCAAATTTTTACAAAAGATCCTGGAGACTCCAGGCACTGTGGTTCCAGGAACTGAAGAAAGACAGAGAAGAAAGATACATTTCCCAAAGGTCTTGCACTCTGCCAGATGACAGACAGAAGCAGGTAAAAGAAACCAGACATAACAGACAGACAGAAGATGGCTCTGCCATCATTCAGAGAGTTGCAAAGCATGGGAGAAAAGGAAGGAGCATGCTTACTTTTTATTTCAGTCCACTTTGCTAGCCAGGGCTAAAGGTCAGACACACAGAAGGGGTGAATTGAGATAAAAGAGTAGCACAAATCATCAAATAGCTCAAGGGAAAGAGGGTTCAGTGTCAAGAGTGGCAAGAGCAGTCTGCCTGATGGTTAAACTTGCTTTTTCTTGTTTAATGCTCCTTCAGGCATTTCTGTGTCCTTGGCCACCTGGTGAGTTATGAGCTTCACGTGAGCAGCAATGAGTTTCTGACAGGACAGGAACTCTAAATCCTTTTCTAAGATTACTCTGGAAAGTATCTAAGGTTTAGGTTTAACTAGGTGTGTTCTTCAGCTCTTCACAGCATTACATATTACATGACTGAGTAGCTGTGCAATGAAACATCCATTTTAGCTGTCAGAAGCACTGGACAGAAACACCGAACTATAGCAGAGCCACCGAAAATCTCACACTGAAGAAGATCCCTCCAATATGCCTGGTTCCTTTCTCTCCTATGCGTGTGAGCTGTTCCTGCAGTTGCAACAGGAAGAGGAAGAAAAACTGGGGTCTGCCTCTGATGGCTTGCAACAATCCCCACACACCCATCTCTTCCTGACTCCTTCACAGAGAAGTGAGACCCATCACACTCCTGCATTACACTGACCCTGTAATGCATCCCCAGCTGCACGGGGCACACTCTGGCTTGCAAATCCCACTTAAACAAGAGGGTTTGCAGGTGCCTTTGCAAAGACTAGATTTTGGTTTTGTTTACATTTCCACAGTAGTCTCAGCTGTATGTTGCAAGCTCTGTTTCCTCCATTGCTGAGGAGCTGTGGTTTTTGATTGTAAAAGGAAGTGTACTTCCATATCCCAGTGGGATTTCAGCACCGTGGGCATTCTCTGCTTACAGCCCAGGGATGCCTTTGCCAAGTTAATTTCTGGACACAGCACTGTGGGAACAGCAGGCATGAGAACCATGATGCTACAGCTGCCCTATGCCCAAGGGTGTGTTCCTCCAGTGAGTGCAAGAGATGGAGACTCATGAATGAGAAAGAAATTATTGTCCATTTACATCCCTGCAGCAGCTGCTCTGCAGCCTTGCATCAAAACTCCATTATCAGCTTCTCTGGGTCTGGATTGAAGGCACTTGAGATGGTAGTTCATGTTTGGACTCAGGTGTTTATTATTTCTTATCAGTAAAACAGTCTCACAACCATGAGTTCAGCAGCTTTTCATAGGAAGGCACAAAATGGCTAACAATCTCTTGTTACAAAGTCCTTTAAGACTAAACTATCCAATTAAGAACTGACACCTAGATTATTTTCCCTTTTAACCCAATAACTGATCCCAAAGAGCCCACAGTGCAGACTTTTCTGCCCAATTACAAAATGCCACCCAAACCCATAAAGAAGGAGGAAGAAGCATGAAGAAGAAACCCAGGGTGACCCCCTGTGCCCTCCATCTTGCTTCCATCTACAACACACTAAAAATCCCAAAACCTAAATTTCTCACCAAATGGTACACCTACACTACTCTCTACAGTCACACTTTTGTGGATTCTAGTCTATCTTGAAGTCTAGGAAACTTTCTCTATGAATGAGGGTTAAAGTCAGTGCTCCCCTGGGGGTCAGGGCACCCCAGAGCAGACAGAGAAACATTCCCAATGCCATGGGTTCCCACACTTCATGGCCTCCCTTCCCAGCACACAGAATGTGCCTACATTCTCAAACCCAGCTTTTACCAAAGGACATATTTTCAGGTCTTCCTACCAGCCCTTGCAAAATAAGTCAGCATTTAAGGAAAGGTGCGTGTGCTTGTGGTTTGCATCAAAAGAAGCACCAAGGGAGGTGACACTCTCCCTCTACTCCACTGTTATGAGACCCCTACCTGCTGCTGCTTCAGCTCTGGAGCTGGGACCCCTACATTAGGACATGAACCTGCAGGGACAAATCCAGAGGAGGGCCACACAGAAGATGAGAGGGCTGGATCACCTCTCCCATGAAGACAGGCTGAAAGAATTGGGATTGTTCAGCCTGGAGAAGAGAAAGCTCCAGGGAGATTTTCTAGCAGCTCCAGGGAGATTTTCTAGCAGCCTCCCAGCACTTAAAGGGGCTTACAAGACAGCTGGGGAAGAAATTTTCACAAGGGCATGCTTTAAGATCAAAGAGGATGGGTTTAGAGTAGATCTTAGGAAGAGATTATTTACTGTGAAGGTGGTGTGGCACTGGCACAAGGTGCCCAGAGAAGCTGTGGATGCCCCATCCCTGGAAGTTTTCAAGGCCAGGTTGGATGGGGCTTGGAGCAACCTGGTCTCGTGGAAGGTGTCACTGCCCATGGCCGGGAGGTAGGAACTCGATGATGTTTAAATGTTTGTTCCAACCCAAACTATTCCATAATTCTGTCTAAAATTTCCGGGACAATGCCACTGCATAGATTCTCTCTATACAAGTGAGCCCACACATCCCACCACAAGAAAGTCTCTGAGGAAGGATAAGAGGATAAATACAAGGCAGATACATGGTGGTCAGCTACCAGGATTTCTGGTTACCATTGGCTGTAAAGGTCCATTTAAATATGTGCATGTAGACAAAGAAGGCACAGTAGTGCAGAAATTCTGAGATTCTGAGAAAAATCTGAGTTTGCTTTAAGAAGCTAGCTCAACTGCTGCTAACTTATCTATTCCACTTTTTCCATAAAAAAAAATTTAAAAAAGGAGACATATTTCTACAATATTTGTCCAAAAGAGACCTTTCACTGTTTGAAATAGAGGCCTAACTCTAAGTATTGGTTGTTGTTCCTCTTCTGACCTTCTGCCTGTCTATCTTGGGCACGTAATTCTGAAAAGGGATGTTGACAAAGTCTGGACACTGGGATTTAAGTAAGAACTGCATACCCAGGCAAATACTCGGGCACTCACAACTTTGCAGCAAGCAAGGGTTATCTGACAACCAGTGTAAAATGACAGCCTTCATCTAAGGGCTGCTTTTGAATTTGCTTGAAAAGTTGATTGCTCATCTAAGTGTGTAGCATTCACACAAAATTACTGGGGCTCATTGGCATATCACAATATTGAGACTGCACTGCCTTTTTAACTGAATGAATACCCAAAATGAAAAGAAGGAAGGAGAAGGATGCTATTTGTTTTTAAAAGTGTGATTCATATTAACAAATATTTTGATTCCTTCTGATAGTAGAAACCAGAAGTAAAAAGTGTCATCTGTCCTGTAACTTACAGGAGACTGAAGGTAGGTCTAAGGGATCTCTGGTAAGGATATTTTCTCTCTCTAATTAACTATAAATCTCTTCCTCATTTTCTGGGAAGTATCTCTCCTTTGGTATCTCTTTTATGACCTAGCAATCTCTCTGAGGCAAACAGGCAATGTAAGAACTGTGTTTGCAATATAAGAATAAAGAAACTGATAACTGCCTCATTGTGTAAAGCACTTCCATTATCAAGAAGCAAACTGTGCAAAATAGTATTTTTCTCTTGCGGGAATTTTTAAATTATTTGTCCCAAATGCCCTGTGCATACTGACACCTCAGTACTACCCAAAACCCAGGCTTCCTACCAACACACATATACTAAGACAATTTCTTTTTAAAAATTAAAGCTTTTTAAAGGCTGATGATGGTTATGAGACACATTCTTTCACAAGCGTGGGAGACCTTCAGTGGGCATCACCGTCTCCTCATCAGGAAGGGAGCAGCATGGTGATTCTTTTTCTGCCTCATTTCCCCCTGGCATCATCTGTCCATGCAGGTCCATGTTATTACTGCAACACTCCTAGGCAGCAGATGCCCCCAGGATTATCAACTGATGGCACCTCAGGTATCCCCCCTATCCCCACAGGTACAGGGGAGCCTGTTCCCACAGTCAGAGATGGCTTCTTTGGAGGGACAACCCCACCAGACACCTGGACAGGGCATTTGGCTTTGGGTACCTGCTGAGTGGGACACTTTCCTCTGATTCTTGCTTTTTTTGGCAAGAGGAGCCAGGAGCTTTTCTGCCTAACCTCACAGCAGAGCACTCAGTGAGGACTCCTCCTGATGAGCTATTAGGGGAAACTAGTTCTTTTGGTTTTTTTAAAGAATACATAAACTACTTCATTTTAATTCTTAGGGTAAAAAAATGAACTGATGCTGCTGCTCATTGCATGTCCCTGCTCACACTTCCTGTGTTAATCACAGTTCTGACTTTGCTCATTAGAGCCAAGCTGACCTAGTCACTAACATGCAAAAGACCTCACTGTGACTGCAAAATGCAACCCAGGCTATTTCCACTTATGCTGTGCTCCTTTGCTGTTTTCTCTAACCCTGGCTGAACTGAGATTCTAGGATGCCTGGATGTCTTAAACCAGGTAATCTGAAACCTAAGTTCTCCTTTAAAACCTCTGACCTGGATAAAGGTGAAGAAGTGGAAGAGTGAACTCATGACACCCACCTGTACAAAAAGACAGTAAATGTATGGGGAGGGCAAGGAGAGAAGAAAATCATCAAATCATCCCTTTACAAAATGTCATGCAAACAAGGACTGTATAGAAAACAACAGGGCAAAAATGCTAGAAGAGTTTGCTGATGCTTAATACAGATGCTTCTGAATTTAAAAGCTGGGTAAAAGATGTTTAGTTTATTGAGAGATTTTGACTTATGACATAAATTGTTTAGTTTTTTGTAAATGCAAAGAAGAATTTGTCTGTGATATACATTGAAATCTCGTCCTTGGAATTCTTCCAATTACCAAAAGAAAAATTACATTGACAACTTCCTAAAGTCAATCATTCAGGACCTTTTCTTTATAAAAATCAGAGAATGTTCTCATGTTTCTTCACAAAATCATGAAACACAGAAGTTGCTCATAAGATACTATTTTAAGGTATGTTTTCAGTGATTCAACATGAAACTTCTGCTTAAGAGCAGACACTGGGTTTTGTTTCCTTGCTACCTAAAACGATGACCATATAAAACTATTAAAACAAAACAAAAAAAAAGGCAAAGGCAGTAACTGGCTTCTTTTTCAGTTTTTTTCCTGCTCAATTCCTCTTTTACCCAGAACACTGGCTCCCTTTTACTACTACACACAAGAAAATGAAACTTTTTGGGGTTTTTTTATCGGCCCTGAGAGGGATAGGCAATTCAATCCCAACAAGGCAAGGAGCATTTGTAAAAAGTTAACAGAACTGCTTTCATTTCAAGGTTAGGCAACATAACAGCATGGTGACAGGAACTATAATGAGGAAAGAAATTCCACTATTATAAAAAATATGGCTATTTCTGTCTAGAGGAACAAACACATTTTGTAAAGTACTCAGGTCTTGGAAACAAATATTTTTACCACTGATTTTATAGTGCTTTATCTTTGGGAAAATCAATTCCAGAATGACAGTGACCTCCTTTTCCAAAAGCTTTTGGACTTGCTGATTAAAATGTGACGTAAATATTAAATGTGCTGCCACATAATTCTCCCCGAATATTTTGACACTTGAGTTTTAACCATACTTTTCCATCTTGTGGTACAGTTTAAATATGCTGAGAAGAAAAGACTGTGTATATGTAGGTGGGGTGGAAACTTTGGAGTTCATCTACCCAAACCTCATACGCAGTGAGTCACATTAAAATTCAATGCTACGAGGAAGGAAACTTTTCTGATGTAAATGCATGCTTACTTAGCTCATTCCTATGAGTGTTCCCAGTTAAAATGGTCCACTTTCTGCAGGAAAGGGCTTGCAAGAGCAAAATGGGATGTGTTGACCTTCTTCTGAGACTTTCTTTAAAGAAAAAGCCCTGCAAACCACCTCAGTGGCTTCCTGAAACAGCAGTAGTCAAGGGCACATAGTCACAATCTAATAAAGGACCACTAGTGCTAAAATGTCACAACAGGAAAGGAAGAGTAAATATTGAAGGTTCAATAATGAAAACCAACAAAGAGACATCAATTTTAAACCAGGCAACTACGTTAAATATTGATTCAGAGTAAAACCCTAGGGGGAAAAAAAAGTATAAGGATGTTCACAATAGAAACTGATTAAATATGACTAAAGCAGAATAAAATACAAAATGGGGTTTATTTAAAATGCTGATTAAGTGGGCTGCTTTCTTCCCATAAGAACTAAATAGACTAGAGGTGTTCTTGTAAGTGAGAAGGAAATGAATGCACTGCAAATACTCAGTCACAGGTTGCAAAGTAAGGGAGAAAGGAAAAGAGGAAGGCTGCGGATGTGTACATTCCACTCAGGCTTCCAGGTCTGCATGCAGTGGGACCAACATCAGGGCTCCTGGCTGGGTCAGGGGCTCTGCCTACAGCAGCACAGGGAGAGCCTGATAAAAGCAAAATGCTGAGAGAAAAGAAGAATGTTTTCTTTGCAGAGTCCACGATCAATTTAGAAATCCATCCTTTGAGTCCAACTTGTAATGCTGTTATCTATTTGTGAATCTTCCAGTCAAGTGCTCCCTATGTTGCCAGTGCTAAAGGTCAGCAGGAAGACCAGAAGCATGGTCCTAGCTTCTGGGGGAAATTCATTCCATTTTGGTAACTCACACTGTTACAATTGGTATTTATTTCATCCATCCCCTCAAAACTGAAATGTGGATTCTCTAATAACGAGGAAGAGACTACCATTTCAGATGAATTTTTGTATTTTCCTCAGAAAAACCTGCTGTTTATCAAATAAATAAATAAATAAATAAATAAATAAATAAATCTGATTATTTAGCAGCAGTACAGGTTACACATGTACCTGTGAAGAAACAAAATACATTTTGCTCTGAGCTTCTCCCTTTGGTCTCCAAGCATGTGCTCCCACAAAACCCTGTCCATGTTCCCTGTCACTGCTTCTTTCTCTGAATTTGAATGGATGATCAGAGGGCAAGTGTTTTCTGAGGACTTATTTTTTATCAAGGGCTACCTGAAGTGTGCATTGCACATGGGAAAATTCAGGAATTGCAGGTCCATCATGGAGATGGGGATGGGCTGTGAGGCAGAAAGCATTAATGGCCAGGAAACCCTGCATGCCACAGTAGTGTGGTGAAGGAAGTCTCATCTGAGTTTCCTCTTGTTGTCTAACTCAGGAATAATGTGTACAGCAAACTCTCTTGCTGGACTGCTACTATTGCTGATCTTCTCATTCCCATTTACCAATTGTTACAGGAACACTTTGGAAGCAGCTGATGGCAGCAGCAGCATCCCACCAGCCAGCCAAGAGAGAGCTCCAGTGGAGATCAATGGCAGAGACTGCTGGGGGCCAGGCCACAGATCCTCCCATGTGTCCTGTCACACCAGACTCCTGCTGAGATGGCAGTGCCATCATCCACCTGCTGTCATGGCCCCTGCCATCACTGTGGGAAGGCTCTGCAAGAGAAAGTGGAAAAGGGCTCCTTTCCCACCACAGAAAACTCACACAAGCCTTTGAGTGAGATGGTCGTTTAAGCACAGCTCTTGTAATTGTCTTTTATGCTGAAACAAAAAAAGACAGGTTTTGATCCTGCAGACACAAAGGCCACCTTATTCCTCTCATCTGAAAGGAGAAATAAAACAATCCCACAGCAGCCTGGAAATGTTTGGCTGGAAATCCATATAAGAGCAAAATTTCATCCTCCTTGTAAAATACAGGACGCAAAAGTTCCTCAGGGAGGGAAGCCTAAGTCATTCTCCTGTATTCAATTCTACATTTACCTGCAAAGGAAGTCTGCAACCCAGTATTTCACTGTCAATGGCAGGAACACATGTGAAATGTTTCATTAGGATAATTCTGGCACCCTTTGGGTGTCCTCCTGGCCTTCCTGAGGCTGCTATTTTCAGTGCATGTACCTACATCTGACCAGCACACTCAGAAGTGTGCCTGGGCTCCCAGGTTTGGATGCTCACCCCAAGGCAGACATGAATGCCCCTATTCCTCCTCACAGACAGGGGTGTCAGGGTGGGGACACGTGAGGTGCACCCCAGCCCCAAGCACCACACAGGGAGGGCAGCTCCATGGTGCAGACACAAGCATTGCAACTCCTGCCCAAAAGGGCTCACAGCCCAGCAGGGGAGAGCCCCGGTTCCACATGGCACACAGATAATGGGCTGGATTTGTTTGTGGTGACGTTTTCCTTTCCACCTCGCACCGCTAAGCACAAAAGCCAATGATGAAATAAATCACTCGGGCACTGTATTGATCCTGGAATGACAATTACATAAAGAAAAATGTAAATGCTTTGGTGTATTAAATAATTCCTCTCTGCTACCTATTATGCATGTTGCAGCCATGCCTTTAATTTCATTTACGCAGCTTCTTTGGAGGAAAGACATCCAAATTTTCCCCTCAGCCTATTCCACTCACTTTATGCAGTGGAAAACGTGCAAAGGAAGGAGAGAAGCAGAGGAAAGAGGGAAATTGATTGCTGCCAGCCTGGTAGGGAAACGCTAACCTTGCAGGCAGGAGCCAAACAGCAGAGTCATCTGCAACATGCAAACCAGCTTCTTCATCTCCATAGCAAGGCACAGCAAGTGCCCTTCAGAAATTTTCAAAACTATTACAGCTATAAAGGAGTTGTCTTTAGTGGGACCCTGTGGACACAAGTGAATTTAAAAAATAAATACTAAAATTAAATGTATGAGCCAAGCATTCTTTGAGAGAGAAAACTGTAGTGGGTGGTCAGTGTTCACAGAATACGGACGCAGACTACCCAGCAGTCCCTAAGAGAATATTTTCAGTTATCAGAGGTGCTAAAACTGCCTCCACTTCAGCATCCCACCCTCATCCCTGCCCTCTCCTGTCTCTCTCTTTGCCCTATCCCGCATGTGTCACTCATTCTCAAAAGACTTTGTACCCAGCTAAAATTTCTATCAAAAGGGACTTGCCTGAATCAGGACTGCGGTGCCGGGCCTATTTCTCAAAGTAATTATATAGCCGAGATGAATTTGAAAAGGTTTGGCTCAGCTCGACGTGGTTCCCACGAAGCAGCATCAGCTTTACACCTGCTGCCCGCACCCTCCCCGCAGCCGGCAGGGTCATCCCGGGACTCCTGCACCGCTCCCCGCAGCAGACAGGGTTATCTCGGCATCCCGCACCGCTCCCCGCAGCAGACAGGGTTATCTCGGCATCCCGCACCGCTCCCCGCAGCCGGCAGGGTCATCCCGGGACTCCTGCACCGCTCCCCGCAGCAGACAGGGTTATCTCGGCATCCCGCACCGCTCCCCGCAGCAGACAGGGTTATCTCGGCATCCCGCACCGCTCCCCGCAGCCGGCAGGGTCATCCCGGGACTCCTGCACCGCTCCCCACAGCAGACAGGGTTATCCCGGGAATTCCGCACCGCTCCCCGCAGGGTTATCCCGGGATTCCCGCACCGCCCCCCGGTTCCCACCGCGCCCCTCCGCCTGCCGCTCCCCCCGAGAGAGCGGTGACTGCTCCCGGAGGAGCCCGCGTCATAGCAACTTTAATTTTAATCTTTTCTTCGTGGGGACATAAAAATAATAATAATAGCAGCAATAATAACGATAAAAATAATAACAACAAGGACCACCATCACCACCTGCTCCATGCAGAACCACGATTACAGGGGATAGTTACCAGCGAGGAGCGGCGCAGCAACAGGCGATGCCGGGCCGGGGGCCGGGCGCGCTCCCGCAGCCGCAGCCCCTCCGCCCGCTCCCGCCGGCGCCGCCGCCCGTGCCCCGCCCAGGCCCCCCGGACACGCCCCGGATACGCCCCGGACACGCCCCGGACACGCCCCGGACACGCCCCGGACACGCCCCGGCACTGGAGCGTCCCCCGGGGCAGCCTGCTGTGCGGCGGTGGCCGTCAGTGCGCTGCTCGGTGGAATAAGCTGCCAAGGGTACTTCTGGGGGGTTCTGCTCCAAGCTGGTGCACACAGCAGGCGCTTTCTCCTCATCCGTGTTAGCCCGGGTTTGGTACTGTGCAGCAGAAAGTTCCTGGTGCTTGTGCATGGTTAGAGTAGGATACAGCTGTATCCAGGTTCCTCTTGATCCACATATGTTTGCTGGGAATTAGTTTTCCCCTTTCTTCAGACCCTGACTTTGCTGTTTTCCCAGAGTAAGGAGCAAACTGGCAGGGTCCATGCCAGACACATCCTTCCTTTGCTCCTGCATCCTTCACCACGCTATTTCCTCAGTAGCAGTTTTCTGTTCTCATGCCTGCAGCAGTTAAGAGTTCTGGTGGCTCAGCTGCCTGGTGCCTTGAACTGCCCTGCGCATACAGCAGCAACTACAGACATGCTTGTGTGGCACCACGGCACTAGGTTCAATTCCTGTATGGGCCCCTTCCAAGTCAGAATATTATGTGATTTTGATTTTTACCTAAAATCTCACTAAATATATAATGGTCAGTTTCATCTCATGAGAAAATCATGTTCCCTCTCCCTCTGATGTGCTTTTATCCTTTCCGTCTCTACTAGCTTGAACACCTCTACTTCTCTGCCAGAAGCACTAGGGTTTCTTCTCTACATTGCATTTCCTCCACTCTCCCCACTTAGCCTCCTGTTTTCTTGTCATCAACCTCTGTAACTTCAGATTTCCTCTTGTGTTTTCACCTCCTTCCCCATCTCTGAGCTGTGCTGAGTACATTCACTCCAGGAATTCTTCCACTCCACTTCCATCCTAAGCCCTCAATTCTTTTCCAGTCTGTTCTTCCTCCTGGAATTTTGCAGGCAGTGCTCCTCAGGGCATTGATAATTTCTCACCATCCTTGATCTGTCAGCCAGTTTCCACAGAGGTTACCTATAAATGAGAGAAAACAAGTTCATTTATCTTTAGATGTGTGCCCTAGTCAGGTGTGCACTCTATGTTTTGGCTTTTATCAGGGTTGGAAGGAGGCCCAGAGGTTGCCCAGGAGGTTGTGGGGTCTCCATCCTTGCTTACAGATCTGAGTAATCTGCTCAGAGCGGATAGTTCAACCCTGCTGTGAGCAGGAGCTTGGACTAGAGAGCTCCTGAGGTACCTTCCCAGCTGAATTACTCCCTGTGCCATAACCATGTGGCAGGTGCCAGGAATGCTACCCTAAAGAGGAAAAGACTGGAATGCTAAGCTCTATCAAGTACAAACATAATTATAGAGTGTTTTGTTCCTGATCCTCAAATTCAACTTCTTTGGGTCTCTAAGACGTCTTGCATTGGGAAAATTGGTAGAAGAGACAAAACCCAATTGGTTTGGGTTTTGTCTTTTAATATTATATATTAAAAGACAAATATTATCTATATTTTAATATTATATCTATTTTAAAAATATATATTCTTCCTCTTGTGCCTCCTGTCTATTGAAAGGGTACTGTCCCCAACCTCTGGTTAACATCAGGAACCATTTTTGTGTCATTGTGCCTCATCTTGTTGCAATGTTTGTCCATTTATTCAAACTCAGCAGGGCTATAATTGAACTCCAGGCTTCCTTTTTAAACTTCCCCTGTTTCTTCCCTTCCCCAGCTCCTTGTTTAAGTGCCATCCAAGCCCAATAGCTAAATGTCAGGTCTGAACCTGTTATTCGCTTTGGGACTATCTTTTTTCTTTTCATCACAGTATTTGTTTTTCTTTCCACCACAGTTTTATATAATGCTGCATTTGATTTAAATTAATGTTGTCCACGTGCAAAATTGTACTGAAGTCTCAAGTTTAT